>NC_048274.1:32800947-33142613 GCF_009762535.1 Notolabrus celidotus | reverse complement strand
TGATGCTGGCAGAGCGTAATGTTGAGTAAAGCTTGCAAAAGCAGCAGTAAAAGTCAGAGGCTTGCTCGTTATTGATATACCTAAGTTTAGGTATCAGACATAAAGGAAAAAAATGATGATCATCTCGTCTTAGTTTGCATAAGACCTAAGTTTGCTGCTGCAATTCATATGGAGCCTGTTACACGCTGAGAACCAAATGTATTCCTTTTGTGTGTGTGTTTCCAGGTAACATCTCCACTAGTGTGAAACAGGAAGTGTCGTCTGTGAGCAGCCATGGGCCAGAGAGCTGTGCTTCTGCTCAGTGAGCTGCTGCTGCTGCTGCTGCTGACAGCCTCACGCACTCTCCTCGCAGTCAGCTTCCCAGAGGACACCGTACCCCTCGATGTCGTTGACGCACACTGTGAGTATGCGGGCATGCAGATGAACTCAGCAGAGATGGGAGAGGGAGATATAACAATAGCTGCAACTTCACTGTAAAAAAAGAAAAGAATAGGCAACTATCTGTAAAATGCACTTTTTACTTTTACCAGTCACATTGAATAAAGACAAACAGCAGCAGAGTCCTCAGTCCAGTCGTGTCAGCAGTTTACGAGCATGCCATATCCACAGTAATAAAATCAATCTGCTGTATGGTCAGCTGTAGCATTAAGTGGATTTCATTTTCATCTCTGTGATGTACGGGGAGAACAGAGATGTGCTGACACAGGCAGACATTATCTAATGCACAAATGACACACAGGTATAATCAAACAGAATATACAGTCTGTGTTTGTACTGTACCATTAGCTTAATTGCTGTGGGATTTATTTAAAGCATGCATACAGCATATTTATTTTCAACAGGCACAGCAGAGTTAAATATAGCAACAGGAGAGTGCTGTTTGTCCGTGCAAGAGCATCTTCTGCTTCCACCATGAGTTTGCCGTTAATAGCATGTGTGCGTGTGTGCTGTCTTTACAGTTTCACGGAGGTACCCTGTGTTCAGAGGCCGGCCCTCTGGCAACGAGTCACAGCATCGCCTCGACTTTCAGCTCATGACCAAGATACAGGACACACTGTTCATCGCTGGCAGGTAAACTCAGCACGCACATGCAAACTGTCTCTATCTATCTTTTTCTCTTTCACACATCCCCCACACTGATACACTCGCTCCCTTCTTGGCAGGTAAACAGTGGCATAAGAGGGGGGAAAAAGCTCTTAGTGTTATTGGATCTGCGGCTCCTCAGGCTGCAGCTGATGTATATGGCCTGTATTGATCCCTGAAAGGCGTCTATCACGTCGGCCTGACGCTCTGTCAGGGATTTCTTGGCATCTTTACATGTCTTTTTGGTATTTATGGGTAGTTGGATTAATCCAACCACAGGTACTAATATTGTAGCTGGAAATCACCTGGACATCTACAGGATAAAACTCCCACCTACGGAGCCTCTGTAATCAGCACCACATGTATCACAGCTGACAGGTGGATCCTCCTTTTTCAAGTTATTCAGTATTCCCATGTTTTTACTCAAGTGAAGCCAAGGTTTGTACTTTGTGGGCTGATTAAACCATAAAAAATCACAGCCTTTTCCACGTGTAATCAAAACAACATCAAGGTGTCATCTGAAGAAAGAAAGAAAGGATATTTAGATTCTCATATCACAACAACTTGCACATAATTCAAAATCCATCATGTAGTTAGTCTGCAACAACTAGTTTGTTCTGAAAATAACACAGATTTGTACAATTGCAAAAGAAGAAAATTAAACTGCTAAATTACAGGATTTAATAAAAAAAAGAAAACACTCAGGTTTTTAAAAGAAAGAAGAAAAATGTTTCCCTCCATGGTGTTACAATCCAGAAAGTTAACAGCTTCCTGCTGCAAAAAAAAGGAATTGAAAAAACTCGTTAGACTTAACGTGGTCCTCTCATGACAAGTTCAGATCAAAAATATTCTAAAAATAGCACAGAGTCTGAAAAATTGGGAATGATATTGTGAGCAAGTCCTCTAAGAATGAAAACAAGAAATAGGAACACACAAAGAAAATATAATCTTTAACTTTTTATTCTAATATTTATGAATAAAATGATGAAGCCCTGGATTGTCATGTGTAAGTGTCTATCTGTATCTGGTTGTGTGTTGTCACTCATCTTTGTGTTTCCTTGTGTCCACAGAGATCAGGTGTACCTCGTCAGTCTAAGAGAATCCTACAGGAATGAGATCATCCCTTACAGAGTAAGATTCCCACCACGAGCTGCTCCTCTTCTCCACCAACACTACAAGACTTCCATACAGAAATACAGAGCCATTCATCACACTGGACAGGCTGTAAAATGAGAGAGTAGAAACGGGAGGACTTGTGTATGTGTGTGTGCATGTGTGTATTCATTCTGCCGTGCTTGTTTCTAATGCTCTATGTTTGTTTTGACAGAAGCTTACATGGCGATCGGGCCAAGTCGACAGAGACATGTGTGCCGTCAGGGGAAAACACAGAGTGCGTATTAAAAACTCTTTTACCTCGTAACTTTGGCATCACATTAAATCACTCTGACAGAAACTGTGAGCAGAGAAGCCGACTGCCTCTTAAAAATGCTGTTATATGTTGTGATTCTGGTAACAGGAGGAGTGTCACAACTTCATTAAAGTGCTGGTACCAAGAAATGATGACCTGGTGTTCATCTGTGGGACCAACGGCTTTAACCCCATGTGCAGATACTACAGGGTGAGTATCAGTGCTCAAAGCTAACATGTCATTAAAACAAATCACAGTCTGCATGCTGTAACCTGCAGAATGTACTACATGCAAAAAGACAGTGTTGTGAAATAGTGTGATGGGAGTCATTTGAGTAGCACTCCTTGACTTTCGTATGACTGTATATTTGCTCACTGGTGTATTAATATGTTCTGTTTGCACTGTGTCCCCTGACAATACTCCTCTAATGTGTGGGTGATCGTTGTGTTCCCTTCAGCTTGATAACCTCGAGTTTGATGGGGAGGAGATCAATGGATTGGCCCGGTGCCCATTTGACTCAAAGCAAACCAACGTTGCCCTTTTCGCTGGTAAGGGGTCAACCACACACACCCGCCTACACACACATAGTTGGTCCCGCTGAAGAAACACTAATGTGTTCCTGCTTATGCTCTCATTATCACCTCTGTGTCTTTGCCAGAGCAAAACTGTGCCTGCAGCGATAACAGCTCCACCAATTAGGCCTTATAAACGAAGAGAAACAACAAAGAATACAAGAGCAGTGTATCCTAGTTTTTCGGTGACTGTACTCCTTTTTTGTTTTGTATTTCAGAGGGGAAGTTGTATTCTGCAACTGTAGCCGACTTCCAGGCCAGTGATTCTGTCATCTATCGCAGCATGGGTGATGGATCGGCCTTGAGGACCATCAAATACGACTCCAAATGGCTGAAAGGTAAGCGAAATGCCCCGCCATAACTCTCAATCTTTATTTCTCTCTGGAAATACACTTGTGTACCTGCCAGCTAGCTAATGCCCATGGTGCCTTTGCATGGTGTATGTATGTACGAGGCTGTCAGGGCTGTTTTTTGGAGTGATAGAGAGCTCTCCTGCCTTGCCAAGATCCAGGGGGATATGGCCTGTTCTCTCCCAGGCAATCTAGGTCACCCCCAGTCATATACAGCCTTGTACAAATCCCTGAAATATTCAACATGCGCGGCGGTGGTGACGGTGCAGAAATACACTTCAACTCTCCGCCTCTGTCTCTCCCTCAGAACCTCATTTCCTGCACGCAGCGGAGTACGGGAATTATGTGTACTTTTTCTACCGAGAGATTGCAGTCGAGCACAGCAATCTGGGCAAGGTAAGACAACGCACCTACTGTTTATAAAGCATCACATATTCCACACAGATGCAGCATGCAGGGCGATCTCCAGAAAAAAAAAAAAAAAAAAAAAAGGGCCTGACACCTCCCTCTGTGCATGCCATCCTGCCACACAAGGCCCCAGTGGTAATGGGGCTCATTCAGGCGATGACAGAAACACATTAGAATACACAAGACATTTCGACTGCCTGCGTTTGCTGGGAATTTTCTACTAATGTAAAACCATTACACAGCTAGAGGATTTGTCTCTTCTGGTGATTGCACGCTCTGTTTCTGCCCCCCTCCTATGACAAACACACACACACACACACACACACACACACACACACACACACACACACACACACACACACACATGCAGAGAGCATTAGGATGTTCTGTGTTTGAAGCCAACTTCAGATTTCAACCATCCTGAGCTGGTCTAGTTGAGCCACAGGAAGCCAGAATCCTCCATCAGCGACCAGACGATAAATATTTCAACCTCACTAATGCCCTAGTGACACCTGGCCTCTGATGGAGGTTTGCCCTGGTTAATTATTAAAACTATTGAAACCAACTGCTTCACACTGTTTATTTATGCTCTTATAGCTGCAATCTAACACACATTTCACAGCACAGTGTTAGGTCATCCATGTTTGGCCCAGTCAGGTTAAAAAACCTCCACACGCACACAGTCACAGACAAGTGTGTGCTCAAGTTGCAGTGCAGAGTCGCTACCGGATGGACAGATACATTATTCATCATGTTGAAGTGTTTTTAGTGACGTTCACTCAGCTGCCCCGCTCTTCCTCCTCACAGGTTGTGTATTCTCGAGTGGCCCGGATCTGTAAGAACGACGTCGGTGGGTCGCAGCGGGTGCTGGAGAAGCACTGGACGTCATTTGTGAAGGCAAGGCTGAACTGCTCCGTGCCGGGGGACTCCTTCTTCTACTTCGACGTGCTTCAGTCCATCACTGACATCATCGACATCAATGGCGTTCCCTCTGTGGTGGGTGTGTTCACCACGCAGATGAACAGGTGAGCAAAGGCTACTGTTAGTTATCGATACAACAAATGCAGAGGGATGGAATAAGAAATTCTGAAGGCAAACATGTATATAACTCTTTTTCTCCCTCTCCACAGTATCCCAGGGTCAGCTGTGTGTGCCTTCTCCATGGCCGACATAGAGAAAGTATTCTGGGGCCGGTTCAAAGAACAGAAAACTCCTGACTCTGTGTGGACTCCATTTCCAGAAGAGAAGCTGCCCAAACCTCGGTAAGAACTGAGCCTCTCTCCTTTAGAAAACTTCAAAATCACAAATCTTCTAAGGTCCAAGAAGGGAGGGAAAGAAGCAGGTGGTGCCTGCCAACAGCTGTTTACCACCTGTCATTCTGTCCCCTTTTCATAACCCTTCTTTGTCCAGGTTGAGCCCAATGAAATCAAATATTTTTCTCTAATAAGAGACCAAGTTATTAGCTTTGACCCAGCACACACACAGTCACCATCTGCTGATGATTAAATTATTAATCTGGCATAATTAGACGTGCTGCATATTTAACCTGTTTACAGTCCGCATGTATATTTGTAGGCCAGCCCTCTGTCCAAAACACAAAGTCCACAGAGCACCTCATTACCCTGATGAATCATTGATGGGGGATAACCATGCATATGTATATTTAATGTTTCCAGCTGAGGCCTTTTTGTGATCCTAATAGGCACCTGCTCCTCTCCTTCCACCCTCCCTTTTGCACTTTTCATCCATCTCCATACACATTATGACTCCCCTGTGTGTGATCGCACGGGCTGATCTTTGACCTTTAGCCCTCTCTTCTTGTGCACCCTCCATCTCAGACCTGGGTGCTGTGCAGGTCACGGTCCAGCTGCGTCCTTTAAGAGCTCCATCGAGTTCCCCGACGATACCCTGCAGTTCATCAAGTCCCACCCTCTCATGGACACAGCAGTGCCTTCTGTTGGGGATGAGCCGTGGTTCACGAAGACTCGCGTGAGGTAAACACAGAAGCACATTCAAGATGCATGAACAGAAAAAAAGAAACTCACTTTTTTCATCATGCCTTTTAAAAATCAGCTGACGTCTTATTTTCATGATGTCTTTTCAAAAGTGTCTCTTAAAAATAAAATCATGTTTAACTTTTGAAGAATGTGATGCAGTATTTGGTGCAAATCGTGAGGGTGAATGCAGACATTTGAATCAGTGCTGAAAAGTATAGTTTAATTCTCAGCAGTTAGCATTTAGCACACATGAAGACAATAAAATTTACACTTATTTTCAGTTTTTGCGTCCTGTATTTCATTACAGCCCAGATGGTGATAAAAAATGCAATGAAGAAACAAAAAAAAACTGACCTCTTGTAACTCAACAGACGGACAGATTTATGTATTCAAAATGGTCTCTCCTATTTTGCACCCCTGCTGTGAGTAACACATGCTCCTCTGCTGCGTGTGAAGGTACAGACTGACAGCGCTGGCTGTGGACAATGAAGCAGGACCTCACAAGAACTACACAGTGGTGTTCATCGGGGCTGAGTCAGGGGTTGTCCTCAAGGTTTTGGCCAAGACCACCTCTGTGTCCCTGAACGACAGCCTGCTTCTGGAGGAGATAGATGTCTTCAACAGGGCCAAGTAGGAATACACACTTTTCACACTCTCACTGTCTGCCGCTGTTCTCTATTTCCCTTTCCCTTCTGCTTTCTGGCCGAGGAGTCAGCAACTCTTAAAGTGAAGCTTCCTGGCACAGATGGCAGAGCCTGTCTGTCTGCTCTCTGTGCAGGAACAGTGTGTGTATGAGGCTTTTTTCTCTGTTTATTTTTGGATATGAATACACAAGCTGCAGGGTGTCAGAGGTTACAATCTTGTTAAACTGCAAGGGAAAAGCTTTATGTGCCTTCTCCACCTAACAAGTGATTAAATCTACCGAGACTGAAACAGTAGACAGACTTATCTGATAAACCCCTGATCATGTTTCCCCCTTCCCTTTTCCCAGGTGCCTGTCTAACCGTGAGGATGACAAGCGTGTCCTCTCGCTGCACGTGGACAAAGACGCACACAGCCTGTATGTCGCCTTTTCAAGCTGTGTCATCCGTATTCCCCTGAGTCGCTGTGAAAGGCATTCTGCCTGCCACAAGTAAGTAACGCACAAATTCCCACGTAAGGGTTCAAAATGTGCCTCAGTCGGTCATAGGTTTATGACTTTATTGTTTTGTTTTTCAGTAAATGTCATAAAAGCAACGATAACAATTCCCCGCATGATTCTTGGTTAATGTTCAGTCAGTCACAAATGTTTATAGAGCGCTTCCCGGAATGATTAAACCCAGTGGTTTGATGTTGTGTGTGTTTTTCTTTCTTGGACACTAGGTCTTGCATTGCTTCAAGAGATCCTTACTGCGGCTGGAGGCCTCATGGAGCCTGTGAGAGGATACAGCCTGGTGTTGTGTGAGTTAAAGCTGCAGCATACAGCGAAAAATATAACAGATTAGAAATGAGATTATGAGAAGTCTTACATCAGTCGTCTGACTATGTCTATCTTTTCTTCTTTCTCAGGACTGTATATGAGCAGGACGTTGAATTTGGAAATACAGCCCACCTTGGAGACTGTCATGGTACGACTCTCATCTCCATGCCATGTCATCTATCCTGAGACACAATCAAACAGATACACACATACACTGACACACACACGTACGCAAAAGAGACACAAAGTCATCTCCACACACACCATGAGCCTGCACACTCACACCAGTAACCACTCCAGTAACTTGCCCCTACATAAGTCTATGTTCAGTATTAACACACACATCTGCATACAGTACATGGCCACCTGTAACTTACGAAACATGGACATGTACAATTCAGGGTCATGTTCAGCCGGTGCAAATGGCAGAGGTCTTAAGATGTCCTATGGCCAGAAAATGTGCCTTTACTGATTTTACTTTTTAAAAAAAGTCTGTCCCTTCATTTGTACCGACTAAACATGACCCAGCTGAACCTCAGTATTGATCAGAACCAGAGGGCTTCCTGTGACTCCGCTGAGAGAAGGACACTGCTAGCGAGTGCTTTGTACCTTTATTAAAAAGTCGACTAAACTGCACTCTTAGTGTCTCTTAGGGAATTTTAGTCTTTATTTTTTCCTTCTGAATTCCCTTATGCTGATTTCTTGTCCTTTTGAATTCTTTTAGCGTTTTTGGGCACTACATCAGCGCCAGATTACAAATCATTTGGCGACCCTACCTCTGGTTAGTTTGATCTTTTACTCAAATGGTTTCTTTCCTTGAGTTCAGCATCTCCAACCCTGTCCTCTACGCCACTGTCACCATTCATCTTTTCTTACCAAACACTTCCTGGTTGCTAATGTCACCTGCTTCATTTGCCATCATCACAAAACTAGACTCACCAGGCGACATCGGTGCTCTTTCTCAGCACAGATTCACTTCCTCCCTTTCACTCATCACTTCTTGTTGGGACTCCTCCCTTTCGCATGCCCACCCTCCATCTCTTGGCATCCTTACTGTTGTGTACCAACTCCTCTTTGAACCTCAGCATCCTCTTTATTTCCCGTTCCAAATTCTCTAAAACAAAAAATGTACTCTTATTGGTCTGTGAATGTGAAAACTCAATATTTTGATTAAGTGGATGAAGTTTATTTATCATTGTGTCAAACATTAACCCTAAAAATGACCCATTGACCATGCCTACTAACCGGGTTGATAACAGTATGCTTTACCCACGTCTGCACAGTTTGTTAACAATTTGTTTGTCACCACAGACATGGAGTTTTCATCAACGCCAGTCACTGTCCACCCCAGTGGGCCCATACACCCCCCAGTACTCTTACCCACTCAGAGCCCCAGCTCTGAGCCTGGTCCAGAGCTCTACGGCTCAGGCTTTGTGCTGCAGGATGACCCAGCCACCTCCCATTCTTTAGACTCTTTCCCAGGGGGCCAAGAGGGTAAGGCCCGCAGGGAGGCAGCCAGCATGCTGCATTGAGCCCAATCTGATAGCTGCCAAGACTCACTAAACAGCACAAATGTGAAGCCACACACAAGCTCACATATGCAAACACATAGCCCACACAAAGCTAGCCAATTAAGATTTACATTTAATAACATGGCAGATAAATTTTCTTTCTATTTCAAATAGACTTTTTGATATATAATTTATGTTTCTTTACTTAATATATTTTCATTTAACCGTTGTTTTCTTTCCTTTAAAACATAGTTTCCTTATATTCTTTCTTTCTTTACTTCTTTGAAATTATTGACTCAGCTTTCTCACCATTAAAACTCAAACTCTCTATTCCCTTTTTGTTTCTTCAAACCCTTTTGTTTGCATTTCACTTTTCTTTCTGCCAGTATAGATTTATTAACTCTAGATCAAGTTACAGTTTACCCTGGCTGGTAGATCATTGACTGGGCCTGCTCTGCCACAACACTACTGTGGCCGCACGGTGGATGACTAACTCTTTCAATGTCTGTGGTTACTAACAAACTTAATTCAAACTCTTGCCTTCAACAACTGGAAGGCAAGCACTGCTTCTCTTTCCTCAGAATAACTTCCCGCTGGTTGATCCCTTGTGGGAAAAAATGGATTTGACTCTCTATTTCAGATTTATTCACTGCTAATCCTTTGGTACCTTTTCAACGCATGACAAAAAGCCTTTATAGTGGAACGTGGATCAAGGCAACTCTTGAAAATCTTCCCCTCTGAACTAACATAGCACAGCTTCTTATAGATGGTGAAATGGATGTGGGTACCTAACAGCTTCTGCCAACGTTCACCATCCTTCTTCTTCATCTGGGTTTATAATAGGAGTAGCAATGTGTCAATAATAATGAATTCTTGTATTTGACTGTTTAACACCTATGGGGAGAGATGTGAAAGCAGAAATGTGTGCATGTTTGTCTCCACACACAAACATGCACATGTTCTGCTGCTGAATGGGGAGGGATGCTTCACTGAGCATTTTCACTCTTTGCACCAGGGGGTTAACCAATCCTTCAATGTTTTATAGGTGTGTGGGATATCCAAGCAGGTGAGACCAACCAGATGGTCCACATGAACATCCTGATCACCTGTGTGTTTGCTGCTTTTCTCATGGGTGCACTCTTGGCTGGTCTGATTGTTTTCTGCTACCGAGACTCGTTCCTTCGTAAGCCAAGGCACGTCCACAAGGATGCAGAGTCTGCACCGTCCTGCTCTGATTCTACTGGGAGCTTTGTCAAGCTCAATGGTCTATTTGACAGCCCCGTAAAGGTACAGCCAAAACTCCAATGCAAGATTAAAGAGTGGTGCAAGTGTTAAAGATGTAAAACTGTGTCTAACCTCATCAATTTTAATTTCCCATTCCTAGGAATACCAAACCAACATTGATTCTCCCAAGCTGTACACCAATCTGCTGAGCAACAGTAAAGACCTGAACTCGCCCAACGGGGATACCAAGACCATGATCCTGAGGGACGGTTGTCAGCCTCCTGAGCTTGCTGCCCTGCCTACACCCGAGTCGACTCCTGTGCTTCAACAGAAAGGCCTGCAGCCCATCAAAAATCAGTGGGAGAGGGCTCAGGGGAAGGCCAGTGGGCCTCGCAAGGAGTCCAACTCAGCTAAGAGTCCTCAGTTCCTTTCATCTCCTGTTCCTCAAAATCCCCACCATCCTCACCTGGCTCTTGGACACTCCCACATCCCCAGTGCGGTTGTTCTGCCCAATGCAACACATGACATCCCTGACTTTGATGATGAGGATGATACACTGCCGCGGTCGTCTGAGAAGAAGTTGAAGAACCCAGATTCTAAGGGGAGTAGGAAAGAGCAGAAAAGGTCTGTGGATGCCAGGAATACTCTTAATGATCTTTTAAAACACCTCAATGACTCTGTGGCCACCCCTAAGGCCATTCTTCAAGAGGGATCGGGGCCCCGCCCAAGGCAACACCTCACACTGGAACCCATGGAGGAACTGACTGAATTACCCCCTAAGGTACCTAGCCGTGAGGCTTCCCTTTACTCCCCCTCCTCCTCCCTGCCCAGGCACAGCCCCACCAAGAGAGTTGATGTGCCTCTGCCCTCCACTCCCACCACACCAACGGGCAGCCTGAGCCATGGGGGAACCCTGGAGAGACATAGAGGGGGGTATCAACTCCAACGGAGTGCCTCTCACAGGCACTCCTTATCCACCTCACCTAATGGGGTAACAATGGGGGTGTCGGTGTCTGTGTCTCGCCAACACAGTATGAACAGAGGAGGTTACATGCCTCCAACACCCCCCTCCAGACTTGACTCCCATGGTGGAGTAATGGGGGGTGGAATGCACTCAGCCCACCCATCCTCAGTACCCCGACAGGGCAGCTACAATGGGCACTGCTCACTCCCTCGCACGGGGGTTAAACGGACCCCATCGCTAAAGCCAGATGTGCCCCCTAAACCCAATGGGTTTTCCCCACAGACTCCACAGATGCGAGTGGTCAACAAGTACAGTTATTAAAGCAGAAGGGCACTTCTGAGTGAGCTCTTGACTGTAGAGCTTTGAGCCCTGGGTGCTTGGGGGGACTATGGATGGGGTAGGGCCTGGTGTGTGTTTGTGTATCGACTTGAGGTGTATTCCCCCTTTAAATGATATGCACATTCACTCACACTAAAAAGGGAAAATCAAACATGTGGCCAAAGATACTCCTTGGAGCTTTTTTGCTTCCTATGTCTCCAAGTCCCTCCCTTGCCATGGTAGCCATTGGATATGAACAGTGGTCAGTGGTGAATCTGCTGCACCCCATTGTATCTGGGCTTGGTGTCAGCCGTTCCAATATTAGGTACGCGGTTTGGGACACTGACGCTGGGCCGCTACAGCGTCTGTGCGTGTCGTACAAGGGTCAAAACAGTGGAATACTTGAAGAATGGGTCTCATTTGTCACTGCCCTTGAGCACTGTCTTCCCACTAATGTGAACTGAACAAAGAGGAGAGGTAGGCCATGCCTTTGTTAGTAAGATGGCTGGGGGCAGAGGAGAGGGAACTCAAAAATCATGGTATGCGTGTTGCTTTAGAAACATGACTTCAGACAGCTGAATAAAACAGCCAGATGACAGAGAGAATGAGTGCAGATGAATGTGTGTGTGTGTCTGTGTGTGTGTTTGAGTGACATGTGTGGAATGCAGGTTTGTGCTAAGGCAGAACACACATAAGGCCTTTCAGCCAGAGGATGCACCTAAAGACCTGTCTAAGACCTAAGTCACTGTTTCCCGTCTCTTTTTTGCTCTTGTTCAAATCCATCTGGACCGAGGCTAAACCCCATGTTCGTCACTCTGATGTGCTTTTTGGTCATTTGTTTAGGCTGGAGTGACATTATTCATGCTGGGACAGGGAATCTGTTACTCACTGGGAAATTTAACATAGTACATTTGCTGCTATCGGTTTTAGACAAACATGTGCATCTATGATGAATTTTCTTCTCAACCAGACTTGGATATTGGTGTGCACGGCTGCTTGTGTGTATGAGTGGGTGTGTGTGTGTGTGTGTGTTTGATCCATTGCAAACAGAGGCCAAGAAGTTCAATTTTAAGCAACCAAACACACTGTTATGACTGAAACATGGGCAAAATGCTTCTCTCCAGGACTGAAACCTCCTCTAACCTCCGCTGCCCCATTGTGGGGCAAATGCTGGTGGTTCAAGAGACTTCTTTCTTAATGTAGCAAAGGTATTAAGAAAAATATACATTTCTCATCTCGTTCTATAAATGAATTTTGAACAAAATTATTTGCCTTTATAATGTTTTACTGTGTTATTTAAATAATTTTCATATGAAACTAAAGCAACACCAATGGTTTAGCCCATTTTTAAGGAATTCAACATTTCAGGGCACTTCTTTTAAACTTGCGTGGACCCCATTAGAAGAACACTAGAACTTTTCCTTCTGCATTAACCCTATGAAAGGTAAATTAAAGCAACCCTAGAACAATACATGGATGTAACACCTCTGTCACCTGCAGCCCCTGTGTTTCCTGTGCAGCTTCCCCGCAAGTGGCCAGTGTACAATCAACACAACAATTACCAATGTGTCCAAATGAGTCATGCTGGGAATGACGAGATCCTGTATATAATTAAATACTATAAATAAGGAGTATAAATATTTTTTGGCGAGTGAACCTGAATCTGTGCATTGTGTGCCTTATTCACAAAAATGAACTAGTACATTATATGATATTGGCTATGTCAATTGGTCCTCTGTATGTTATTGTCATATACTATATAAACATTTTTATAGAAGAAACTTCAATATGAGCAGGATGTGTTGAAAACCCACTACCTAACCCAAACTGAAGTGACGTGGAAACAACTGACCAACATTCCACTTAGGACTTTTACAAAAGGATAGTCAAAAAATTTCATTTTTGGTTATGAATCGATGTTTCTCCTTTAAAGTTGGTGTTGAATGGAACGGTGTTAATCCAACACATGGAGGTGCCATGCAGTGAATGTATTTTCTTGACAGTGGGATGTAGGGTGGTTAGACCTTGTACTGTGGAGCAGTCGGCTCAGTGCAGCACATCCTGCCCACAGCCAATGTATTAACACAGTGTTCATGTGAAAGCCGTCTGTTGGCATGGGGCGGCGGTCACGCAGAATCTGTAATTCCCCGGGATTGCAGAGACGGGAATTGTTTCTATTGGCCAGTAGGGACGCCTGAGGGATCACATCTCTTAGCATTGGGTTCATTATACGGGAGACATCTGCAATCCTATCCGAGTGTCAGTTGCCTGTTTAGCCCAAAGCCACATTTTGTTTACAAGTGATGATTGTATGTAAAGACTTTCTGCCTGTCATCTAACCAGTGTTTGGGCTCTCTTTTCTACTCCACACATGCACACTGACAAACATACATTCAACACACACTGCTCAACTGCCTTGTACATTGCAATATGAACTGGGTCTTTCTGTTGCAATCTGAATTGAAGCCTTTATATTTCAGTCTGAGCTCGGTGTGTGCAGATGAACCGGATTTCGTCCTGTAATTTTTGATTTAAATACTGTGCAACATGGCGATGCAAGGCCAGCTGTATATATGATCTCCAGAGTATTTGAGCGTGTAGATATGTTGTAAAGTTGTACTGTGAATGTGTAAATAATAATGATGGTCTTTGTTTCATGATATTTTGTTGATTTTTTTAACACGGCATGTATAGTTGAAATAAAACATTACAGCACAGAAAGAGCGGCATGTGGGGTTGTTTTTGTACCTTGGGTTCCTTATGCTCAGTCATATGTTTTGTGTATTAGAGAGCATTAACGGAGATGCAAAGATTTAAAAATCAGATGCTCAGTCCTTTGTGAATACAGCCTAAAAGCTATGAGATGTTTTCTGTCCCTACAACACGACTTGTCTGGGGGAAATGCTGCTCGTGTCCTCGCTGAGCTCTGTGATTTGACTATCAGAGACAGCGAGAGTCTGCAGAATGATTAAGAGCCTCAAGACTATTTTTAGAGCTGGGTTGTTTTGAAGTTTGGGGCCAGCGCAGAGTCAACCACACCAGATAGCATGTGGGAAAGTTTCCAAAGAAGTATGTTCCTGTAGACACCAAACATCTGGACTAACTACTGCTCACTGCATGAGATCTGAGCCGCCAATGAGCTGTGGAAGGATCGACACACACACACACACACACACACACACACACACACACACACATGCGTGCATTCAGATGGACACAGCATAAACATCCATTGCATGGTGACACGCACAGATGGGTCTGTGATAAGATTAGCTGCCAGCAACAAAGGAGAAAAGAAGTGGTGGTTAGATGAAAGATTATCACTTTTATGTGTTCCTGATTACCAGAATGGAAAGAAATTAAATTGCCCGCTGGTTGTATTTAGGGGTGACATAAAGCACTCATGTATAGCTCACATAAGACGGAAACAAACAGAACAACAACTATGGTAAAGAGGACTGTATGGTTAAAATATTACATGAGAAATGCAGATGTAAAGGTCAAAATCTTTCAAAGTCACACACACACTTCACAGTGTCTTAGTGGTCTAAAACTGCACACCACAAAACAGCAACATCTCAGGCTGAAGCCCAACAGGGACTTTTGTTGCATGTCATCCCTCCTCTTTCTCCTTCCTACATTTCCTGTTCGCCTCTTCACAGCAATCTATCAAATACAGCAAAGATGTCAAAAACATCATCACATCACAAACAGCTTTAAATTTTTGACATTTCGAGTGTTAACTTCCAGAAAAAGCTCAATCCAACGTCCATGGAAACTTGTCAAAGTCAAATATTGAGATTGAAAGGGAAAAAAAGGGGGTTTTATTTCACTGATCAGCACATAAAGAAGGGGTGCAGAGGGCTCTTAGAGCAACGCTCCTGCCTTTTTGGAGTGAGGTTTTGCGGCCCTTTGGCTGTTTGGCCAGGAGGCTTTGTGGCCCATCGCTGCCGTCAGAATGTTGACACAAGTGCTCCTTCATTTGCTTTCAGCAGGACCTCCTGAAAACTCACACCTCCTAGCAACCCAGCTCCGTCTTTCTCCCCCTCCTTCTCTCTCTCTCTCCCACACACACTCTCACACACACACATACAAGGGAAACATTCTCCCCTCTGGGTGTTCTAACGGGGGTTGGGGTGTGATTTGGTTGGGAATGAGGAACAACAAAGAGGTGCCTCTTGCTATTCTGATGTACATCCCATCCTCTCAATTTATCAGATGGTCTCTTTGAATTAGTGGAGGCAAATCAAACACAGCCAGTGATTCTGTAGCTGTTTCATTCACTGCTCCGTCCGCCTGGCCACACTTAGACTCATTACCAGCACCGACTGTTCCCAGACAAAAAGCATGCGTTTGTTGTCATGCAGACATGTCTTTTTGTGTCTGTGCATGTGTGTGTGTGTGTGTGTGTGTGTGTTTATCCCACTTCACAAGGGACACAGGAAGCAGATGCTAAAAAAAACATCTCTTGGTTAAGTGTAAGTGGAACAAGGTCACCCATCTAGATGGGGGAAGATGAAAGTAAATTGCTTAATATGAGAGTAGATTAAAATGTGCTCAGGAAACTGCATCACACACAAAACACGGAACAATCACACCGGCACACAGAGCACGCAGAGCCCACAGAGCCCACAGCACACGGCGTACATACTAACCTAGAGAGTGATCTGGTCTATTTCTCTGCAGCATCTTTTTAGAAATTTGAGGATAGTGATTAGAGTGAAAATCGTCCATCTTTACCCCTTCCTGTCCTCTTTTCTTAAAAGCCCGGAGGTGAAACCAGCAATTACATTTACAAGCCTCAGTCATGGAAAGGTGCTTAAAAGGGCCTCTTTGTGGGCTTTAGCAAGTACATTTACTCTCTCTCTGATGCATTAAAGTCTGACAGAGTGTACAGGCAATGCTTCATTTGAAAGTGGAATTAAATGACAGGAAAGAAGCTGAAATTTCTCAGAGTGAGATTGAAGAAAGAAGTTTTTGACGCTTTGCAGTGCAGCCTCTGCAGCCGGGGAAAGCCATCAAAGTCTAATCCATGTGCAGAGCACCCTCACATTGACAGTTGGTTAATGGCACATATTGCTTTGAAAAGTGACTTAAAAGGCAGGCAAGGAAAAGCAAAGAAGAGACAGGGATAGTAGAAATATGAGGAGTGTAAGTGCTGACTGGTAGAGACTACTTTCCCCTATTCCTTTATGAGTCCAAATCGACATTTGAGTTGTGAATAAACTGTAAACAAAACATCTTAATGAGCGGATAGAGCACATTCAGGGACTTTTCACAGTTCACCCTCACTGAGTTTCAGTCAAGCTCAACTATCGACAGAGTGAGAGGGGCAGCAGGAGAGAGAGGTAGTGAGGCTGGTGAGATTTTTATTCATTGCTATATTATATAATAGAGTCTAACATTTCCCTGAAGTGAATGGCAGCTGCGTTCTCAGTTAACCTCCAGAATGACATGACAACCTCTTTTTATGGCTTCATCTGCACTGGAACAGTGTTTTATCTGGAGACATTATTATTAAGGGGGGATGTGGAATTATTTGTGCTGACACCTAAAAGGAAATGTTTTTTAAATGATTCAACATCATCACTCTTGCTTGT
Organism: Notolabrus celidotus; assembly: GCF_009762535.1. Lineage (NCBI taxonomy): Eukaryota > Metazoa > Chordata > Actinopteri > Labriformes > Labridae > Notolabrus > Notolabrus celidotus. The sequence goes on along the minus strand of NC_048274.1, from coordinate 33,125,719 downwards.
CGGCACCATAATTGCTTGTCAGTTAAACAAATTGTTAATATTTTAATTATAGTAGGTCTGAAGAGCCGGTCATATGTTGTGCCTCGGCAGCCACCGACCACAGGCGTATTCCACACTGCTATAATGCTCTACTATACAGATGTAAACAAGCACAGACCACTGATGGCATTTGTGACACACATTTTCAGTATTTTGATCTTGGGGAAAATTATTAAGCTGCCCAAATGTCCTGACTTCAAATGGACACACTACTTTCCACAGTGCCCACTTCTTTTAATCATTCCATGCTCCCATCCACCCTGTATTAATATTATATTACAGTCATATTACATGCACAGTGATTCATAATCAAGAAAAATTATAGATGCCATCAACGGGTTGATTTGAGTCGAGCTGAGCTGTACCACAAGATGCAAACAAGTCTGTGGAGCCACATAACATAACAAAGGCAACTTATGGAGATAAAAATCTGAAATTGGTTTTGCTAATTTTCCATGAATTTCAATGGATCATCACGTCTGTTCACCCCATTCTGCCAGGCTGAGACATTCAACATAATGTACAGAGAAGAAAAGAATCAAACAGAGCTGCTTTTCTACCTTAAGGGTTTTCCCCAGACAATTATTAGTATTATTGTTGGCAGGCTGCATATCTTTAATATCACATTTGGAGAAACCACCCACAGCTGGAAATTATGACAGAAAATATGTCCTAAAATAAACCTTTGAGCTTCTGCCTAAAACTTGGCACAGTCAGCACTACATGACCGAGTCAGAGAGAGGCATGTGGAGTGCTGAGGTCACAGAGGGGCTAACACCATCTTTGCCTAGTTAATAAATCTAAAAATCAGAGTGACAAGGTGTTGAATCAAGATTTGTGTGATTTAGTATTACGATGCATAGCATCAACACTCCAGTCAGAGGTAAAGTGTCCAGAGACGCAGATAGAAACAGTTATAGAAGCAGCAGGAGAAAGTGAGATGAATATCTGTCCAATGTTGTTCTTTACGATGCACAGGCCCTAGCACCTGCAAGTAAATGTACTTATCTGTCATATTTCATCTGCTCACCAGGGCGTGCGTGTGTGAGAGTTAAGAGTGTGTTTGGAAGAGAAGGAAGGTGAGTTGTGCAAGTTTGAGCAAGCCTATCAAACGAGTATTCATTTACTGAGACTGTGAACACCTGAACGATCCTTTTTTATGAGCTTCATCCTTTGTTCATTTGGAGATTTTAGCCACAAAGTGTCCATCTGATATCTTCATAGCTCCCATGCCTCTTTATCTCAGCTCAGAACAACTTAATTTCTCTTTTCTGTCTTCTGTTCTGTTTCTTTCCATGCTCTGTATTCACCCCCTCTGAAGCCTGACTCAGACCTTTTACAGTGTGGGTGTTCTGGGAGCTTTGTTGGTAAACCTGTGGATTATCCCAATTGCTTTATGACTAAACCGTAGCCTGCCATTATGCTGCTTTGTCATTGAAGAATCACATCTTCCCAGACACTCACCCTGAGACACGCCCCAACACACACCTTAACCCTGAGGGGTGACGAGAGCTTACACATCAGAGTCGACGGCACCCTCATCACCTGCAGGACATTGAGCCTGGGAAAGCCCCCGACGCCCAAACAAACACATATAGACCGTGGATCTACCCTCCAGCAAACACTAAGGCTAGATGAACAGGATGTTGTAATAATTATTAAAGTCTTACGACATGTGCAGCAATATTTCTTCACCAAACAAAGAGCTATTTTAATTGCTGTTGAGAGCAGAATTAGAAAATCAAACATAAATAACAGATCAGAGCACATCCTCAGTTAAAAAAGACCACATGAATTACAGAACTACTTTAATGTGACTCTGTCTCATGGATCAGATTATGTGGGGCAGTTGTAAGTGCAGCACTCTGCCTTTGTTACGCAGCTTAATTGAACATAGCTTGGATCTGACGTTGGCTAACAACATGAAGTTAGCCCTATCCTGCATTAGTGCCAGAGCAAATTAATTCTCCCTACAGATCAATGGGCTTATAGTCTGTGCACATCAGCTCAGAGAGATTTCACAGGCAGGCTGCTGTATCAGCGGCCCAATTTTCTGCCTCTACCCCAAAGTCATCCTCCATCCGACCATGTTTATTGAGAAGAAATCAAATCAACACACCTATGTCAACACAGAGCCAACAACTGATCCTGTTGTTTCCTATTTTTTTTATCTGTATTGATGCAAACATAAACCTAACCTCGCTGTCCTACACAGAGTCCAGATCAATACGTAATGGGCGTCACACTGAGCACATGTGCCCTCTCACACTCGTCCCATCCTTATTGAACACTGTCTCTTTGTGTTGATAAGGCGCATCTCCAGTCTCAGAGCGAGCGAAGGATGGAAGGGGGGTAGCTGGAAGGAAAGAGAGGAGTGAGGACATAAAGTGACGGAGGGGAGAAGATGGCACAGAAAAGAGGGAAGAGCTCAGTGCCAAGATGTTGCACAACAACCCCTAGTCTTTCCAACAGGCAGAATTATCATTCAGGGCAAAAACACATCAACAAGCATCCAATACCCTGGACTCACAGGATACAGCTTAGCACCACCCCCATCCCCATCAGCACATACCCACACAGAGCTGAAAAAGGAGCTTTCAGCTGTTCTCAACTCTCTGGATGCAGCGATGAAAATACATTTTATTACATACTGTACATGGAAGTTACTGTAACCCTCAAGAAATCCTAAAAAAGTTCAGCGACTTTGTTATTCTCTATGTGGCTCAAAGCAGTAAGACTTTTTGTTACTTCTGAAGATGGAAATCTTTGCAGAATATCAAAAATGTGCAGTTTAGTTTTAAATGACTTAAAGGTTTTAAGAACCATTTGGAAAAGTGAAAGGAGTTTACAGCGTGTTCTCTGGGACTATTTTTTAAGATGCAGCACACGGGTAAACTAGCAACGGTTTACCTTAAAATCCAGAATACAAGTTGCACCAGTATATAAGGTGAAGTCTAGTTTGGGGGGTTTCTGAGGGAAAAGGTATAAACTGTCTCCCTGTGTGAAGACTTCCACTGCGTTCAGCAACGTGCACTTTCTCTGCAGAGGTGTAGCTCTTAGTACCATCTGTTATCACTACCCTGCCAGCTCAGCCTACACTATTCATGATAGTTGTGAGATACTGCGGTACATCTCTCATCTGTACTCATTAGGTTAAGTTATTTGTACTGCATTTGTTCCTGTAGGTAGATTAGGTTAACAATGAGTGAGTCTCCTTTTAGACACATAACACGCGGCTTGCGTGTTTTTATCAGCAGTCCAACTCCCACACTCGGTCGCGGCTCACAGCGTTTTAGCCGTCTCCTCAGTCTCCACACCTGGCTCCAGTCCACCTGCACTTCACTCCAAATATCCTTCATAGACCATTTTAATCTGTTCTGGAACCGGCATGATTTTTATTCATCCGACGGCATCCACCACTCCTCACTGGGCACCCGCATTTTAGCTGCAAATATTCAATACTCCGTTCAATCGCTAACACCTGCTGCATGACTGTTTACCTTCCCCTCACACGCCCCCCCCTCTTCTTCTCCGCCGCCACCCCAAACCACCTGTCTGTGCGAGAGCTCCCCCTACCCGCCCCCTGTGTCATTACCCCCATCCACAACAACAGTTCATCCTATTCACACCATCACTACAAAAAGGCTTCCCTGCCCAAAAACCGGTATTAAATCAGTAAACAAGCAAAACCTCATCTACATCCAGCCCAGTCACCCCTCACAGTGCCAGATCATTTATAACTTCACATCCCCTAACTCTATCCCATCCATTTGGACAACACGCCGTTCCACTCCCATTTCTGCACCTCATCCCCACATCAAAAAGCACGTCAACACAGCCGACCTCCGCTCTCTCCCTAAGTCCTCCCACCAAATCAGTTCACATCATCTGAAAGTCGCTCTGTTCAACACCCGGTCATTAAATAACAAGAGTCTCATCATCAACGAATTCATCACCGACAATAAACTGGATATCCTCTGTCTCACTGAAACCTGGCAACAACCACTGGACTACTACACCCTGAACCAAGCCACCCCCCCTGGATACTGTTATCTCGCCAAGCCACGCCCTGACAGCCGTGGCGGTGGAATAGCTGCTGTCCTCCGCCAACAATCAAAAACATCCCTCACCACTATCCTTTCTCCACCATCATTTGAACATCTGTCATTCAAACTCTCTGGTCCAAAACCCCTAATCATTGCAATAATCTACCGCCCTCCCAAACATAACCCATCTTTTCTCACTGACATCTCTGAATTCCTCACCCAACTCTGCGCCGTCTCACCCTCCATCCTCCTCCTTGGAGACTTCAACCTACACATTGACTCCACCCACTGCAAAACCGCAAGAGAATTTCTGGACATTCTGCAATGTTTTAACTTCACCCAACACGTCAACTTCCCCACCCATAACCATGGACACACTTTGGACCTGGTCTGCTCCACTGGCATCACCATCAATCACATCTCCAGCTCCGACCTCAACATCTCTGACCACCTAGCCATCCTCATTGACCTAGCCACCCCCATCGCTCAACCCAAACAGAAGCGCACCATTACCTACCGCAACATCAAGTCCATCTGTCCCTCTTCCCTGTCAGCCTGCCTCACAATAAAATTATCCACTCACCCTCCCTCAAACCTCTCCCCCTCTGACCTGGTCAACCTCTACAATGATACACTCTCCTCCTGCCTCGATCAGCTTGCCCCTCTGAAAACCCGATCTGTTTCCTTCACCCACTCTGCCCCCTGGTACACCCCCGAACTCCGTCAGATGAAATCAAAGAAACGCCAACTTGAACGCCTCGCCAGACGAACATCCCTCACCGTACACACCCTGGCATACAAGGACTTTCTCCACCAATACAATGACGCCCTCCATACCGCCCGGTCCACTTACTACTCCAACCTCATCCACTCCAGCTCTACCAACCCAAAGCACCTGTTCTCAACAATAAACAAGCTTCTCAAACCCATGGACAATCTCTCCTACTCATTCACAACAGACAAATGCAACTCTTTCCTGTCAAGAAAAAACCGAAAACATCCACACCGAACTGCTTACTTCTGCCCTCCCCACCCATAGCCACACTCCCATCAGCCCCCCCCTAACAACCCAGTCTCTCTCTCAGTTTTGCCAAATCTCCCCCCTGGATCTCAATAAATCACTCTCCGGCATGAAGACATCAACCTGCATCCTGGACCCCCTCCCCTCCTCACTGACCAAAGCTTGTCTCCCTGCCCTTCGACCCCTTATCCTCTCCATAATCAACTCCTCCCTGTCCACTGGTTCTGTCCCTCCCGCCCTCAAACTCGCCTCTGTCACACCCATCCTCAAAAAACCAGGACTCGACCAGAACAGCCCCAACAATTTCCGCCCCATCTCCAACCTCCCGTTCCTGTCAAAGATCCTCGAACGCACTGTCGCCACCCAGCTCAAAGCCTATCTTCACTCCAATCAACTGTACGAACCATTTCAATCCGGATTCAGAACTCATCACAGCACAGAAACAGCCCTTCTCAAAATCACCAACGACCTCCTCCTCTCATCCGATAACAACTCCCTCAGCATCCTCCTCCTCCTGGACATTAGTGCAGCTTTCGACACCCTCAATCACTCCATCCTCCTCACCCGCCTTCAATCTTCCCTCGGTATCACTGGCACCGCCCTCTCCTGGTTCAAATCCTACCTCTCTGACCGCCATCAGTTTATCAGCATCAACAACCTCAAGTCACGCACAGCCCCCCTCTCTCATGGTGTCCCCCAGGGTTCAGTGCTTCGTCCCCTCCTCTTCATCATCTACATGCTCCCTCTTGGTCACATCATACGCCGCCACGGCCTCCATTTCCACTGTTATGCCGACGACATCCAGCTTTACATTTCAACCACATCCATCACTGCTGCTTCCCACACCACCCTCACAAACTGCCTCACTGAAATAAACTCCTGGATGCAAACAAACTTTCTCAAACTCAATTGTAACAAATCCGAAATTCTCATCATAGGCCCAAAATCCCTCACTTCCACCTGCCCAGACTTCTCACTCACTATTGATAAATCCACTGTTTCAGCATCCACCCACATCCGTAACCTTGGTATCATTTTTGATCAGTCACTTAACTTTCAACAACACATTAACAATATTTCAAAAACTGCTTTCTTCCACCTCAAAAACATCGCCCGTCTCCGCCCCTCCCTTTCCTTCACAGCAGCTGAAACTCTCATCCACGCCTTCATCACCTCAAGACTCGATTACTGCAATAGCATCCTCTACGGTACACCCAACACCCTCCTCAACAAATTACAATACATACAAAACTCAGCTGCACGCCTCCTCACTCATACCCGCTCCAGAGACCACATCACCCCAGTCCTCCAGAACCTCCATTGGCTTCCCATCCCCTTCAGAATACAGTACAAGATCCTACTCATCACCTATAAAGCCCTCCATAACCTAGCTCCCTCCTACCTCACCGACCTTCTGCAGCCATATAATCCCTCCCGCAACCTCCGCTCCACCAACGCCAACCTCCTCACCCCTCTCACCAAACCCAAGCACCGAACCTGGGGGGACAGGGCCTTCTCTGTCGCTGCCCCCACCCTCTGGAACTCTCTCCCCCATCACCTCAGATTCTCTCCCTCACTCACCAAATTCAAATCCGGACTCAAAACACACCTATTTACAAAGGCTTTTAAACTATAATTGATTGATTTTTTTCTTGTTTTGTTTTATTTTGCTGCCTTGCTTTTCTTTGCTTTCTTGCACTGTTCTCCTTTTGCTTCCTATTGTATAATTGTATTTTCATGTAAAGCGCTTGGAGAACCTTTTAAAGCGCTTTTATAAATAAAATGTATTATTATTATTATTATTAATAAACAACACAACACAAGAAATGACAAAGTGACCACTGTGCTCAATATTAAAAGTCAAACCTTCATAAAAAACAAATGAAAAAAAAGTCAACAGTAAAATGAGGGCAACTAAATTAAGGAAGAGATTTAATGTTACATTAATCAATTAAAACACAGAAAAAAAAAACATTGATGCTATACTACTATGGCCTGTTGATCATGCTGAAGGCTGCTGGGAAAAAGCTGTGCTAAACTACATTAAGTGTCCCCTGAATATTAAAAAGAATAATAAAAAGAAAAGTCAGCGAGGGAAACTTTCTGCCTTATTTATGTATTTTTTTTATTCATTAATTCATTCTATTTTCCTTTTTTTTTTCTATCTTGGTCTTTTTGCATCTACCTGAGAGGACAGCTGAGGAGAGACTGGAAATGTGGGGAAAGATGGGAAATGACCACAATGCACAAAATAGCCTGTCCCCTTGCCACAGACATGAAGTGATGTTTAGCTCAGATGTGACTGAGCTAAACCTGTGTCCACATTTATGTGTTTTTAATAGTTTTTGAAGGATGGAGGTTTACAGCACAGAGTGTTGAGTGATATAAGGCTTTCACCAAACAGGATATACTTGTTGGTAAGACAAAGGCATTATTGATTTTGTTGTTTTTGTTGTTTTTATTCTGTTATACAAAATAAAATAAAAAACAGATTTTATTTTATTTAAATGACAGATGCAAAACAATTCCCTATAGTTCCCTCTTAATAACTGAAGTGCTACTTAACCACCCACATTTGATTAGCAAAGTGGAGTTTTGATAATTATTTGGACAAACCAAAGCCAAAATAACTCATTAAGTCACCTAAACTAGACAACAACACTGTTGTTGCCAAATGGGAATGATTGATATAGACTTAGCATCGTGTTCTGCAACATAAAATCTGTTCTGATCCTTTTTCTGTGATAGATTTAAAGACCTGAACGCAGCTTCAGCACAGGGAAACTGTATGCAGTCAGAACAACCTGCAGTCACCATTCTTTTTTATGCTAAATCTTCCCGCACCAAGTGCTTTTAAAATCTACATCATGTTGAGAAAATGGTCAAGAGAACCTTTGGTCCCTGACAGTCTGCCCTTGAGTGCTTCTTTTACAATGCAGGCTGGTAAGAGCGCTAGCCTTAGCTTAGTGGTCACTGCTCTGCATGACGCAGAGAGTAAAAAGGCTGTCGTCTGGCCTAAGGAGCACTTCAAAAAGCTCAGAGCAGTGTGAGCTGCAGCACAAGTGACACACACATACACACTCAGGGGGCCCATGGCTTGTGTGTCTGTGTGTACTTGGTACGTATGCGGCTGCAGAGGTGCACGTGTTATTGCGTGTGCTTATACATGTGTGTTTATATGTGTGTGGGTGTGTGTGCGCAGGGTGAGGGGAGGCCTATTAAAAAGCTGCCTGAGGAGAGGGCTTTCAGATGGGAGTCTATGGGGGGCAGAGAGGATGGCAGGGCCATTGTGTGTCAGAGTTCCATCCTGAGAGCTGGAATTAGAGCCTTTCTCCTCTGCTCGGCTGGAAGACTCTGTACCGCCACTCTGTACGACCCCGTGTTTAATTAGAGCAGCACTGGAGGGACGGCAGAGAGAGGGGAGGAGAGGGAGGAACACTCACGATGGAAATATGAAGAGAAATATGAAAAAAACCTTGGGGGAAAGAGGGGAAAATTGGATTCACACCGTTTGACAATGCTGTGCAATTCTGATTGGAAGTGTAATGAGATGTATCAGGATGGCATGATGTGAAATATGATAAAGGTTAGATGTGGTGGTGTCATGAGCATCTCTGCAGCATGCCACAGACTGGAAATCAGAATCTGTATTTTTGCCCAGTAGACACACACTGAATTTGGCTTGGTGTTTTTGCAGCATGACAGTACCTATAGAAATACAATCCCACTGCCAAAAAGCTAGCTGTAAACGTCAATAGAGACAGAATGTGATGATTTGCAATAAATTGATGTTATTAAGAATAGCCAAAGACAACCTGTCATGCGTTGAAACTGAGAAATGAAGTTTTGGAGGAAAACGATTTGCCTATTTTGAATATGAAGTCAGCAATAGGATTCAAAAAGGTTGAAAAAGTGTCATGTTTCACACAACTGTATGTCTCATCTCCTCTTCTAAACAACACTGTAAACTTTTGGGAACTAAGGAGAACAATTGATGTAATTTTTTAAGTGTAATATTTTTTTAACTGCTGCTTAACATTTCGGGGTGTACGTTGTATTTTATGTGTCATAGTCCGACAAACATCTCTAATGACTGAAAAGTCTGGACTCCAAGCAGGCCAGTTTCATAAACCATCTTTGCTGCTGTAACAAGTGCAGAATGTGGTTTGTTATTACCGTGCTGAAATAAGCTTGGCCTTCCCCAATAAAGATGGCGAAACTTTAATATATATCATCCATTATTAATGGTGCCTACATAAATGTGCAGGTTTCCCATGCCATGTGCACTTATCCTCATACAAAAATGAATGCTGTACGCTGATAACAAACTCTCTCCTCTTTAGAGTACATGGTGCAGATTCCTCCTCACCACTGCCCATCTTACATGCTCAGGCTCAGATAAGGCCGGATGATTCTGGATCTGCATTATATGTGGTTTCCTGGTATTTTGGAAGTGTCCCTAAGCCAATGCAGAGATTTCCACTACAGAGTCATGTCTGTTTTTAATGCAGTGCCCGATGATAATGGCCGCCCAAAACTGGTTTTTGGCCTTGTCCCTTGTGTACAGTGATCTCTTCAGATGCTCTGAATCTGAATCTTTGCACTATTTGTTAGAGAAATCTTCCCCCTAATGTTAAATCCCTCCCCCATCCTTACTTCAGAAAGACTCAACCTCTCTGGGATGCTCTTTTTATACCCAACAATGTTACCAGCCTGTTGTCAGTTAATCTCATTAGAGATGTTCCACCAGGTGTGTTATTTCTGCATTTCACAACTTTCCCTGCCTTTTTGACACAGTTCCAACTTTCTTGAAACATGTTGCTGTCATCAGATTCATGACAGGTATGGGTATCATTTTCCAAAAACAATAAAATGTTCAGTTTCAACATTTCAACATATGTTGGGTTTTTTGCAATTTTATTTGAATATAAGGTTTCAAAGAAGAATACCATGTAAACCATGTATAACATATATATTTGGTATATGAAAGAGCTGGATGTTCAGTATAGGAATGTGCATTGTGCTGGCAGATAGCATCTGATGTGGCTAAACTTTCTGGGGATGTATTTAACTTTAAGTTCAATTATTTTCCCCCCTTTTCAGAATTTCTCATTTGTAAACACTGTCATGGAGGTGCACAATGTGCCTTTGTGGAGGTTAAAGTCTGATCAAATTATACAAACAAACATTAATGGATGATAATGAATGTGAGCATTATCTCCAAATTGAGTGGCCATTAACATCAATGATTGTAATTTTTTATTCCACTGCATTACGAACCAAAGAAACATCAATGTCTGAGTGAACAAATGCGCGTGAGGGTGAACATTTATCAGTGGGGGGATTACTTAATGGATAAATGGGGGAGATAAACATGGGCTGTTGTCTTCTCTGCCGATGATCTATCTGTTTAGGCTTGTAAGGTTCATTTATGCTAAATGGGTTGATTGTTATGGGAGGTAAACAATGTGTCAGGCTTTATTCCAGAAAAACTAATTCCACTTAGTAGTTAATGCAATTAAGAACTGCTGGTAAAAGGGATTGTCTTAAAAGGAGCAGCTTGTTTGTTAACTGGCATGGGTGTCCTACTTAAAAGGCTGATAATGTAAGATGTCAGTGTTGTTGTAGATTTGTAGGTGCATGTGTGTGTGTGTGTGTGTGTGTGTCTGAGTGTGTGCCTGTTAAATCCCACCTGACTCCTCTCAACAGAAAAAAGGTTTAGTGATGTTGATGATGGATTTTCTGACTCGCACGTCATAACACTGTAAAGCAATTAAATGGGAAAAAAGGCCTATCATGGGGCATCACAAGGCTGGGTCTACTGCACACAAACACACACACACACACACGCACACACGCACACACACACACACACACACACACACACACACACACACACACGCACACACACACACACACACACACACACACACACACACAAATACACACTCCCCTAGCGTGAGACGTGTGTTGACCCAGGCTATATTCGGGCTTTCTCTCTCCACTGTGTCTTAATCCTGCTGTCTGCAGTGTTCCACCTGATTAGTCTGATCATTCACTTCTGACAGGCCCATTTCTTAACCCTCCACACAAAAACACACACACACACACTCATACAAGCACACATGATACACCCCCCCCACACACACACACACGTAGATAACCTGACTCAAGGAGCAAGAAAATAAAAGCCTGAAGAGAATGACGTGTTAGTCCAGTCACTCATAAGGAAAACTATCCCATCATAGCCTGCAGTTACCAGTGTCACACGTCACTTCACATGGCCGCTTGCAAACATTGGCTCATTATATGTGATGTGTATACACACGCACACACACACACACATAATTATTGCCAATCAACGTATATAAATCCCTCAGGAACCGGTTTGCACTCCAAAATATGAATAATGAACCCACGGATGTTCTCCAAAGGGAATTCAGTACAGAGATAGAGGGGTATGCACTCAGGAAATGCAAATGTGAGGTGCGGCTGTGGGGCAGAATCAGGGTTTCCCATATGACCCCGGAACAATGTTGTCCTTCACCTGCTGAGATCTGAAGCAGTAATCAAGAGGCGTGGAGAGCCATGGCGACTATTTCTGTGCGGGGGACCTATTTGACTCTGACTGACTCCCTCAGGCTGCAGATAAGATGCTACATATTGTGGGTTTTAGTGTGTGTGTCTGTGAAAGAGAGGGAGAGAGTATTCATGCGTGTAGGTGAAGGATCTGTATCCCTCCCCCTTTGTTTGGCTACATCTCTTTCTCTCTCATTGATCCTGTTTCGGATGCAGTTCCTCGATGACCAACCTGCTGTTAGATTTGTTGTTGAAGTCGGAGTTAATTTAGTTGAGTTTTCAGTGCCTGAACTCAGAGGGCTCGTCTCGCTCAATGGCTGTAAATTACATTTATTTACAAGGAGGATCAAGAGTGGGAATGAGTGTGTGTCTGAGTGTGAGAGGGTGTTTTATCTGTGCTAATGTTGTGTGTGTCTAAACTAGGTCAGTGTGACTTTCCAATAAGACACCCTTTATGACGGATATAAAAGTTACAAGTAACAACATCGATAATAACTAGCAAATAATTCACTTATGCCCTGCAGATCATGATTAATATCCACTAGCATTGCGTGTCTTTCAGGGTATTAAACTTGAAAAATAGTGTGATATTTCTCTCTGAAAGACTTACAGGAGAGGTTCATTTGAACACATTCTAACTCCCAACTTTTATTTGGCAGCTTGGTCAGCCTGGGCCCTGTGCTTTAGTATATGACAATCTCGGTACCCCTCTAGCATCTAGGTTGCACATAGAGGACTCCAAAGGTCAAGTTATCCTTTCATAAAATGAGTTAATGATAATCGGCCAGGCCAATAATCGGTCGACCCTGAACAGAAACTGGAGGAACCTATGCCTGGCTATTTTCTGGCTGGAAGCAGAAACATCCTCTAGTCTCTGGTGGTTCCCTTAAAGATTACTGAAGTGATAGAATGTTTCCTGGTCTCTCATTTCTTGAAAAGTTATGTATGCTGTTACGTATGTAAATGAGCCATTGGTAATGGATTTCTAGCACTATTTCTCAAGTCTGCATTAGTAAATGTTAATCCCTTGTTAATAAATGGGTTGTGGTCCAGATGCTCTCTGGCATTTTCTGGAAAGTAAGTGATCAGTTCTCAGGATAAATCACAGCAAATTGAATCATTAATCATTCAATGATGCATGAGCCACAATCTACAAACCATTTATGAGCAGTTATTAAAACATTCTGCCACCTCTACTGACAGAATACACCAACTGTGTAGAATTCCCCTGGTGGCATCCCTACCTCACCTAAACCACAAATCCCAGCTCAGTCTAGACCACACAGGAAACTCACAAAGAGCTGCGGCTGCGGTTTGGAGAATCTGAACACAAACAAACTTTGTCAAGTGATTCCCTGTTTTTGTCTCATCTGCGTAACAATCCTCCTTCAGCCTGAGGCCAAGATCCTCTTTGTTTACGCTGAGTCACATGGTGTTCTGGATGACCCCACCTGAAGCCGGGACTCGTATCTGTTTCCAAGCTCCCGCTCCACACACCCCTACGCCCATCCCCCGCTCAGGCCTCGGCCCAGCTACGGCAGCAGCTATCCCATTGCTGGGACAAAGGGAGCTTCACTGGGATGTAACTCATGCCTTCACATATAGAAAGTCAGGACAAAGCCTTCCATTATCCTTCAGCAACAACAACACCTTTTGTCTTTTCTAACAACAGAAAGTTCACTGCGAGCATTTTGGAAAATAAAAACTAAGAGTTACAAACCACCTCAATATTTAGTTCAATTAGGAAAAAGAGACAATATATAAAATTAAATTCACATAAAAACATCTTGTGAAAAAAAAACAACTTGTATAAATATTTGTTGAGGGTGTGTATATGTACATGCAACTATCCAGACAGATCTGGGGGGGGGGGTAAAAATAACCAAAGAAGCTAAGGCTCACTAGAAGCCCCGTCCACTTTTCTTTATGACACTCTGTTAGTAGGGTACAAAAAAGGTTCAAGTGTCCCTTTAAAACATATTCTGGAAAACAAGACTTAAAAACTCTCAGGCCTACTTTGTGTTATATACAGTTAAAGCTCCCATGAGGAGCTTTAAGTTGTTTATGAAGTAGATTTAAATTTCTCTTTATGTTCTACAAAAGCAAAGAAGACCATCAGCAGCATGATTAAGTATTTTTAATGCCTGTCAATGCTGTGAGAGGGTAGGTGTCAGACTAGATTATTAACAGCACACTGAATAAAAAGCCATTTATAAGTTGCACAACAAATATCCACAGTGAATGATCTGTCTGACTCTGAAAATACAGCTGGAGGAGATATTTCATCAGCAAGCACAGGTGCAGCCAAATCAAAACAAACAGAGTTCAACAGAGGAGCTGTAAGTTATCATAGTTAAATAATCATTTTCTGCAAACTGTCAAGCTACAATCTGTTATTTAAAAATAAACCAAACTTTATTTTATTTTGTTGTATTTGGTGACATAAATAACGAAACAGCAACATACATTTGTCTGCTGCTTTTCCTCGTTCATAGTGTCATAGTGTACAAGTGCAGAAAAGAAAAAGATCACGTCCAAAATTGCACCATCATGATCTTATCTCACGTTCTCCTTGCTGCTTATCTGATTGTCATGTGAATGTACGCAAAGTTATTATTGCAATGCACCACATAAATGTTGAGTCACAATGAAACCATTATGCTGATATCTTTGTTTCCATGATGGTAAGGCAGAATACTGAGACATTATTTAGAAGGTATTAATTAAACAGCTGAGTTGAGTGTACAAAATGAACACAATCCAGCAAAGAGTGAAATGTGTGTATCAATAAAAATGAACACTTTTTCTGCACACCAACTGGTTAATGAAAATTACAAATAACCTGTTTTATAAAAAGGGAAATAAAAGGGTTTTAGAAGGAAAATGTGAGATAGAGTAAATGTGTAATTCGTGGTAGAGAGAAAAAGCAATAAGCCATCAACACTGTTCTCTCTACATGTGTTTATCCTAACATCCCCACAGGTAAGACACTCCTTAATAACCTCCTCACATCTAAACTTCTACTTCTGGGCTACATTAATCTCGTCTGCTACGTCTTTCCATTCCTCCTCATCACCTTTCCCTCCATCATCCACATTCTGTATCATTTTACACTTTACCTGCTGCTGTGTGTATAAACTTAAGCAAACAGACAAACCCCATCATGGCACGTTGACTTGGCATGAATACAAACGCAGAGAAACATGGGACTGCTGAAAGAAACACATGGCAGAACACACAAGAGGCACATACATGAACGACAAAACCAACACCGTATCCTCATTTTTCAGATGTGGGTTGTTTATAAAGTAACACACTGATTTCATACAGATACACACTGTTCTATAGTATTCATCAGGGGACGAGGAAGTAAAGTAGAGGCTGGAAATAGCAAGAAAGCTTGAATTTATGGCTCACAGTTTAGCTTTAAACATTGTGTTCATTGGCCATGGCTGTACTCCACTTAGTACAAACATTGCAATTCCATTGCAATTCTTACTCAAGAATTAACAATTAAATAGTTTAAACATTCGACTGTTTACTGTACATCCACTTCTTATTGAAGGAAAACAGTACATGCTCTTCCTAAATGTTCCTTCATTACTTTTCTTTCCTTTTTTAGTTTAAAATATACAATAAAAACTAACAGGCAAAAATCTGTTCATACAGAGGGAAGATTAACATGTTGTGAGCATCAAATCCACTCTAACATTGGAGACACTTCTTTACAAAATGCAGCTGAAGTTGGGCCGTGTCCCAGCTCTGACCCTGGGTGCACAAAAAATTAGGACAAACCTTCAAGTGACTTTATTGGGAAACCAAATGGCAGCCACAGCTTGTGGACAAACTGTGTAGGGAAGCCCAGGCAGGGCTGCGACAGATGGTCGGAGTGAACGGGTGACTGTAGACAATGTGTGCTGCGTTCAGGAGAGCACATTCAGCACAGTGACATGCACAGAAAGAGGCACAGAGACAAACCTGAAGCTTCTGTTGTGTCATTTTTGGGCACATACAAAACCATGCTTACAATAGATGCTGACACAAAGACAATTTCATGCAGCGCAGACAAGCAAGGACACAACAGCTAACTCCCTGGGACTTGTGCGCATAATTTTTTCATCTATTTCAGTTTTACAGACTACTTTTCACCTGCTTTCTCTCTTAGGTTTAGATCCAAACACAAACATCCTTCCCTCCACTCCCTCAGGTACTGCCTCAGTGTCTTTGTCCTGCTAACTCTTTGCAATTAAGCAAATGGGTCATTAATTAATCGCCACGGGCAACAGGACACACGAGGAGTTAATCAGGCTGGATGGATGGACTGCTGGGAAAGAGCATGACACACAAACACACATACACATTTACAAACACACACTCGCCTACTTTCTCAAGCTATTGACATTTCTGCAAAGTGAGCCTCCAGTAACACGTGCATGAATGGAATTAGAGAAAATGGCAGGAGTTGATGAAAAGCAGCTTGATCATTGATTCGTAACGTCAGTGTGCTGAGTGGCAGTTTCTTCTTGGAGAAAAACTTTAGTTGAAACCTTGCCTGAGGCCATCAACATTCAGAGTGAGACAAGAGGATATTTTTCCAGCGTGTGATGGCACACAAGCTCAATCACTGAGACTAAGGACTGCTGACAAATCATTTCATGAAGTATATACAAACAGGGCTATTGACGGGGAAACCACACAGGATTCATACAGCCTGGGTTCATACTGAGCAAATTGGTTTGATAAGTACAGAGCCGGTCCCAGACAGGTGCCGGCTCGGTGCTGAGGCATCACTTTGGCTGCTGAGACAGAGGGTGATTGTGAATGCAGACGTGTTTCTCAGACCTTTTCGGCTTTAAAGCAGGGTTTCTCTTGAGGCACACAGAGGAGCTCTTTTTATCTTTGTCTGTCTCTGGCTCTCTCCTTCTCTGATGTGTGTGTGTTTGTAGAATAGATGATAGATAGATTGGGGTAGCACTAAGGTAATCACATGCACAAATGCTGGGAATGCTTGGAATCCGCAGCAGCAGAAGAGAATACCAAATGTGTCCTGCACCACACAGCAGGATCTGCAAAACACAGAGGCCACAACTCTTACAACTATCAACTTGGAGGGCTGCAACTAACATCACTGTGATTACTTATCCTGCTGATTACTTCCTGAATTAACTGTTTTGAAGCAGTGAAACTTTGAAAAGTACTTTGTCATGCAGTCATAATCCATTTTGCAGATCCTTAAAGCTCCTGAGAGGAACTTTCTGGTTGTATTGATTTTGGCGCCACCCTCTGGTCAAAGTAGAGACTATACACTTTGTCTTTGCTGATCTTTTTCTGATCATGCCTATAAAGTTCATGACCTCTATAATTTAAAGGAACAGGCTGTTTCCGAAATCGCCTACTATACTAGCAGTACGTACTGATATGTCCAAAATTCAGTATGTAGTAAGTAGTATGAGAACAAGAGCAAAATCTGCAGTATGCCAAAACTCCCCGGATGTCTACTGATTCGGGAAAATATCTCAGTGTGCATCGGACCAGTCTGCCTCGCGTACTGTTTCCCATAATGCACAGCGCTCGTTCTGCTTTTTCTTTTTCCTCATTTTTTGACGGGAGGAAATCTGTTTTTGGGTGCTGTGAAAGTTATCAAATTACATATAAACCACTTCCTAACTTTTTAAATCATAAATGGATGCTAAATAAGCATTTTATTTATCGGCTTCGCCGTTATTTACTTCCGCTTTCCGAAACCGGAAATCCAGCGAAGTCTGGCTCAGCATGCTGCATGACAGATCGGACAGAACAGTCATACTACATACTAAATTCAAACGCAGTATGTAGTAGGCAATACCTACTGCCTACTACATTAGTAAGTAGTATGTAGCAGGCCGTTTCGGAAACAGCCACAGTGTGTAGAAATGGGAATATATAATGATCTCGCTCACCCCTATCATCCGTGAAGCTACGGTGGCCATCAAGGACAAGAAGCTCCTGCTATGCATCATAAGTATGATCCTCCATTTGTCAAATTTTTTAATCAAAAACATATATCAATGCAAAGTATTATGCTCACAAAAACAACCGCTATTTTTCTTTTTCTCCTGCAACCAGTGCATTTGAAGCTGAACAAAATAAAACGCGCATGGCATACAGTTTGTCCATTCTGTGCAACTGTAGAAACATGGCAGTGCAAGATGGTAGCCTCTAAAGGGGGGACACACTCCTTGTGCAAATATAAAAGGCTCATTCTAAGCTAACAAAAAGAAGATTATTTTCATATTCAGATGATTATACACTAATTTAAAAATACTTATGAATACTATACTCCATCTCTACTAAGTCTATTCTGCTAAATGGCACTAAATATTTACACACTGTTCCTTTAAATGTTAAATACACAGCTCAAATGACTCTGAATGAACATTTAGAAAAGCTATTCACTGCCACATCGCTGAAGACACCTACCTGTAGCAGGAGTGACAGGCATAGAAAATAGCTAGAAATGATATCTTATCTTCTCCCTGATGGAATTGTTTTTGTAGTTCATATATGGGTATCTCTATTACTTTCAGTTAAATTAATAAAAACCTCAAACATCCTCACAAGAGCTTTATCAGTTTAAAAAACAAAAACTACTCAGTTTGTGATCATTTTGGACAGAAAACCAAAAAATCTTACACTAAATGGCTTCTAAACCAGTCTGCTTCTTTTTCTTGAAGACTGACTCCCTACATGAACTCCCTCCTAATAATGAATCATTCAATTGTCAAAATAATCCAATAATGAATATGATACTTGTTATATAATTGAATCATTTCAGCTTCAAATCTGTGACAAAATAAAAGGTATACAAAAATTATGCACACAAAAATTAAACTCAAAAAAGGAACCAAGTCATCTCAAAAGTAGAGGTTTTGCTGATCTCCCTAAATGCAGTACTGATATTTCTCCAGTAGATGGCGCACTTTTTCATTATCACAGTTAACCAGAACAGATTCACTGTTTAACGCGAGTTAAAACTGGATGGTATCCAAAAAACTAACTAAAGCCTGTTTTTCCTCTTTTGTGAGGTCATTTGAACCATTGTATGAGAAGATAACTTTGTGACGTCACTTCCTTCCCCCTGCCACTGAGTCAGAGTGGAAAAGGTGCTTGTTCCTCTCTTTTCCTCCAACCTCACGTGCCTGCCTGCCTTCCCTTTATGTAGTCTGTCAGCAGGAAAAAGAGAGCAAAGCAGGGTGAGCAGGCCAACGTGTCAAAGGACAGGACAGGAAAGACGGTGTCACAGGATGACAGTTGTTTTGTCCTGTGCACTGGCCACTATCTGATCTACCAGAGGGTCAACAACAGGAAGGAAGGGCTGTCAACATCAAGGGGAAGCTAAGACTCACACCTGGACAAAGCTGGAACTCTGCTGCTGTTGTTGAGGTTACATTAAAGTAGAAAATATTCATGATATGTGAAGAGGGTTTTTCTTGATTGCATATGGTAGTAGCAAACATACTAACTCCTGAGACAGATATGAGACGAGTATGAACCACCTGTGTATTTTCAACTATTTCTTGAAGGAAGAGCTACTGAGGAATATATAGGAGGACGAGGACCAGTGATTAGTTCCCTCAATATTTGCACGTCATTACTGAGCCAATGAAATGCCAAGAAAGCAGAGAGGAGGATAACGTGAATCTTTCAGAGTGTTTGATCTAATACTCTGAGTAAGCAGTAAGAGAAGAGAGAAATGCTTTATGTTGTACTTACTGGCTCAATTGATTCATTTGTTTCTGACTGCACTTTTGTAATCAAATTTTCCTCCTTCATTTGTATAATGACCCAGACAGTCTGGGACAACAGAGGCAAAGAGGAAAGCAACTCCTGTAATTTAATTAGTAAGACTTTCTTTTATTTTGCTGAGGCTGCACAAGACTGCAAAAAAAAAAAAGGCCGGACAGACAGAGGGACAGACGGATAAATGGACGGAAAGAGAGATGGATAAAGAGAAATAGACTGCGGTTTCTGGAGGATCTCTTTTGTACATTCCATAAAAACCAAATTATGACTCCCTCTCTATATTTACAAACATATAATACACTATATATATTGGCTCTCAGTTTTAACACGTTAATTGCAATGCAGTGAAGGCCCGAAAGTAGGTGTATTTTTTTTCTTACTCACATGCTACTTTGTCCTTTTCAGCACACCGTAGTTAAGCTGCCGCAGTGTCTTCCTGCTTCCTGCTGCCACCATGATGGGAAAAACAACACATCTGCGTTTTTGAACTGAACATTTCACTCTAAACAATTTCCACATGGCTTAGTTGACAAGTCAAAAGTAATATGCACCTTGCACCAAACAAAATCAAAGTATCACCAAAGCACTTAAAGTTTGTGCTACCAGCGATGTCGGCGGGCAACTGCATCACAAAAGTTGGCAGAGCACTATTTTGGATTGTGGCTTGCCACAGACCTGTGGATGAAACTAGATCATTTAACTACAGTGCTTATAAACTAATTGCATTCATTTGATTCCTAAATCAAGACATTGGTAAGAATTGTTTTATGCTGTAAAGGAAATATTTTTGAAAAAATATTTCAAAACTGTTCTCAAATAAAAAATAATGGAGTTTTAAACAAGAGATTAAAATGGATTAAAACAATTGATCATTAAAATTTAGCAATCAATCACAATAAAAAAAAATGACAACCCTTATAATAAATACATAAATAAAAGTAATGATTGTGTAGGTCCAGTTATTGACACTGTCAGTCTGTTGGTCTATCTGTAAAGAAGTGTTTGTTTTCTACTTTAAATCTAAAGGTGATTCTTTTTTTGGTTAGGTTGGAGCTCTTCTTCCTCCACAATAAAAAGGGTATGACTGACAAGTCCTCGGAAAAAATGACACGTGTGGGTCTGAGTGTTAGCACTGTCAGTCAGGGCAGGACCAAGAGTTTTAAACCATAAAGAACACAGCACTGGAACTTTTTTAATTGGATTTCAATACAGTATTATAACATTTTATCTTCTGTTTTTGTTTTTTCTTCTTTTATTTTTAATGGCCTATTTTTAAACATCCTCTTTCAATCTGTCTTGTGAGAAGCACGTCAGTTCCCTTTATGATGAGCTGTGCTACAAATTGCCTTTTCTGGAAATGGAGTAAATGTGTCAGCTTTTCTTTTTTTGTGGATGCTGTTGCTATTACACCTCTGCCATGTGCATAAAACTACACTTCATTAGAATACACAGCCACTGAAGGGGTGTTTCATAACAGTGAGATTTATTTTTCTGTACTTTCCACTCAGGCAATAAATTCCCCCAGTACCTTGAAACCAAAAATTAAATGATGGGACTGGCTTGTGACCAGTCTTGACTAGGTTTTAATGTAAATTCTTTGCAGTTACAGGTTTTGTCCAGCAGGTGGAGTTGCAGGGCTATCATTACCTTCACAGGAACAAAGCAAGACTCAACAATGAGCATGATCTTCTCTCAATCCTGAACAGAAAACTGAGTGTGTTCATGTTTATTCAAAAATACCCTGACATGAAACCTATATGTTTGCTTGAACTAGTAAGAACATTCCCATTGATTAGAGTGCATAGGTGCAGATACGTTTTCAGACCACCACAGTACTTACTTCACTTTTTGATTCCTATCTGAAACTGAAGGTCAAGTGCAGTATTAGAGCACAGCCATAGACTAGCATGCCATTAAATGAAAATCTTCTGACTCAATTTTCTCTTTAACAACTGCAATAAATCAGAGGAGTGCCACCGCTGAGCAGAGCATGCCTCTAACCTGCAGCCTGCCAGTTGTTCCCAGCCCAGCCAGTTAGTTCAGTATTGATTCTCTGTCCTCACTGTGATACCACTATAACCATCTGACCTATGAGTCTAAGCTCAGAGCACTGGCCTGAGATCCAGAGCACACTGATCTCATAGAGCAGAGGAGACACCGTGGGGGGAAAGGAGAAGCTGTCTGCCCTTTGCTCATGCTGTATCATTTTTTAAATGCTTTAGCTTCTACACTTTAACCTTTTAACCTATCACACCTCACTGTGACTCCTCACAAACCTCAAACCTGCTCATACACAGAATTTTAAAAAGTTTATTTTTCAGGCTCTTGTAGTGCGTGGTAAAAGCGCTCAGTGCTCTGGCAACTTAGAGACTTTCTGCCTATAAATAAAAGAAGCTACAATGTCAAAACACTGAGGGGTCATCAGAGCAAGAATGGCACAGGAAACCTGCAATGCACCTGGGTACAAAAGTAGATATTAAAAAGCTAAAATAAAAGCATCTTATTCTGAATTAATCTATAATAGTTGGCGTGAAATAACACCAAGTTTTTTTTAGATTGAAAAAGGAAACTTATGTAATGTTGGATGCTTTCACCTCTTCACATCTCTAAACATCTCTCATATTGGTCAACTCAAGGGGAAAATTTTATCTCACATGTTCGCAATAAAGCCATATTTTGTGCTCAAGGGTCAAGAATGAGCGTCACTTCAAGAGGAAACAAGCCACAAGGGTTTCAGAGAACCTGTTTATAATCACACAAGTCCAAAGTCCCAACTGACTGAGAAAATATTTCCAATAACATCACAAAAACTTTTTATAATTGCTTTCCAGACTTCACTTTGAATGTACCAATAAAACTCAATGGAGAGATAATAAAAAGAACATTTCCATTCCTTTGCCAAACAGCTGCATATCTGTGCCTGCTCGGTCAGGCCCTTCTACTTCCATGATATGATGATTATCCAGCTCAGGCTCAAGGCGTGTGAGGATCGGCTCCCACCTGTGCAGAGGTAATTACAGCTTCCACCACCTCTCCAACGGTCATTCTGAAAAAGACCATAACTCTGAGAGTGAGACACTTCTTAACCACACACAGACCTGTCTGACGTGAAGTAACGCACTCTCTTAAACACCCCTTCCACGCACACACACTTAGAGAAACAGCACTCTCACAAGCACCCACAGTATGCTCATAAAGTTGGCCTCATTTTGAGGGATTTATTGCATTCTAATAAGCATCAATGTGATTTAATACAGCAAGTAATATTCATTTAAACAGAACGATTTAAGACTCCTGGAATCTGGTTAACAGTAGCGAAAATGACTCAATATAGGCAAGTAGAATAAGTACCATAATCAGCACATCCCCAGCAGCAGATGAAGAACAATTCTGTAGCTTTGTCATTCACTGAGGGACACACTTAGAATTAAAGAAACCTTAAAAACAATGTACAGACAGTGCAGAGGTAGACCACAAGGGCTGAATAAAGTCTGTGTCAAATAAGAAGAGGTAAAACCTGGAAGACCTGTCCAACCGTTTGTGCTTGTACATACAAAATCAGCTGTTAGAAGTTCAGTACATATATTAGGTTTAACTTTATATTATCTTCATGATTTACAGATTAATCTCAATATATACATAGTGTCATAGACAGCATCATAAAGATAATTTACCCCATCATACAGTGAAGATTACATTCTTTGGATGCATGTTGTATACAGTATGACATTTATTGCCCTGTCGTATAACTGTGGGTCTATCTATTGCAAAATAAGACAACCACAGGCCTGCCAACCGCCACAAAAAGGCCTGATGGATTCTTACTGAGTATCCAGAAAACATGTTTCTATGGTGCATGTTCCTACAGAGAGTCAGCCCCTCAGGTGATGTTATTCACTCATTTTAGTGCAATGTGTGTCATCCTGCATTACCAGTCATCATGGGTGTGTTCATAAGGGTGTGTTAGCATATTCTCACTGTCAACGTGACAACTGGAATGGAAAAAAACATGCTCCGGCTCACAAAAAGAGCAGGAAGAAGAGCCTGTTTGTTTTAAGTAATTGAACAAGGAGACATTAACTCGGCTCTGGTTTTAAAAGACAATGGAAGCTAAAGAGCTTTTTTTTGTTAAGGAAACTTTGGCCCCAATTTCAAACAGATGATCAGATAATCCTTTGCATTTGCTGGACAAACAGAGTCGAGCTGGTGTGGTCACTATGCAAAACTGCAATTTGACACTGGCTACACTCCACGACTTCTCAGTGTTCAAGCTGTAAGAACCATCTCAAGGTAGCTGCATGAACACACCCAGTAATTTCACACTTGAACCAAAACAGACACAAAGAAACTGCAACAGCATCCAAGATGATTAGAAAAAGGTCCATTAACATTTTTCATCCTCTGAATTTTTTTTAAATCTGTGAGCATGCCTGCCTTACAAGAAGAACAGTGTTTCTCATGTTGGATCATTATGGTTTCATTCCTTTGTGCTGGTTTCATGTATCCCCCAAAAAAACACCTCTATCAAACAGGGAATTTGACAGTGTCCTGATTTGTTGCTGCTTTGTTTCCGTCGCTGTTGTTCATCCTCTCGACGCCTCTGAGTCTCCCTCAAAGGCCCTGTTGTCATAGAGATGCTGTTGTCTCTCTGGGTCAAAGCTCCCTGGGTCAGTCAGTGGGACTTCATACAAGGCCTCTGCTCCTGCCACTGTGACCACAGTGACATCTGGTGGTGAATGAGTGGAAATGTTGTCCTTTGACTCTTCCTCAATCCCCAAGGCCTTCAGGATGTCGCACTTACACATGGGGCAGGTCCTCCTGTCCAGCAGCCAGGGCTCGATGCAGGCTTTATGGAAGATGTGGTCACATGTTAGCACTGTCACCACTTCACCGGCTCTGTAGGATTCGATACACACAGCACACATGTTGGAATCATTCATTGTTTCCTCATCGTCTTTCTTGAGCGTGCGTACTTGTAGTCGCCCGATGGCCTTCTTTGCCTCATTTTTCAGCTTCCTTTCAGTGCGCCTGTGCCTGTTCAGGTTGTAGAGGCGGTTGGCAGATATGAAAACAAAGTAGGTGATAGCAGCTGCTGTCACAACAAAAAATGAGATGGATAAGAAGTAGAGCCAATAGCTGTCCATCCAGGGTCCGTGAGGGCTGCCTACGTCGATAACCATCTGGACGTCAGTCCCATTCTTCACCAACTTTACAATCTCCATACCTTGAAGGTTTCCAATCATGACTGCCACGATATCGGGTGCATCTGAATGGGCCATGTGAGTGGTGGTGTTGCCGCTGCCATCCAAATTGTACACCAGCACACCAGCTGCCCCTTGTCGTTTGGCGGCATTTATCTTCTCGCTGAAGGTACAATTGCCCCTTTTAACCAGGGCGATCCATGCTGGTGAGCTGGCATTGCGGTTGTAGCCAGGATCCGGTCCACAGCCTTTGGGGTCTCTCTTGGGAAGAGTTATAATGCCAGAGGCTTTCTCCAGGGGAGAGTTGCGACCAAACACCCCACACTCACAGTATTTGTCTACAGTCTGATTGTTGCTGATAGCATAGCTTATATCCACCACGGCTGTCCAAAACACCATGGCAGCTGAGCAGGGAACAAGCCCTGACAAACACAGCAAAAGCAGCAGGCAGTGTTGTGTCTTCTTACCCATGGTAACGCTCGTCTCAAAACAACAGGAAGCCTTCTGTTAGCGTCTTTAGCTTCTTTCAAACTCCTTTGTAAGTCCCAGTTCCTGGTTTGTTTGAGCCACAGCGATCTGAACACAGCTACGGTTTCACCCAACCTGCTGTCTACGGTAATCTGATATGAGTCTTTGGTAACATAACACAAGCTCTGCGTCAGCCACTCACCTCTCGTTATCTTCCTGAACCTTGAACAGTGAGCACTCCTCTCAGAGGGCAGGGTGCTGCTATTCAACAAGTTGCAGTGCAAAAAAACACACAGACCTGTGCTGCTTCAAGAGCCAAGGAACAGCCTGCGAGAAGGCAAGCTGTGATAAGCAAATGATAAGGATAATTGCACCAACATGTAACAAACACAGCGATCTTGTGAAACTGGTAAAAGCTGCTGATGTCTCCTTGTATAACAAAGAAAAAAGCAACTCAACCGGTTCCTCCAGTTTGGCTTGTTTCCTTCCTCTTTTTCTGTGAGCTCACTGTTGTCAAAGCAAACGGACAAGAAACACTTCTTCTCTCACCTCGTGGCTATTTTCCCTCTGACACAAATACAGTCTTCTTCCAACATACATTTTAACAAACACATATGTCTTATAAATGTGTTGTTTTTTTTCAAAGTACAAAAGGTTTGCATTATAAGCATTCAAAAGTGACCCTGTCTCTGGATACCTAGAGGCTCTCAAAAGGCTTTATTCCACACTGCTAGCATACCAGTGACAACTGAGATGGAACAGGGCATTGTCAAGTTTCCATTATATCCTCTTACACACAAGTGAAAGCGCACACACGCACACACACACACACACACACACACACACACACACACACACACACACACACACACACACACACACAAACACACACACACACACTGAGAGACACAGAGAGGCTTCAAATGACAAATGAGATGGAGAGGCTTCTTGCCAAGCTGCTGTTTTACCTTACTGCTCCAACACAGAAACCACAGCACAATGTCCGCTGCAGAATGTGCTTTGCAATTATTTAACTCAGTGGGACAAAAATCTGTCAATGAAACACAGACTGATATTTGTTGTTAATACAGCTGCAGCTCACAGGCCTTGATAAGAGGAACAATGGTGCTGTTATGACAAATAAATTCCTGAAACTGAAATAACTTAGCTAGACACAGCAGAAAGTAAAGCCTGTGAAGAACCATGTATGATAAAAAATAACCTTACTCTGTTTTTCTTATTGCTAGTATACATTTTACAATACTGCTGTAAATGTCACATTTTCAAAACAATCGCAATGAAATTCTGCTTCAATGCTGACATCTGCTGGTTAGACAAGGGTCCAGGCAAAGACACAAACAAACTTCAGAGCTATATTTAAGTATGTAGGTCAGTCACACACCCGAGCACTGTGACTAATTATAAGTGATACAAAACCCGAATCATGCACGTGTGTCATTAATATGGATGATTTATCCTGAAAGTATTTGACATCTCTTTGTGGGAATCTTATTATTCCAGACTGTTCTATATGCACATACAATTACCATGATGACTTCAGTCATATCTTTAGAAAAGGCTTGACTACTGAATACAAGATAGCCATTATTATATGAATATTACGAACAAAAGCAAACCAGTGTACATTTTTCCTGTAAAACTGGAAAGTGTAGTTTCCCCAGCTTAGAAAAAAAGAGAGATAGTATTAAATAAAAATGGCCAAAAGACTATATACAAGGGAATTGTAGTGGGGGGAAAGTGGGACTGACTACCTAGGGCCCAAGTGGGGAGGGGGGTCCTTAATGGGCCTGAAATAAAATGTGTTTTCTACAGCTTTTCCTTTGTTTTGTTATAACAGCTGTAAGTCTCGGCTCCCCGATGTGTGTGTCTCATGCCTAAAGTGGGAAATTGTCATATATTCATAGCATCAAGTGTGGCTGAATCTGATTGAAAGTAAACTGTAAGTTTTTAGACTTTTATTTGACTTCACGAGGTTAGATCATACCAAACACTGCCCCCTTGATATATTCAACAAGTCACTTGGTTTCAAATAATCTAGTTTAAAGAGGTGGACAGTCTGAAGGTCAATATTGTGCAGTTACATTTGGAGAAATTGTAAAATAAATAATATTGACATGTAGCTTAGATTTGAATCAGTTAACCAGGATAGTTTTAAACATATATTTTTGTATAATGCAAATAAACCAATATTATAGCAGCAATGTTATATTCTGTAGGGTTGGCTGTGGTGATGGGGACCACTGAGATATATTTTCAGGGGGGCCCAGAATTCCTGGCGACGCCCCTGAAAACGTCCATTAAAAGCACAACGTGAAGTAAGAGTTTCTGGAATTGCAAAAAAGAAAGCCAACATTGCTGTTATTGTGAACCCGGATGTAGTTATTATTTCCTCGTCCAAGTTATTCATTAATTATTCAGCACGTCACACCTCCATGGCAACCAGGATGGTAACACAGTTAAAAAAGTCATCAACACAACACCTGTGTCTAAAACTCACCTCAGACATTATGCCACACTGGGGCGCCATTCACTCACCGCTGTGAGCACTTCACAGAAAGCACTGTCGACTCTAAGTCAAGCATCACAACAACAGCAGTGAGGAAAGCCTAATTTGGCAGACCTGCTTGGATTACCAATGCAATCTTAATGCCAAGTAGATTATTAATGAACAGGTAAGCTTCCAGGTATCACACTGTGTGCGCATTGATTCATTTAACCTACAAACCTACTTAGTTCAGCACACGCAAACTTTACTTTAACAAATAACCACTGCTAAACAAATTCAATGAAGTGACCTACCATTTGTTCTGCAGGTGCCTGTCTTCTTTGCATACACTGTCCGTTGGTTTAATGATTCCTGACCTCGTGGTTTTCTTGATGTGAAAACATGCCGCGGGTTTGGATGTATGGGCAGCACGGGGCATGTCCAAGCAAGCCCAAGGACACCCCGTGGCTCCTCGAACACACACCCCTTTTCTTCTGTCGCACTTACTATATTAGTATATTCTTGTTTGAGTATCCATCTACAAATTGTCCATATATTGCTTATTAGTATGGACTTTGTTAGCTTATGTAAAATGAATAAAGGTATTGACATATTATGACAGATGGAAAATCTTGTTGTCTTTGAAATCTTGTCTTTTCTTTTCCTTTGTAGGCCTGTGGTGCTAATTTTGGACTATGATTGGAAATTCCAAGACACCTTAAGGAAATACTTTTAGATAACCTCCTTCAAATAATATGAAGGAACAAATGTTCATGTTTTTCTGTTTTCTACAGTTCAAAAAACACATTTCAAGTGTTCAACTTTTCAGCTTGCAGAGATTCAGGATGTTACCGCTCTCATAGCCAATGTAGGGAGTATCCTACCAGATATAATATCATATTGCATCATGTGTATCATCAGATAATATATTTTATCATATCGTATCACATCATATTGCATCTTTCCTATCTTATCTTTTCCTATTATATCATGAGTTACCATGCAATTCCACACCAAAGTTTCTAATCTCAGCTTCCTTAAATAAATCAAGGTGACTTAAATTGAAAAAGTTCCTATAAATCTGATTATACTCTGATACTTTTGTCAGCAACAGGGAAAGAGGATGATGTTTGCAGCAACACTTGTGAACTGCTAATTCAAGCGATAAAATACTAATGTAGTGAAGATAAGGCATTGCCCCAGATGAGAGTTAAGGAGGACTGAAGAAAAGGACTGTCAGACCTATTACATTCTGAGTGCTTCAGGGCAGCATTAGCTTCAGTTGACAGATGGCTGCTAGCTATCAGGAGTTGCGTGTTGCTGTTCACATAGTAGAGTTATTAATGTACTAACTTATGCTATTTATGAGATTTTAATTATTCATTTATACTTCTTGCCTTTGATATTTTCATTCATACATTTGAAAGAAAGTTGTGCTTGCTTTCAATTCGTTTAAATTCTATATTATATTTACTAATTTACTATATCTATAATAATTTGTTATTGTTTTTTGGGTTGAGAAATATTAGTGCCTGCTATAAACAATCCACCCTCCCCACCCCGCTTCCCTGCATACACACACTTCCCCCAGTCATAATACCCTGACGCCACTGTTGTTAAATGTTCATAAATGTTTTCAAGCAAGTACGTTTGCTTTATAATTCTGTTACCAGAAGAGAATCAACCAATTTTCCACATGAAAAGATGAGAAAGAACTGTGTTAAGGTGGTTTTATACTTAGTTACACCCCTGATGTGCCTCAGGCTGAAGTCTGTTCAAGTTGACTGGAATGCCTAACAACTCGTGATCCCCCACACTTGGTAGCGCCAGCCCTTAAAAGATGCTTTCTCCCCCCTGTAATCCCTTTATTTGCGTCTTGTAGTCGTAGAGTAGTGTTAGATGCAGCGGTTACAAGCAGCTTTAGCTCAAATTAAATCTTTGCAAACTGGTTAGACTTAAAGAAACATATGACTCCTTGGAGTATTTGATATTTAACTTTTTATTAACTTAATTGACCATGAGTAATACTGCATTTCTGCATAAAAAGAGGAGAAAAGATTTTATACCTTACTTTTTAGGATTTGTAATATTTTTGTATTGCACAGTTCATCTTGTATCATTTACAGCAAAGACAGCTCAGGAAACCAACCCAGCCAGGGTGCGAAGGGATGTTGGTAAGAAAATCAGATGTTGCTTCGTGTGTGATGTTGATCTCTTAATGGCACTTTAAATCCCCCTCGGTATCCACAGATATTTTTGGTTTCGCTTTTTAATTCTGTTTATCGTGTGATTGTAACTTCCCAGGTTTTATTGTGTGTTTTACCAAGTGTGAGTAATCAATTATGGTTTGTCAGCTGTGACAGAGTTTGCTTAGCTAATCCTCATGTCTTATTGGCATGAAATACCATGAAAGTGCCTTTAAGAGATTATGAGGCAAAGTGAGTTTGGCTGGTTGTTTCAGGTATTATCAATTCTACATCTGTTTGTGTGTCCTTCTGTTTCAGAGAATGAGACAGAGTGCACCGCACCACAGACCACTGAGTTTCCTGAAGGCTTCTTCACTCTACAGGAGAGGAAGGATGGAGGCCTCGTCATCTATTTCATGCTTATTTTCTACATGCTTATGGCTGTGGCGATAGTCTGTGATGACTACTTTCTGCCATCTTTAGAAGTGATCAGTGATCGTAAGTGACATGAATTATGTTGTGTTTGTAGTGTCTGTGTGTTTTTGTGTGAAGGGGGAGGGGGATCATTGCATCATCACATGAAGCAAGTGTATGGGAACAATGAGGATATATAACCCGAGGCTCTCTGGACCTATCTTTTACCAACATAATGCTTAATCTATTGATAAAATTAGATTTTTAATATGAAAGTTCATTTAAGTGACAACGATTTGGAAAACTTGTTTTCATGAGAGATTTTGAAGCTAATATTAAAGCAGCCACAAACATTAAAGTTTGGGAAAAAGTCAAATGATTGGGTTGTACTGACGTTGTATGACTCCTGAGGCTGACCTAAATATGCAGAGAGATTGTGTGACTGAACAGGTCCGCTCATTAAATCTGTTCCTTAATATGTTGAAAGTTTATTAAAGTGTCATTTCAATGCAAAAAGAAAAAAGAAAAAACTTTACCAGGAAGTTGATGTTTCCACTCTGTGGTTCTATGTATTAAAACTCAGCTAGGGCTCCAACTTGGGATTTTCTTTTCCACACCAAATAATCTGGAGATTAATTTTCAAAGAATTAATTATTCTGCAGCTGGTGGAAAATCCACAAAAATATGAAAATTCGCTAAAAGAAGTTTGTTACAAATGCTTACATGTTGAGCACTAATGTCTTGTTTTGTTTTTGCAGAGACATTCTCATAAAAGATATAAAACAGCAAGTGCAGGGAATGAGTACATTGTCCAATCTGAACCAGCAAATTCAGTATTTTTAAATATGGTTATGATAGTTTGTGATCTGTTTTATAACAACTGATCAATGAATTACTGGACAATTTTAAAGATCAAATTAACTACTGCACTTTCTGGAGGTAAATTAATAACATACATTTATAATATAAGGTATAAAGTTAACCAATAATAAGAGCCTTTAAACAACTCCAAAATGAATTCTACATTTATGAGACTTTATGTTTGGGTGTTGCTGCCTGTGCTACTGATGACTTCATTTAGTAACCACCAGTGGGGTTTTTTTACACTCCATATGAACTGTCATGTGCTTCCGGTTTGTCTTGTATCACTCTCAGGTCTGGGGCTGTCTCAGGATGTAGCAGGAGCCACATTTATGGCTGCAGGGAGTTCTGCACCTGAACTGGTCACAGCTTTTCTGGGTAATGATCCATAATCATAAGTTTTATTATTTCACCCTGTAATGTTGAGTATTAGAGTAGCATAACCAGCCCTGTCTAAGTCTACTCACATCCTGATAGACTGTGAGGAGAATGGGACTGTGATGTTTGATTAGGCTAATTTTTCCACACTGTCCTCAAAGATAGGATGTGCTCTCTTTGTTTGTGTCAGGTGTGTTTGTGACAAAGGGAGACATTGGGATCAGCACCATCGTTGGATCAGCCGTCTACAACCTGCTGGGAATCTGTGCTGCATGTGGACTCTTGGCCTCTATGGTACATCCTGACACCTCACACTGTCACTAGACTGCCAAAGATTACTTATTACTACCTGTACAAAAGAGGAGCAGCTTATCTAGGTCAACATGGAAGAATTGTTGTGTACACTGAGTTTTATGAGCTGTGAAACATTAATTTTGTGTTTCCTTCATCAGGCAGGCCGACTCAGCTGCTGGCCACTGTTCAGGGACTGCCTGGCATACGGAATCAGTGTTGCTGCTGTTATTGCCATCATCTGTGATAACAAGGTTTACTGGTGAGTGTATATCAAGTCAAATTGTGCTGTTTATTGTGTCTTGTGACAATGAGAGAAACATATCAAAATGAACCGTAAAACAACCTGATAGTACAGTACAATGACCAACAGATATCTTTATAGCGATGCAATGCAGATCAATAAATGTCCACCATCATAAACAAAGTGAGTGCAGTGGTATTCAGCCCTCAGACTTTGCATTACTGATAAAACAAAACCACCATAAAAGTTGTGCCAAAGAACACTATTACAGTTGTATGTAAATAAAAACAGGGAAAATAAAGTCTTATTGCTTTAAAGAGGAACACACAAATGGTGTTAGCAGTGTTAGTGTGCCAAAAATACTACTTAACAAAGCAAGCTGCTGTATCAGCATTAAAGCAGAGCAGCAGGAATGTTTCAGAGTTTAGTATAAAAGTCAGGAATCAACCTCAGTGTAGTCTTGACATTTTTTTATGTTTAAAATAGGTTTTGAAAATCCCTTAATTCAACACATATCATTTTCTGATGAACCACAGGTTTTTAAAAATGCTCCATAAAGAGAGAGAGCCTATTATGATGCTCAAAGATACTTAACATAAGTTCATACTATCCATACTTAGAGTAAAGCCTCTCAAGGTTAGGTCAATCTGACTGGTTGGCTTTCGACCATGTCCCATAGCCGCCAGTTGTTACCACATGACCAAGGTTCTGTTCTTAGGTCACCTTTTGACAACAGAGCAAGTTCCACTCTCTGAAGTAGGCCATGGGATTATGGTTGAAAGCTCCATTGTTCTTTTGTCTTTAACAGGTATGACGCTGCCTGCCTGCTTATGGTCTATGTCCTCTACATCGTGGTCCTGTGTTTTGACCTTAACATCAGTGAGTTTGTCCTGAGGAAAATCAGCCCGTGCTGCACCTGTGTGATCAGAGAACCTGCTAAGACGGCAGAGGTACAGCCACTGATGGGCTGGAACGATGACACCCATCTTCGAGTGCACAGTCGCTCCAGGACAGACAGCGGGATCTTCCAGGACGACTCAGGATACTCTCACCTGTCCCTCAGCCTGCATGGCCTCAATGAGATTCCTGAAGGTATAACACAACTTCATTGTTTTTCTAGCATTCAGACATGACACTCCCACCTGGGTGGACTCATTCACTTAATGATTAGACTTCATGAACTTTGATTGAAAGATTTACTCATAACATTTTTCTTCGGTCTTCCCAGCAGAGCATAGAAGTGTGTTTTCCATGCCAGAGAGCGACTTGAAGCGCATCCTCTGGGTTCTGTCTCTGCCCATCATCACTCTGCTCTTCCTCACCATCCCTGACTGCAGGAGAAGGTTTTGGAATAGATGGTTCATGGTAACCTTCTTCATGTCTGCTGTCTGGATCTCAGGTTTCACGTACATCCTGGTGTGGATGGTCACTGTCGTTGGTGAGATCATTGATCTGACTTAAAGTTTTTTTCCAAGTCTTTTAGTGGCAGGTGCAAATCAGCCTATCACTCGTCGGTTGCAGGGTTTCTATGGATCACAAGAGTTTCAAGCTTGTGAGAAAAAGGTCTCATTTGCAGAGTAGAATCACATGTTGGTCTGCTGGCTAATTCCTGAGATGCCATTGTCCTGAAAAGTTAAGAGGGGGGTTATTGGAGCTCCAGCGGGCCATGTGCCCAACTAGCCACAGCAGGATTACAGTGTGTTTCACCCCTAAGGAAACACAATCATGTGAGCCTTACGTGTGTATACAGAGCTGTCCACAGGCACGGGTTCAAAAGAAGCTCTATCCCCCGCCTCCCCATTCACAGACAAAGAACTAACCTAGGATCAGGCTAAAAGGGCAGCTCCATCATGTGATGGTTGTAGGTCTACTGAAGCATAATGGGATTATTATTCTGTAGTCTTCAGATGGGCTCACATGGGAGAAGAATTTAGAGTTATGAAAGAGCAGGCATGGGACCGAGCAGGTACGAGTCATCCGTACAGAATGTGATGGAGTATGTTTTCCTGCTGCAGGGGTGTGATGATCCACTGGAACTTCAAACTATGTGGTTAATACTTGGGTACCCCTTGAGATTAAGATTACTGAATACATTTTCCCACAAAGGCCTCTGATCAGTCATTGCTGCTATGGAGGACAAAAGCTCATGTCCTCAATAATTTTCCACTAATATTGGGGGAGTACAGTGACGGAGTGAAGGAGTTTACTCTGAGGGATTACACATGAACAACTGCTGGGGTTTTGTAAGGTTTTTCTGATATTTAGAGACTAAATGTTCATATCTTTCACTGGCACATAATGAGGAAGAACAAGTTCATATTATTGAATGTTTAAATGCTGAATTTAAAATTGAATGTATTTTTTAACTGCTCAAAACATCTTACAAAGTTAGAAGCTTATGGAAATGTCCTGGGGTTGGTCGGGTAGCTGGGGGAGAATTTTGTCTTATGACCTCATTATTTCTCCAATCCATGCTACTGCGCTGCCTCCAGTGATTATTTATTAACCCTTTAACTGCAGTTTAAATCAGCTGCTGTTCACTCCTTAGCTTGATGTTGTTGGTGGAGGGGGATTCTGACCTTTATAGTTTATACTCTGTTTACACACACAGGTGAGACCCTTGGCATTCCTGATACAGTGATGGGACTCACCTTGCTTGCTGCTGGAACCAGTATACCTGACACTGTGGCCAGTGTGATGGTTGCCAGAGAAGGTAAATAGTCCTGGATTTATTTTTATACCCACGATAACACACTTAGATAGTTAATTGCTGTGTGATCACTACCCTATCATAATCACATTTCTTCTTTAAGACCAATTTTTCCATCAGCCATTTTAATAACCACAAGAGGCCACTTCTGAATTGATCATCTGTAAGAATAGAAACTTCAATTTATGGAATAAATGTTTTTCTTTCCATCAGGAAAAGCTGACATGGCCATGTCCAACATTGTGGGATCCAATGTGTTTGACATGCTGTGCCTGGGCCTCCCCTGGTTCATCAAGACTGCCTTTGTGGACCCCAACAACCCTGTAGATGTCAGCAGCAACGGACTGGTCTTCATTTCCTGCACACTCCTCCTTTCCATCGTCTTCCTGTTTGTAGCCGTTCATATTAATGGATGGAAGTTGGATTGGAAGTTGGGATTAGTTTGTCTTTTCTGCTACATCCTCTTTGCCACTCTGTCCATCCTCTATGAGCTGGGGATTATTGGGAATAATCCTATAAGACTGTGCGGTGACTGAGATTTGACCTTCCCAGAACTGGAGCCATTTTGTTGGGAACTGTTAACATTCCAAAAACACAACAAAAATTGTTTAAAGTATATAGATCCTCAAATGTCAAGACAAGGAAGCATGATCCCACTTACATGCTTTTAGAGATAGTGTGCTGTAAAGACTTGTGCTGGTCACATCTCATGAAGAGGATGATCTTTATATATGAGGAAATGTGCCAAAGATCATTCACTTGTGTGTTTCAGTGAAATCCAGACTGGACTTATTATAAAGTGAAGACCAGCTATCAAGCGCTGAAATGTCTTCCATCTTACTCAAGACCCATAAACAGAAACTATGCCGCCTCAGGAGTGACTGCAGTGGTCAAATAAATCTAGAACTGACACGTCAGAGTTAAGTAATAAAGGTGTTAACTATTCTCCCTTGTCCTTCTTTCTGAGTCAGTAGGTGAGTTGAGTCAAAAAGAGGCACCACCTACATCCTCTAAGCTTTTATGAGCTGCTCCTTATTGCCTGTGAGGAAGACAGTGGAAAGAGCCACATGACAAAAAACAAAAACTTTCCACATGGTTCTTCATGAAAAGATAAAGTGACTCAGTTTTTAGCGGTTGTGTTAACAGTCAACTGCAAAGCTAACACTGGACTTTATACACAGATCTGATTTGATCTGCAACACTGCCAGTAAGATCAAAAATGGAAAATAACACAAACTATCTCCAATCTCAGAGATCTTGAAATTCAAGCAGCTTCCTCTGACTTGTGCAAGAGACAGGGCAATAAATCCATGTTCATTCTGTTCTCACTCTGATCTTATTAGTGCCTTTTTGATTAAAGTGGAATCCCCCACCTCAAGAGGCCACTGTATGGCAGTGTTGAGCAGTAATTCTTAATAGTTCAATGCCTCAGGTCGAGTTTACACAACTGCAAGACTTTGATCCCAGGAAACTTTACAACCACCAAGTTTAAAAATTAAAAAGTTTATTCGTTCAAATAAACTGCCTAACAAATTAAAAAGGGTTTACAAAATGAAGATAAAAGAGCTATGTAGTTATATAAACAAAAAAAAATGAAACAGTGGACACGGAGATATGAAGTAATTGTGTTTTTAAAACAAAACAAAAGATCATTGGCAAAGAGGGCTGAATGTGGAAGTGTGTTAGCGTGATTTCTATGAAAGCTTTAGGCGTTGCGATCGATGCGGACGTCCACTTCTCGGCCATTGATCTTGGTTCCGTTCATCATCCTGCAGGCCTTCTCAGCACTCTCGGGAGAGTCAAATCTCACGGTTCCACAGCCCTTTGACTTCCCGTTCTCCATCTTGATCTCCGCAAACATTACCTGGCCTAAGGGACACAAAATAAGCGGTTGATGCATTCTGAAACTGCAATTTTCAATTAACTGTTGGTATTATATCTGTAATTTTCTAAACATGTTTCATGCTCATGGTGAAATGTCAGAGATGTCTTTAAGAGGTTTGTAATCAAAGCAATAAATATATAATTCAAACCAATGAGTTTTAAGTTTCAAGTGACATACCGCAGTGACTGAACTTCTCTTTCAGCTTCTGCCATGTCAAATCATAGGACAGCTGCAACACAAATTAATGATAAATTAGACAACATCACCATATTTGTAATTCAATGAAACGGCTTTAAGATGTGAATCAAAAAAAGTGGTGCATCAATAAAGCATTAAATACAAATAAATCTGATGGATTAGGGCCAGTTAACACATCCAAACAAGCCAATGTACTAGTTATTTACAGAACCATTGACATCATATTAATGCATGGCAAGCTCTGATTGCTTCACATTTAATCTCAATCAATAAAGAGGCATCAATGCAGAGAGGAAATGTTTTCATCAATGCAACTCAGGGAGGTCTTAAAGATGGCTGCAACTCCCCTCCTGCTTTAAGGACTTCTGCTCTACAGAAGCACAGTGCTCGCTAATGTAAGCTTCACTTACATTTCGCACAAAGATCTGACAGCCAGCTTTGGATCCAGAGCCTCTGTCTGACATGCCTCCACCCATGTGGCCCTGTCCACCAACGCCATAGCCACCGAAGCCACGGTTCATGTCCATCCCTGACATGCCCATACGGTCAAAGCTGGAGCCCATCCGGTCCATCGACATGTTACCCATTCCACCGCCTGCAATGAAACACCACAAACACACGATTTATGATGAAGAAGCAACATAATCTACTGTCAACAAGGTGGTATATCGAGCACCATTCTAACCCTGAGAACTCTGATCACAGATTTATATGCATTTTAACAGCATCTGCATTTCCAAACTGCCATACACTAAACATCACACCAGCTATCATCATCATACATAGCTTGACATTAGTTTAGGCACATGACTGGAGTGTGTAAACACAATAAAACTGTAAAAGTAATTCATCACAACAAATCATTAGCTGTCACATAGAGTATAATGTCACTGTGACACTAATTCTTCAGATCAAGCAGACTTTGAGCCAGCTTGTATAATTATAAACTCTTATTCTCGTGTTAATGAAATAAAAACATCTAAATAATTGTGTGAATGTGAAACACGTTAGAGCAATCATACTTTCAATCCTATTTAAAGTTTGAATTAGGTGTTCAATCTTTCGGTCATTTCATTCATGCAAGTTCAACATAAATTGCAAAGAGGTGGGTCTTTGGTGCAGGAACTGGGCGGCACATGCTATTTTGGTTCATGCAAAGCAGTAGGGCAAAGGGCAAAGGAGCTCCCTGAAGTCGAAAAGTAATCAGATGCAGTGATTAATAAATAAACTCTGAGCCTATCGAACCACTACTCCTGCTGCTGTGCTCCCAACACTGATCAGAACAATGCTAAGACCCTTTTATGTGAAATCATGTTATCTTCATAGTGCAGAGTAGCATGATGTGAATTCAAACTAGTCCCATTAGTGTGCAGCAAAAGAAAGGTGGCATCACTGTCTATCTTTTATTGGTGTTCTTCTTCTATGTTTTTGCTGAAGACAGTTGCACAGTAGGCACATATAAGTGATAAACTGCTGTTATCTGAAAAGCCATGTCACTGTCCACAATCCACCTGAAGTGTTAATCTATAGCAGCCAAGTATTGCATTTATGTGATTTAGACCTTGATAAAATCTTAAATAAGAACTAAATGAATACAGTCTCCCAGCTGCAGCTAGGGCCACAACACCATCCTTCAAGTTGTCAATGTAAATCACTATTGAGCCTTCTCCAGCATGTATCATAAACCAGTGCTAAAAGACTTCCCACTTGATTAACGGGCAACACGACATCATCTGATAGAAAGACAGCCTCTTTGAGTACTTGCTTTCCTTATTACCCATCATCTATTCAGAAAAGCATGACACCTAATGACTTTGACATCATGGTATGCTAATATTAAGGCCTCTGTCTATGTTATTGGAAGTTTAAACCATCAAAAGACTATAAAATTCTGAGGGCTATTAACTTTAAATGTCAACAATAATAAAGTAGCCAGTGGCTCCTCTGGAAGTCCAAGTGCCGCTTACAACTACTTGCTTTTATAGATAATGTGTATCTATAAAATGACAGAACTGATGAATACTAGATTAAAAAAAAAAAAAAGGTGTGAATGGAACAATTGATGTACCTAATCCAGTCCCCATGTGCCCAATGCCACCACTGCCCATGCCTCCGCCAAAACCTCCACCTACAGGAGAGATTGCAAGTTAATGCAGATTAGCGTGGAACATAACAACAATCATGCAGCAAACAAACAAACAGCTCGACGCCAGAAAACACACAGAATAAAAAATGTTTCCTTGAATCCTAACATAACCAAACAACACAGAAGAACTTGCATACACTTCACGTTGTTGGATGTTTGGTATGAAAGAGTTCGGGGTTGGCTGAGGTTAGATTATCACTTACTCATTCCTCCAAAAGATTCCCCAAATCCTCGGTTCATTTGCATGTCACTGTGGCCAAAGTCCCGATCCATTCCACCCATTCCTGACCTGTACATGTCTTGTCACAGGAAAAAGGTAACCTTAATCTTAAAGTTGCCAATAACACGTTTCAGCATGTACTGTAAAACCCCACCACTGTACAGTGAGAACGAATACACTCACGTACCTCCCATTCTTCCAACCGGTGCCATGTCTCTCCCTCCATAACTGCCCATGCTGCCCATGTTATCCATGCCCCCATAGCTCCCACCACTGCTCATTCCTGAAATCAGAGGAGGTACATTTTCAAGTGTTCCCCAAGTCTTGCAAGAGAAAAAACTCAAAAGCAGCACAACACTTTACCTCCTCCAAGCCTGTTCATTCCTCCACATCCTTGGACATCCATACCTGTGGAAGAAGATGAGGTCAGTTAATCTATTTCTTATTCCACACATACTGTGTGAAGCCTGATTTTCCAAACTCTGTACAAAGGTGCTAAAAGGGACAAGGCCAAGTGAGGTCTGAAACACGGTAGTATAAAGTTCTGTTTTATTTAGTTGGTGAGATCTCTGCTTCTCTTATCTCTTTAACCCACATTGAGCGGGTCAAAAGATGAGCCATGAAGATGTCAGCCAAGTCTTAATGACTGAATGGTTTACACATCAACTCTGTATGTTGGTTAGTGGGTATGTTATATAGAACAGACTGATGTTCAAATGTGTTTATCAATTGCACAATGTGTGACCAAAGATGAACCTGGTTCTCTTTTATGAGCATCTTCCCAAAAACAGGGACTGGATTGCGACACAGAATGCAATGAATTTAAAAAAGCACATGTGCGCATTTTCTTGCAAAATATAACAGTGTTTGAGGTGTGACCGACCTCCAGGCCCCATGGAGCCCATTCCTCCTCCTCCTCCCCCTCCTCCACTGCTCAGGCGGTTGGCATTTATAGGCTGCCCTCCTGGCCCGAGTCCCAAGCCAATGCCACCAAGACCCCCTATACAAAAATAAACATCAATAGAGAAAGTATTTAATTACTGGCACAAATGGCATGGCTGATAAACTGAACGGTTTATTAAAAGTATAATGAATTATCAGTTCTTTTAGTGACGCACACTGAAAACATTGTCCACTTACTACAAGGTCTTTTAAAACCAAGGACATACCTTTATATGACCTTTGTATAAATCTGCAGTAAACCCACTCTCCACAATAAAAATTGTTCTGCTCTGAGTATACTTCACATCGGGGACAAGCCCACCACAGACACATCCTATGACTCAAGTTGACAGAAAGGTCTCTTAAAACAAAAGACTACTTGTTTACTGTTTTGAATTTTGAAATATAAAGTCACTAAAGATTATTTTATTTTGCCAAATTTTCAAACAGTAAAACAAACATGCTGGGAACAAATGCATTCAATAAAAAAGGTAGTAATACTTTTAATCTAAAAACTGTCTAATTACTATACATATAAATATTCAATGTTCAATGTGTGTTTATAATGGGAAAACATTTCATTTTAGATGAAGGCTGAAAAATAGTTTAAATTTGAAATACGGGTCACAGCTACTTTTTTCATTTTAACATGTCTTTGCATTTCAACCTGCAAAACCTGCCGGGCATTTGCTTTCATTAGAATACTGCTTTAGCATTACACTGCACCTGGGCCTGGGCCTTTTCTCATCATTGGAGATTTCTCCACAGAGGATATCATACCTCCTATACTGACAATATCAATGCTATACCCAATTCGCTGAGCTTATTACCAAGGATATGCATTTGGCATCAACCACTGACAGGAGGATTACAGCGTACTTACGTGGTAACTGAGGAGATTTCTCTACTTGATGGAAATCATCAGGGGGAAGAGATTTCTCATCCTAGAAAAGCCAAACACAAATGTTAGAGATCTGTTTCAAATTCTCTGTGCTGAAAATAGTTTCACAACTTTTAAAATCGTACCATTTTGACATGCATCTGTCGGTCAAAGAGCATCTGTCCATTGAACATGGCTGATCCTTGAATCAAGGAGAAGTTTACAATAGAACATAATGTATTGTTTCATGTGCATTTCAACTTTAGTGTTTCACTCTGAAGGATACAGATGGCCTGCACAGCCTCCAGTGACTGTTCAAAAGTCACTGTTCCCATCCCGCGGCTCTTGCCATCTTTATCTTCCTTTACATCTGCTCGTTTCACCACACCTGCCATCCCGAACACCTCTTTTAACTTCTTCCAGCCCACCTTGAAATCCAGCTGAAAAATAACGTAAAACATCATCTGTTTAATCACCAGGAAGTCTCATCACCTGCCTCATTTGGATAATATCTATTACTATGTCCTCACATTAGCCACAAACACTGTGCTGCCCAGTCGTCCAGCTTGCAGTGCATGGATGATGTCATGTGGGATGTTGGGGTTGTTGGCTATAAAGTTTGGGATGTTGATCCCACCAGGCCCCATGTCCTGCCCACGACCTCCCTGCTGACTTCCTCCTATGCGCTGCAACACACGCCGAGCGTGTTCCCCATCTGGGTCCTTAAATAAGGAGTACAAAGCAATACTTCTGATATTCCACAGCAACATTATGTCAATTATCAGTTGTGAAATACACTTGTGTTATTATGTGATCATTTAATGTGGTGCAAAAAAATTCTGTAATTATTTATCACAAGACCTCATCCCACTTATAAAATTAACAGCCTTTTTCTTATCTTCACTTATCACACTTATTTTGCTCTTACCTCCTTGATGTTGAGTGGCCTTCCACTCAGGTCATGTTTATTCATAGTTTCTATCGCCTTCTTTACAAACTCCTCATCTCTGAACTCAACAACACTGTTAAAGTGAGAAAACAGGCATCAGAAGAGCACATGCAAGTGCAAGATTTAAAACAAAGAAAAGAAGGTTGAACGTGTGATCAATTTTCAGAAGTTTCTTACCCACAACCCTGCACGAGGAGGCAACATATAAATCCAGGCAGCACACATGTCCGTAGCCGAGGGAGTAAACAAAACAAAGTTAATTTTGGGACAAACAAACAAATATAATAAATCTTATCTATCAACATGCTTCTAGGAGTTTCTAATGTCTTATAGACATATTTTGCACTCTGGCTTGTGCCAGCAAGTTTTTGGTTGTGTGTAAGTCAAACATACAATAACTTAAAAGGCACATAAGATAATATCTTTATCACTATATTAACAGATTTTTGACATTTAATACTTTAAAAGTAAGTTAATAAAAAATTACATTTTAGTAAAGTTTTCTCAAAATCATTTAGCATGTATTAAAATCTTTACATTAGCCATCTAACTTAAACATTGTAATGTTTTGAACTGGGTATAAATACCAAGGTAGAAAATTAAGAAAAACAGCATACATATTTAGTACAATGTTGATGGTTAAGTTTTACCAATTCACCTAGGAAAAATGGTGTGGTCAACATTTGTTTCTATAATATGTATAACATAACAATAAAATCGTTACAGGATCTTTCAAGGCCGTTTGTTCCTTTGAAGAGAGAGCTGTGCCATATAACAAAATTGTAAAATAAGATTTTGAGACATGAGGGTCAATCCATAAACAAATCACACAACCCACATTTCCCTTTGGAAAATGGCCAAACAAACGAACTTTTACACCAATTGAAATAACAACAACAAAAGCAAAAGTGTACTCTTAGATGAGTTCGTTAGGCTGGTTTTCCAAAATCAACAGGACATCTCCCTTTCAAATGAGTATCAATCATTAGCCATCTATCAGGCTCTAAACACAACCTTCAGTATCTCCAGTTCAGTAACTTGGTAAGACCCAAAGGATCAGAACCTAAATGAGCACTTTATTAATGAAAGCCTGCTGAGGGCATTTAAAACCTCGTGCAGCAAGTTGGCCACATCACTTACCCTTGACTTTCCTTCTGCATCCTTAAAGAGCTCCACGTATGTAACCTCACCAACTACATGAGACATACAAAAGGAAAAATACCAAAAGAACAAAGGAATTTAAGTCACCAAGTCTTCAAGTCGCTGTAGGCCTTGGCAATGCCGCTACAGGTGGAAATGTTCCATTAATGATCAACAGTCAGCCCAGACCAACATCCCATCAGACAACACCATGCCTTTCTGGGCAGTGACTGAGACACCCAAAGGCCAAGGCCAGAGAGAAACACAGCTATATTAAACCTGGGAAATTCAAAAGACTTCAACATGATCAGTTTATCAACAGATTCCATTCATAGCAGTTGAGAGTTTCAATCTGTCCTTTGACCTTTCAAAATTCAGAAAGTAAAACATTGCAATATTTTCATTCATATCATCAAAATTCACCTACTAATAGATCAACAAAATCATTCAACAATCAATTCTACAACAAGTTTGAGGTTACATTTTGGAGCTGACAATACCTTAAAACAAGTGACAAGGTAACTGAGTT
The DNA here is from genome assembly GCF_009762535.1 of Notolabrus celidotus. NCBI lineage: Eukaryota > Metazoa > Chordata > Actinopteri > Labriformes > Labridae > Notolabrus > Notolabrus celidotus. Next base: position 33,082,104 of record NC_048274.1, on the reverse strand, counting down.
TATCTTCCTTTTCTCACAGACATATCAGCCCAAACTAAATTGGTGCCCATCCAAAAGAAATTTGATTGAAAACTCCAATAACCTACTATCACTGTAAGTTGATTCCCTACGATCTTCACAGGAAGCTACAGACTAATTTAGTACTGCTAGAAGCAAGATGCTCCATCAAAGTAAAAAGAGTCAATAACTTCTATATCAGGTGTAGAGATAGAGAGATGGGAAGACATCACCCCCAATACTGGGGACATTACCTTTCTCACGCATTAGATCTTTAATTGCCTGCCACTTCATATCATATGGGATATTGCTGATGAACACCCGGTTCCTATGGGAACCCTTCTTTTCTCCACCATGTTTGTCTTTGTAGGGATGGAAGCGGCTTCCTCTTCTACTCCCAGAAGACTTCTCTTTACCGTCATGCTTGTCTTTGGGGAGCTTACTTTCGTCAGCATCACTGAAACATGCATCAAAGAAGAGTCAACCTCAGAAACACACAGATGTGCATATATCGATATGTGTGTATGTAAATGTCTATATATATTTTCTTGGTTGAGTCCCTCTGATTGTTTTTGCTTTTATTTGTGGCTCCTATGTTGTGAAGGGAAGTATTGGTTGCTGATGCAGACCAAAATAAACCTAAGTGAACATTTCTTATAATGTTACATTACTGAAAGCAGTTCCCTTTAGGGAAACCAGTATATTAGAAACATATTAAAAACAGTGCAAAATTTCCATGCAGAACTTTGTATGGATAGATGCTAGGACACCACAGGTTACCCATTGATGTAACAGATGGAGTTTTTCCCACCAAAACTCCACATGAAGTACAATTTAAAACTATTTCCGTGTTATTAAACTTAATGCTGATCAGAAACCCTGATTTTACTGGTTTAAAAAAACAACAAAATATTTTGAACATATATGAGACAGATAATCGTAGAAAGTCAAATTAATTATCAACATTGCCACTTCGGTTTAACCAGAAAACATGAAATGTATTTAAGTCCCTTTTATAACATATTACAAAATGAATATTTCGGAAAGAACTCTGCAAAGAAGTTCGTCCAGCGAGAAAACGCTTTCAATTAATTGCATGGACAATTAATTAATTAATTAATTATCATTTACATATTACACGGTGCAGCACTGCGCTCCTATTATTAGCAGCTAACTTCATCATTCTGTTAACGTTGGCTTGGCACAGTGAACCTGAATCTCGGGTCAGGGAGTTTTAATCCCATCTTCCCGATAATATCGTCTAAAACAGCTTATGTTCATCTGATTTGTCTCCGTACCGTACGGTATATGTTGTATCTTTAGAAAGAAGAACTCTAGAATAGCGATAGCATTAGCTAAAACTAGCATACACAATGACGGAGATTAGCACTCAGGCGGCCCAATAAGAGCATATTACACGATTTGTCAAAACTACACTATTTGAGAGTATAGTTTGACATCCTGATATAACTTTAGTTAAATGCTTACCCTGAACCCTTTGTTTTATCACAGGTGTGTTGCAGTTTTAACGTGTTAAAGCAGATGTTTCAGCCGTCTTGGCTAACAATGGCTAATATCACAGGACTCCATTTTAGCTTAGCTAGATCACGTCTGCACAGATTTACTCACGGTTTCACGCCATTCGGGGTTTCTTCAATTGTTTCTTCGGCATCGGACTTCACGGGTTCTGAAGCGTTAGATTCTTCTTGATTTGGCTCTTCTTCGAGAATTATAACATCGTCCATGTTGACGTTTATCTTGCACAACACAGCTCACGATGCCCGGGTCGCTACGCAGTTCAAAATGTGCAGCGAGATTTGAGCCTTCAACGCGATACTTTGGGAGATGTTGCTAGGCAGCCGGAGTGAAGAGGCTGGGATGATGAAGAGAGTGCGTTAGAAGGTGGTGCACATGGTTTTTGCGACAAAACCTGGGTGGATGAGTCAGTAAGTAAAGAGAGAGTAATTAGAGAACTAAGAACGTGAGAGCAGGAGCCGAAAGTTAAAACTGTTCATACATGTATTTCTAAACTATACCTAGGACTCCTTTATGTCCAAGAGCCTACGAAACCCCTCTGCAGAGTCCCAGAACACTCTTCAAACTAGTTTTGCTAAAGATGAAGATCAAGCGTAGATGAGTCCATCCATTTCATCACTGAGACAATTGAATGGTGTACTTTTTACTATATTGAAGGACGTTTTTGCATATTGTGAATCTTATCAAACCCTTAGACGGTAGCGTTTCTAGCCCATTTTTACCCCTAAATTGAATCCCAGCACCCCTAAATTTTGAGAGATTTTTTATTCTTTTTTACCATATGTCCTTTTTAACAAGCTAGAAAAGTTTCAGTACCATACAGTACTAGCTGCTGTATCAAACTGAGTTTTTTCCGCCAGAAATTAGGGTTACCATATGTTTCTTTTATGATTCCAATACATTTCTCTTTTGCTGTGGCTCAGCATTTAAATAACCTTTATCAGATTTGATGGTCACAGATTTTCCCCAAAAGTGTTATACTTTTCTTTCACAAATGTGGGAATGAAATTGCGTTACAAAACAGTGAAATATGTCTGCTCTCTGGGTGCTCAGCACCCCTCAACATCCGATCCTAGAATCGCCAGTAGCTATGATAAAATAGTCAAACCATGGGCCTATGTTGTGCAACTGGTATTTTTTCGACGCTCACACACTTAGAGCAATCATTTAAATCAGGTCTTGGGCAAATGTTTAAGCATACATTTAAGGGTATTTTCAGGATATTATGGAGCAAACTTCTTTGACTTTACCTTGAGAATTAAATGTTTTACCTACTATGCAACAGAACCTTAGCATAAACATAGAAGCGTATTCTGAACGTTTAAATATCTTAGGTTTTAAATTATTCTCATGGCTACTAAAAGCTTAATATTGTTAACTTAAGCATGCTATAGCCACAAAGTTAAAAAAAACTGGTGCAATGTCACTCCTGAGAGCACATTTTAATACATAAAAAAAAGGGAAATACAGTCAGAGGCTGTAAAGCTGTAAATCTGGTTGACCTGTGACAAAGGAAAGTTAACCTTTAACATACAGTCCAGAACATGTGGTAATCTTTAGATAAAAAATCAGGCCAATAAAAATGAAAATACATTTCCTTGATGGCTAGCTGTTTCATCGCTTACATCATATGAAAGCAGCACATTTCTTCCCTTTTTGTTTTACCTTGATCACATGTTTTCATCGACATGTACTGAATGTGGTTCAATAGTCAGTCAAACTAAGTCAAAGTCAGTCAGTGCAAATGCAAATCATTCAGTTAAGCTATGTTTAAATGGTAATCATGTGATATTTAGTTGTAATTGAAGCCAGAGTAAATCTTTGGATGATATTCTGCAGTACAGTATCTTATAGCTTCCTCAAAATCACTCTAGAAAAGAAATGTATACACTTTGAAAACATCAAGTTGTCCTTACAGTAAACCAAACAAAGAAACATCAGGAAACTCTATTCGTTCTTTTTAAGGGACAATATCGTCAGAACTTGGTATTTGTAATGTGATTATCTAAAAGCAGCCAAACATAACCCAAACAACAACATCAAGCTTGTGTTTTACCTCAGATTGTGATGCAATATTGTTCACGGTAACGATTAACTAGTTTTATTTGCAACTACTGCCATGTTTGTCTTGTCATGTATACTATAAAGTTCATGATCCAACTGGCCATATGTCTTTAATAACAATATTAAGAAGATTATACTGTGGATATTCTTTATGGCTGGACGATCATTTCAAGATGTAAATCTTACAATGAACAATGTAAGTTTAATTAAGTTTGGGCCTCAGGAGAATTAAAAACTGCTGCAGTCAGGGTAATGGGTTGGCTTAATGAGGTATTTCAAATCTTTGTAATTTCATTGCATTTGTCTTTGTACTTTCTTGTACAGACTGTATTATTACAAGAAGGCTTGGTGTAGAGTTAATTAACTTTAAAGGAGGATACCATGAGAGCAGTTCATAGTCATTGTTTTATAGTTCGCAATATCAGCTTTGCTCCTGTTGTGTGGAAGAGACAAAGGTCTAACAATCTTTATCCCTTTGTCCTGTGGACGCTGGAGAGTCTCCTAATGTACTTTATGCAACAGGTGGAAGTTGTCCCAGCAGTCCAAAGCACATTAGGACACCTTGACCCATGAGTGAAACCTCATCAGCCTGTTCTGATTGTTGATAGATATGATAAAGGCTCTTAAGAGGCAAATGTCCCAATATTATTGATTGGACTTATGGTCATTTTTTAAATTAATAGTCTAATGACACCCCATTTTGGATTGCCACACTATTCTGCTGTGACCTGATAGTTTTTCACTTTGACCGTGTCTTTTTAATCGACACAAGGCTAGTGAGGTAATGTCTGATCATTTTATTGGCTGCACACTGTTACATCTTCTCATCCAATTTGCAAGAACTGTCCTTGAAATAAATGCGAAATAAAAATGTGCTTGTGAGTAGCTGACTCAGTCAATAAATCACTGCAGTGCCATGGTATCTTTTTCTACCCGAATATGTCCAAGTATTAATAGCACAGCAGGAGCAGAAATTGCTACTGACCCAAGAAAAAGGGAGAGATCAAAAGACACTGCAGTGGTTTAAAAAAAACAAAAGAACTATGAAGTAGATTTAAATGTGAGGGAGGAAGTTCACCTCTCTGTCTGGATTCTCTCAGGGAATTCCTCTGCTGCACACCACTGATAACGAACAATCCAGCTCTCTTTTAAGCCATAAATTATAGTACATCAAACGTGCGATGACCATCTCCCTCGTGGCTCGGGTTATCATTAGATCCGAGTCACTGCACCACTATGACAGATACTCTACATTGCTGATATGAATTTGTGCTGCATACCAACAAAACAGATAGCTAGACACTTCACTGCTGCATTCTGTTACACTGGGGCAATCAGATGACCTATACAATACTTCTTTTAATTCACTACAAGTCCCTGCTGCTTGCAAAGGGAGCCTGCTTTTGTAAGCCTTTAAGCAGAGGGTCTAATTCAATTTGACCACAGCAAACTGCACCAATTAAAAACACATCATCAAACCAGGCTTGCAGGATAATGCTGTGCTGTACCAAAAATACCTTTGCAGCAGCATTTACTGGCCAGGAGCGGTGAGAGGCAGCATTTCTCCCCCTGACTAAGTCGTGGTATTCCTGTCACATTTTGGTGGAGTCATTTTTAGAAAAGCCAAATAAGCCGGGGAGGGGAGAGTGAAGAGGGAGGAAGAAAAAGAAGAAGAGGCAGATTGCTTGTTTTGCTGCTGCATCTTTTACTGCTGTTGCCGAGAGGGAGGGAATGTTGTGAATGAGTGAAGCAGCAGAGCAGCTGAGTGAGACTAACAAGTGGTTGCCATGCAGCAGGAGCAAGCGTGCGTGCTTCTGGAGGGAGAGATAGAGAAACAGAATGATAATGAGTAGGAGGCAGCAAGTATGGGAGCATGAGGAGAGGAGCTGTTTCTTTGGGAGGAGGACACATATCATAGCTTGATCCAGCCTCATTTCTGCGTTTTCGCTTTTTGTTTAGATCAGAGGCTAGCCTAGTGTGTCCAGTATGTCAGCAATTGATGGATTAATGGATACGTGTGTGACAGCTCCAAGGAAGAGGAGTTGCTTGGAGGAAACAGCAGCAACAGGTCTGTAAGGATGGAACGATAATGACGGTGAGATACTTGCTTTTTCTTCCTTTAGACATCCTCACTGAAAAAAAAATCTGTCAATGCGGTCTCTCCCTCCTTCACCCTACCTACCCCTCTCTTCTTCCCTGTCCCTCACTCCGGGCGTACTTATGCAGTCTCATCATTCCACTTCCATCTCCTTCGTCTATCTTCTCTATTCATTCCTGTGTCCCTGTCTGCATGCACCCTCCCTCTCCAATCTAACCCCTCTTCCTGCATCTTTTCCTCTCAGCCACCTGCTGCTTGTGTTCGTATGAGAGATTTGGCTTGAAAAAGAATGAGAGAGGCAGACTCCCACTTGTGTGACCACACCAGTTATTGTGATGATGTTTGGTCCAGCACGGTCGCTGTCTTGTTTAATTGAATTACACTGTCTGGCAGGCATCTGCTTGCATGCAACAGGTTAGAGAGAGCCCTTTCCTAGTAACTGAACATATGTCTCGTCATAATATCATCTCACCGCTTTGCCTGTGTTTAACTGCTGGCTATGCACTGCGACACACTGTTATTGTAACCAGACTTAAAGGAATAAAGCTGTGGCACTGGCTTGTATCCCTGAGCCTCTTTTTTTCTGCAGTGTCCCCCGACTTTTCTGTTCATGTTTGCCTTAGTAATTTTTTCCCAAATTCCCAGAAGAGGAAACTGAGAGAGGGATCAGGGGAAGCCTTGGGACCTCTGTTTGATAACACATTCAAAAGAGGCTTTTTATAGATACCAGCAGTAACCCCTTTATGTTTCATGGTCAGATCATTCACAAAAGATTAAACCCTGGTTCCCATATATGCATCCTTATTTTTCTCAAAGCCGACGCAGTGTGTTCATTGACTGTAATATTTTGATGGGTTTATTGAGTGGATCCTTTCTGCACAAGGCAGCACTAATGGGAAGCCCTCATGCTATCTTTGTGCAGGTAACATGCGGGCTTCCAAACGCCTGACCCTATCAGAGGAGAGATGAGGCACCCAGACGTCGGTTTACCATGTGTAGCGTCCACTACAACCACTCCCTTGCTGCCATGAGCGGAAACGACATGATGGTGCACTCTCTGACTCTGGAGCAGAAGACGGCGTTCGCCTTCGTAGGGATGCTGCTGGTGTTCCTGGGGCTGCTGATAGTGAGGTGTTTCAGGATCCTGCTGGACCCCTACAGCAGCATGCCCTCCTCCAACTGGGCCGACGGCATCGAGGGACTGGAGAAAGGGACGTTTGAGTACGCCCTGACTTAACACAGGGACAACACATCCATAGATGTCCAATAAAACAAAAATGCCTAGAGATACATGAACACAAATACACTGACACACATGAGCCACAGCCCTGCACCTGCCACTGACACACCACCAAGACATCTCTCTGTGACTTTCTAACCCAAGATACAAAAGCTGTGTATGTTGTTAAATGTGTGTGTGCTGTTAGATCAGAGCCTCTCTTCTATGTGTGACTACATGTCTGTCGTTGTGTGTCTGAGCGAGTGTGCGGCAGATACTGTGTCATATTTTGTCTCTGAATCTGCCAGGGAGTGTGCAATTTAGCTGAAGCTCCCTTTAACCCAAACCTCCAAGTTGAATGTCGTAGAGGCCGCTAAATGAGGATGTTTATGGGATATGTTAGGAGATTATTCAGATGTAGTTTGAAGACTCAGGGACAAGATTCCTTCTGTGAACGGGAAACAGAGCAGTTGCATCTCTGCAAAGCCGATCTGTTCTGCACAAGAATGTACATGGTTGGATACAGGGTATTATGTCAAACTAGTGCTTTGTGGACTTTAAATCCAGTCTGTTGGTGATCTAAGGATGCTGCTGCTGCTGTGCTTCTGTACAGATTGGTCCTCTCCGTGCATGGGAAAGGCAACTGGGCAAACTGTGATTTACATTGTGGTGTTACTGTTTCTAATGATGCAAAAACATCACTCAGAGTTTGTATTGCTGCTGATGGTGTTCTGTTTGTTGCCACGATTATATGTCTGAGCTAAAGAAAAGACACGACTGTTTACTTCTGACAGTATGTCTGTAGAGTAACACGATAATAGCCGATTTATGGACTGTCCGTGAAGCGTTCTGACTAAAGGTTGGCTTTTGCGATCAAGCCAAAGAACTTTAAAGGGAAACGAGGATTTGAAACTAGGGAGGACTCTCTCTCTCTCTCTTAGCGCTGCTAGTTTTTCTAATGACAAGGATAAACTCTTACTACCTGTCTGCAGAGGAAAAGGTCACATGGAAATCAGGGGAGGGATGTCTGTCAACGCTTCACATGGACGTCTTTTTCCTCCTTCTCTCAGCCATCCCCACTCTTCCCCGCCTGCTCTCTTCCTTCCAAACAGAGGAGGACAGGACAAACAGAGATTCTGAAAACAAACAAACTGCAGACTGGTCAAACTGTTTCTTTGCTAATTCTTACGGTCTACGGTTTCTCCTTAGTGCTGTGAATCTGCCTTACTGTGACCTTCAATGGGTTTATGTGCCTTCATCTAGATACATTAGAGCACCTGGTTGTTTGAATGAGTGTGTGTGAGTGAATGAGCGAGTGTGTGGCATATCATGATGACAGATAGTGCATCTCCTGACCCGTTGCTTGCTCAGCTGGTGGTAGAGATTTCTCATTGATATAGATTTGATTCAATTATGTGAAATAAATAGAATTTCTTCACTTTAAGACTCTGTTGGTCAAAATTTTGTCTTTTCTGGGCTCTGATTGAGACCTCGGCTTTGTACGTGGGTGGAATTTATTTGTTACAGGACATAGCAGATGAAAATGACAAGCTCTTTTGTTGTCTCTTTATCCAAACTCGGGCAGTAGCTATCGAACATCGCTGCACCGGGGAGAGAAAGAAGCAAAGGAATTGATTCTCATACAGGAGCTTATGGTGTTTATGTGTGTATGTGCATTGTGTATTAAGAGAAAGGGGATAATTTAGCAGCAAAAGTGATGCACACAGGCTTTCAGTGACCGTCTCATAGAGATAAAGCTGTAGAGCACAACAGCCTTTTCTCTTGTGACCAGTTCAATTTCAAAGACCAGGCCACCGTGCACACCTCCCTTGACACACATCACTCACCAGGAATGCATTATTGCACCATTATCTCTCTCACCTATGTGACATCCTTATCTGGAATCTATTTTTAGTGGAAAAAAACACAGGCCTTCTCTTCCTTCAACCTACAAGCCCACTAACCTTACAGAGAGCACTAACCAGTCAGGAACAACGGTTATGAAACCATGAAACTCTAACCAAAGCATCTGCTGCAGTCAGGTCATGTGTTGTCTGAACTTTATGTAAAAAACCATAAAGCGCTTTCCCTTCTTTGACTGGAAGAAGTGTTGAGACAACTAATCGCCTCTTTGTAAACACTGTCATTTGGAACTGTCCAATCAGGGCCTGCAGTTACAGTTACACTCTGCATATATCAAGCGATTTTCTTATTTTGTTTTTACAAAGCAAATAGAATTCACAGACAATCCAAATGTTTTGAAGACAGAAGCAGTTAGAGAACTAATGTGATTACACTTTGGCAGGTGGATGTAAAGATAATAGGACCTGAGTGCTTTCAGAATCCTTGTTACATAGTGAAGGACCAGTGAGTCAGCTGAATAGTGGACCTTAGCTTCTGCTGATTATCAATCATCAGTTTTATTACTTGTGGTCTTCGGACTTCAAAAGCTACGTCCTTGATTTGTTGTGATAAGACACAGGCACAAGGCTTCTCTAATAAAGCGATGCAAATGCTTTTAAAAGAGTAACAGCATAACATTAATTCAAAACAGTGATTTCCAAAACTATTGCTCAACACTCGGTGGAGTGTTGCCAAAAGGTTTTTCATTATCATCATTACTGAAAGCTTGTATTTGATTTATTTGCCCTTATGTAATTTTATTGTGGCTTAAATCATTTGTAATGTGAGGTTACAGAAACACAACTTATCACCTGAAAACCTGAGGAATGCTGCTCAGTGGGTTGGATTTAAGAAGCAGCTGAACACCTGAAAAAGCCAGAACAGACAGGTCAATGATTACCCAGCATTATATATTAATGTTTTATAACTCACCTTAATCATTTAAGTGCTATAGATTTAATGATTAACTTTTAATCGATTTAAATCTGCACGGGAATGAATGAAGGTGCTTGTGTTTCGATATCTATTGTTGATAAGTGGATAAATGTTTTTCTAAAACACAATTAATGAATATAATTTTCAATTAAAAATGTATCTTAACATTAAATTAATGAATTCATAATTAATAAAGTGGAGCCATTCTCATTCGATTATATTTTATATATAAGCTTACAGTAGAGCTAAAAAAAAGGCAAGTTTTTGAATTTCAACACTCATAGTAACTACATGGAAAAATAGGACAACACAAACGTGTTATTAGAGCAGTTTTTTAATTTTCAAATTTTTTCAAATTGTCACTAACAGAGCACACTACAGCCCAACTCTGACATTTAAAAAAGTGTGGCTTCAGCCTGAAAAGTTTGAGGATCTCTACATCTGTAAGTTTTACTCACTGGGTTCATAAAGTAGTCTGTAACTTTTGATTTAATTAACTCTTTTTGATTTGGGATTACTCGACCTGCAGGATTACAGCAGAGGTCATTATCATAAAGACACCTACCTCTGGTAAATCCAATGAGGTTCTATATAGAAAAGCATAATCTATCATATTTTATAGATATTCCATTTGATGTAATGAGCAGGCTTGTGCTGACTGCAGTATCACTGGCTATAATGAGCCATGGTGTTATATATACACCACCCTGTTATATTTTGCAGCCTTTTAAGATGTCAGGAGTCCTGTCTTCTTGTATCCACACTTTTTGTTCTTAGTCACTGTTTTCTTCCTGATGGGCCTTTTGGACATTTACTACAGAGCAGATCCCCTGTTCTGTGTGATTAGGAGTATGTGCACCTGCTGCCATGGACTCGCCATGCTGTCTCCAAACTCCTTTGGGGAGCAGTGCAAACTCTGAATTTAACCAAGCAGAGCAAACATAAATCTCGCAACTCTGATAATAAAACTGTTGTAGATTTTCCAGAGCCTGAGGATCTCTAACTGCACAAAGACAACTGCAGTTTTCATCACAGTCCATGTGGAAAATTTTCTTTCTCCATTATGACTCAGTCTGTATCGTTCTCGTAGAAAAATCCTGACAACTTTGAACTGTTGTCTGATAACCATTGTGCAATTGATTGCTTCCTTTCAATCTGCACATAAAACACGTGTTGGAGTATTTTCCTCAGCCTGCAGAACAGCCAAGGTCATATTTCCAGTCATTAGCCTGCCTCTAACTGTGTGCATAAATCACCGAGGTGTATCAGTAATAAGGAAGTTTACCTGTTAAGAGGTATTTTAAAGGCACTTCAGAGTCATGTGGCAGTAGAGAAGTGCCTCCAGCGTGTTCCTGTAATTCATGGTCTCATATTAACTCTCATTTTGCTCATGAATACGGCCGTTTTCTCTGTGACAAAGAGAAGTATTAGAGATAACGTTTAATCAGTTATAAAACTCTTATGGGCTCAATGTATGAGAGTGTTTCCCCTCCCTTTTCATAGCTCCACAATTTGTATCCTTCTGCTAATGCATCTGTTATAAAATTATTCATTCTTTATCTTCAAATATTAGTCTTATCTTTTCTGCCAGTCATACACATCTTTAAAGGTCTGTAACCTTCAAACTTTTCCTGATTAGTCATATCAGCTTTGTTTTAATTTGAACTTCTGTGTGGATTTTTCCCTGTGGTTAATGCAGAGAGCCCATAGGTGTGAGGAAATACCATCCACAGCTCAATAAACTACACTGACAGAACAACATGTGCTGTTTCCCTGCACTTCAGACAATAATATTAGTAATCAATTCCCAGGAACTCAGGCAACGGGTGCCTTTATCTCCTGTTCGGCTTTTATGACTTTGTTAATCGTTAAGCAATGCCTTTGTGTCCCCTAGGATGGAGCAAGGACATATCTGACACCCCTCGTTCACTTTTCTGAGGGTTGATCCAGAGCGTTAGCCAATAGCTGGCAGCCAAACTCTGACCCTGGCATGCAGAGTATAAAGGTAGGCCATCTGAGACAAACCCAGCTTACTCACAGGACGCTCACAGCAGCAGAGGAGATCTCTATATATCTAATCCTAGCCTAGTTTAGACGTCAATATACAAGGATAAACACACCAGTTAATGCATTGTTCTGTTGTTTTGAATCCCTGTTGGATGACTGAAGACTTAAAACCTGCTCTGCTGTTAGATCCTTGACTGTTTAAATCTGAGACTCTCCCTCAGTGTTCCTGATGGAGAGGAAAACGTCTAACGGTGGGGAGCATGTGAACCCTGCATATGATTCCAACCTGGATGAGCCCCCAATGTATCAGGACACCAACTTTTCATATGGCGACCACCGCACAGTCAGGCCCTCGGTGGTTAGTGCCTTTGGTCATGACACTCTGGATCGGGTGCCCAACATTGACTTCTATAGAAATCAAGGCAGTGTGAGCGGTCACCGGGCTGTGCGGCCATCCCTTCAGGACCTGCATGATGTCTTTCAGAAGGTGAGTGCATACAACCTCTGAACTTCTCTTTTCCTTTTAATGTTTTTTTTTGTTACAATAGTCTTCACTCTCTTTTCCTCATATATTAACCATGTTTGTCCTTGTCACTTAGCCTTCTACCGGAACTTTTTTTTAACTTGTTTTTTCTCCTTGAGTTACAAATTCAAGTGTCTTACCCTGTAGCCTCACGTCTTCAGCTCCCATGCTGCACTCTCCTTTCACCAAGGTTAAAGACTTGAGTGAGTGAAACAATAAAATTTGACAGTTGTTTAATCGTTCAAACGTTATTACTTCCAGTGTCCACAGTTCAGGTATTAAATCTTCACCTCAAGTCTTGTGAAACTTAAGAGGACACTGAAAGTTATTTCTAGGACACAACAGCAATCCACACACTTGACACACTTTAGAGTTTTTAGTGCTTTTTATTGGGCCCTTATAACACCTAAGGTTGCAAAAGAGCCCGGGTTAAAGGTCATCAGCAGTCTCCCCTAGTACAAAACAACAGAAGTTATGGCTCATTTAAGTTTGAACAGATCAGTAACAGTGTGAATGTGTAAGGCCATCTAGCATTTAATAATCAGTCTCACCAGGAACTAGTGATTCAAAGATCTCACAGATTATCCAGGAAAACTGGAAACAGATGACACGTAATTTGAATATATGGTCCATTTAATGCATAATTACACCTTCCACTAGTACATAAACACAAATTACACGTCCCAAGTAGTCTAAGTACTGAACGCCTTCATAGCATCATTTTCTGTAAACACTAACTCCATGCCAATGCATTAGAAAGGCTGCAACTTAATGCAAACCACATTTGTTTCAGTGAATGAGAATAAAACACATCTAAGAGGCCTCACTAAATCAGATTTCAGGGCAGAGGTGTTGTGTAGGAGAGTCATTTAAAAGTCAGTTTTCATCTTAATAGAAAGTTGAAATTAGGTTTGCTGAGTTCTCTCCATTTTCTCCCCAGTGTGCAGTAACAGACAGAGTAGTGCAATATCTCTTTAAATGCTTTATCTGCTTTCTTCAGAATCAAATCACAATGCAGGAATGAGACAAACACACCTTCGGTACATGCAGACAGGGAAAGGAAAGAAAAAAACACTTCGACAGTATACGTCATAAGAAATGTTTTTACTTGAACTGTTAGAAAAGAGACCTCAGACTCAGTTAGATCTCCCTCTTACTATAAATGATGAATAAGAATAGAACAATGACAATACCACTCAAACACTATCATCACGACAACTACTCAGTTATGTGTTTTAGGACAAGTTTACATGTTTTCTCCCTCTAATCTGTTTGTCTTTATTTTTGCCATCAGAATGGAGAGATCTCAGTCCCAGAAACCGTGCAGGACGATGGCGAGGGAAGCTGCGGGACACCCACTGATGACCTGGAGTCTGCCGTTCCCATCAACACCAGTGGAGCCGTAAAGTTTGGCTGGATAAAAGGAGTCCTGGTGAGTTATGTGGGGTCATAATGGGCTCCCTCTGCATTATTGGTGCAGGGTTCTTCCTCATAACTGTGACCCAGCAAGACGAAGCCCTCTGTGTCTCTGTAAAACGGCGGTGGCCAAGTGGGACTTTCCACGTCTTTTCAGAGACGGGGAGTGATTTGCATTTTCTCAGGAGCTGCTGGTTGATCATTTGTGCTGCTGAGTTCAAAAGGGAGAAAAGGCTTTAAATGTGCAGTAGCAAAAAACATGTCTTTCAAACATGAACCAAAGTGCTTCATATAGAAACAATCAGACATTTACAATAAACATAGATCAAATTGTGCAAGACTTCAGGATTATGAAATACAAACATTGTTTGAAATCAACACAATTTAATTAGAAGAATCAATCACATAATAATAACAATATTAATAAAGAAATATTTTTAAAAAAGAACAGTAATTCATTTCCTTTTGAAAATACCTAAAGCGCTCCCCTCTTTGGTAATGCTGTCAAAGAGTTTTCCTATTGAGCTTCTAATTAAAATGGATAGATCAGATTTTACATCCATCTCCTTTATGTGCATTGTTGTGTTTGTATTCTTTGTTCAACACAGGAATAAATCATTACCCAAGCTGAAGACTTAAAACTGAAATCGTTGTTCTTTTCCACAGGTGAGATGCATGCTGAACATCTGGGGTGTCATGTTGTTCATCCGTCTGTCCTGGGTTTTTGGACAGTCAGGATGGGGTGAGTAGTTTCTCTGTTTTCTTTTTACTAAAATTAAAGCTTTTGGAATTTTTCCTTTTCTTATTTTTCAGCTCAGGGTCGGTTGGTATGGTGGCTTCAACTTAAAAGAAAGATAAACTTTATTTAAGGCATCTCTACACTAGGGAATTTGATGATGTTCCACCAGTTGAACTAGAGTAATTTCCTGGTTGATCCTTCATGTCTGTGTTTTGAAAGATAAGGAAGGTGTTTCCAGGGATTCCAGGGACTGTAGGGACATTTAAAGGTATATATAGACCTCTACTCATTAGCCAGGAGTGATTGAATTAGGCACATTCGACCGAACAAGCCTTTCTGAGCTCCCATATAACGATCTAAACCTGCCGAAGATCTATTCTCAAAGCCAGGCCTCTATAAGCATTGCAGTTTGTGTATGTGTGTGGGTTCGAGGCAAAGGGGAAACTGTGTGAATGGCTTCATGAGTGTGTTCATTGCTTAAGAATGTATCGATCGACGGGGTATTTTGCTCAGGCTGCGTAACTAAATGGTTTTGAGAAGCAGAGAGAGCTGCAGGCGGCAGGCAGAGCAGGTCCAACAGACGGCTGTAGCTTTCAGCCTTCAGGCTCCACAGGGACTTTGACTCTGCCTGTGTTTAAAGGTGACCGCTGGGAGTAGGGTTTCATTTCACAATCACAATGTTTTATGATGGACTGCTGAAATATAACGCCTCAGTGTACTCTGCAGTTCAAAAATGTATTATTTAGAGCTGTTGTCTGTTTGCGTTGCAGGTCTGGGTATTGTGGTCATTGCTCTCAGCTGTGTGGTCACGGTCATCACCGGTCTTTCCATGTCTGCCATTTGCACTAATGGTGTGGTGAGAGGAGGTAAGAGAAATGCATCATCTATCCCCATCACATACTTTTACGCAGGCATTTCCCATATAACAGCTACTCGTACGGCAGAGCAACAGCAGCTGGCGGCAGCAGTTTAAACATTATTTATGCCAGCATGCAGCCTGAGATAACCCACATTCATCCTGACATAAAATCTTTTACTGAGACAATGAAATGACCAGAGGACAGAGTGTGCAGATAAAGACACAAGGCCCAATGTCACCCCTCAAAGACTCTTTCTTTGTTTAGCCTAACTTTCTGACATCAAATCAATAAATCAGTGATATGGATATTAATCATCCACTGCTGTATGTATCTCATTGTCTCACTTCAGGAGGAGCATACTACCTAATATCTCGAAGTTTGGGCCCAGAGTTTGGCGGCTCCATTGGCCTAATTTTCGCCTTCGCAAATGCATTGGCTGTTGCTATGTATGTGGTGGGCTTTGCTGAGACTGTGGTGGATCTGCTAAAGGTGTGTGTTCAGCAACGACTTTTGGAGAAGTAATATTTCTTGATGTTTTATTATGTGTTTCTCTTTTGCCTTGTCTGCCACTCTCAGGAGTATAACTCCCTCATGACGGATCCAATCAATGACATTCGGATCGTTGGCTGTATCACAGTGGTGTTGTTGTTGGGAATATCACTGGCTGGAATGGAATGGGAGGCCAAGGTGAGAGCAGCACAGTATGTTGATTGTTTGCTTGTTCATCTTGTTCATTCCTAGCTTTGAACAGTTTTTCCTCCCCAAATAGGCACAAATTGTCCTTCTAATCATCTTGCTGGTGGCCATTGTGAACGTATTTGTTGGAACAGTCATTCCTGCCACAGATACTAAAAAATCCCAAGGCTTCTTTGGCTATAACTGTAAGACAACCTCACCAAATTAATGAGTTAGAACACTCAACAATGTCACTGACAATGCTCTTTTCACCTTATCCATGCTACTTTTCCATTTCTCTCTCCTCCTCTTTCCACAGCAAAAATCTTCATGGAGAATTTTCCTCCGTCATTCAGACATGGAGAATCATTCTTTTCAGTGTTTGCCATCTTTTTCCCTGCTGCAACCGGGATCCTGGCTGGAGCCAACATTTCAGGGGACTTGAGGGTAACTTTTTGTAACACAGACCGTTTCGTAAGAATTGAATATATGAATCATTAGCTGCTCTGGAACATGAGGGGGAAAGAAAACTCTTCACTTTTGTGGGTTAATTTAATTCTGGGGTAGCTTTTGTCCTTTGATTTACCTACTCTTGCTTTTGAGTACATCTTTTATGCAGAAACATATTCGTTCATATTGAATGTTGTGTCTGATTTATGACTAAAACAATGATGTTTCTTCATACAGGATCCTCAGGCAGCCATACCTAAAGGTACCTTGCTGGCCATTGTAATCACTGGCATTACCTACCTGGGCGTGGCCCTGTGTGTCTGTAAGTACAGCAATCTTTGAACTACAATTCCAATGACAAATATTTTTGTTACAAAATGACTTCTGTCTTCTGATGAAAGTTTCTGAGGTCTATAATGCCTCAAAGTTTGCAATACCAAATATTCCTGTGAGCCTGGTTTGATGCTAGGATAAACATCCGTTCCTTTCTCTGACTGGTCAGCTGCCACCGTCGTCCGTGATGCCACAGGAAACATTACTGAAGCCATCAACTCTACACTAATTTGCGACGGCTCAGCTGCATGTGAGCTCGGCTATGACTTCTCCTCCTGCGCAGATATGCCATGCAAGTATGGCTTAATGAACAACTTCCAGGTACACTTGTCTTTCAGATTCTCATGCTAACACAAGAAGATTTTTTCTGTTTGCATCTCTCATGCTCTCCTCTTCCTCTCTCTGTGGTTCAGGTGATGACCATGGTGTCTGGATTTGGTCCCCTCATCATCGCTGGAACATTCTCAGCCACACTTTCATCCGCCCTGGCTTCACTCGTCAGCGCTCCGAAAGTCTTCCAGGTCAGTTACTCACCCATCATTTCTTTGAAGGCAAAGATTTCATTGAACTGAACCTGAAAACAAAAAGTTTAACTCGAGCTCTGTCTCTTTTCAGGCTCTGTGTAAAGACAACATCTACACGGCTCTGCATTTCTTTGCAAAGGGAGTTGGCAAGAACAACGAGCCAATCCGTGGCTATGTCCTCACATTCATTATCTCTGTAGCCTTCATTCTCATTGGTCAGTCCACATGTCTACCATGGCCTCTTAACATTTAAACAACATTTTAATCTTTGTCATAAATTCTATTCAAAGCTTCAAGTGGTCAAATTGGCTCATAGACCCTTCACTGTTATCACTATTCCCCTAATATTCTACTCGCTTAATGAACTTTAAAACAATGTGAAGTGATCTAAGATGAATTCCAGCTTGACTGAAGGTTTTATTCATGTGTTTGTGTTTTTGTTTGTGTGTGTGTCTGTGTGTCCATAGGTGATCTGAACGCCATTGCCCCTATTATCTCAAACTTCTTCCTGGCATCTTATGCTCTCATCAATTTCTCCTGCTTCCACGCATCCTACGCCAAGTCTCCAGGTGAGTCTCTGCGGAGTAAAAAGTAGCTTATAAATGAAAAATGATGCCAGTAGCTGGAGGGGGTTCTACTTCTTTTTAGTAGACACTGCCTCAAATATATTAAAGCAAAACCACCTACTTTAAGGCATTTTCTTGAGTAAACTGAGGTGCTCATAATACCTAGTTTTAACTAACTTTATCTACATTCTCAGATACTGAATTTCTATGTCATGCATTCCCCAGGTTGGCGACCAGCTTATAAGTACTACAACATGTGGCTGTCCCTGTTGGGTGCCTTGCTCTGCTGCATTGTTATGTTTGTTATCAACTGGTGGGCAGCTCTCCTCACATACGCCATTGAAATCCTCCTCTACATCTACGTTGTAGTCAAGAAGCCAGGTGAGCTTCCTGTGTGTGTTTGAATATGCATTTATGAAGCGTGCATGGCAGATCTAACCTGTCGGGACTCTTTTCTTATTTTGCCCTTTAGATGTGAACTGGGGTTCTTCCACACAGGCGGTGACATTTGTGAGTGCAGTCAGCAACGCTCTGTCTCTGACTGGTGTTGACGATCACGTCAAGAACTTCAGGTAAAGTCGGCAATGCAGCTATGTTTGTCAAAATAATACAGCTTGTGTTTGACAGAGTGAAATGAAAAATAATGGACTTTAAAGGCTCATAGGACATTTTCATAATCATTGAATTTTTAAGGAAATTGTAACCTGTTCTTGTGCCTTTTTGAATAATATGACAAGATTGTGACACTAAATACAAAAAATATGACAGAAATCAGAAGCTGTCAACAGAGATAGTTGACAGAATACAAACACTAACAGCTGCAGTAATGTTTGGGTGATGCAAGGCAAGTCTCAGAGTTAACATACCTGAAACCAAAAGGACTAATCCTTCAAATATCGAATTCTAATTGTATGTGTTATGTGGTAGTAACAGCTTTGTGTGAAGTGTACAGACGTTGCATGTGTGTTCGAGAGTTTTGGAAGAAATAATTAAAATATATTCAAAAAACACAGAGAGAAAAATATTCTTCTTTCTGTTTCAGGCCTCAGATCTTAGCTCTGACAGGCTCAGCACGGACCAGACCAGCTCTCATAGACCTTGCTAACTCCTTCACCAAGACCTATGGACTCTGTCTTGCCTGTGAAGTCTTTGTGGTAAGGTTATATTCTAATTACACTACTTGCATATTCAAAACAGTGGAAATTGTATTGCTTTTCCCAAACCTTTATTTAAATTTCAACCTTCTATTTAAATCAAGATCTGCACATCAAGCCAATTTAAATTGTGCAGAGTGCAGACTGCAAGCGAATATTAAGCAAGGAGGAAGGAAATGCCAGCTGTCTGAAAACCTGAGACATGAGTGAGGTTCAGTTGTGTCCTCTGAATATATAAAAAGCTGTTTTTTATCCACCTCACACAACTGTAAATTATGTTGTCTGCAGGGTCCGAGATCAGAGGCCCTCGAAGAGATGAATTCTGGCATGGAGAGAAACCAGCTGTGGCTGAGGAAGAAGAACCGCAAGGCGTTTTACGCTGCCGTGACCTGTGAGGACTTCAGGGAAGGGACTGAGAGCCTTCTTCAGGTCAGTGTGGTTATGGTCTGCACATAAACTTCCTCAGAAAAAAGTCAACCAGTTAACCCAGAAAATCTGTTTGTTCAATGTATAACCTATGTGTTTTGATCGGAGTGAGAAGTGAGATTTAAACACTGCAGAAACAGGTTTTATTGTCCCATTCTTTCCTCACAGCTCTGAGTATCTATTGCTGTGTTATGACTCAGGCCTGGACCTGTGTTAAGACAGGCCATTAGCTCAGGAGGAAGAACAGGGGAGACTTAATGAGGAGCAGGAACACAGTCTTATGGCTTTGACTATCGCACTTTCAAGATAAGGCCTCGGTTCATTGTCAGGATTGCTTACTTCAAACAGCACGGCAGATTAAAAGCTATAATTGATTAACACTGCCTGGACGAGTCCCTGCAGTCAAAGTGGGATCTGCTGAGTGATTTGGTCATAATTTCTGGCTGTAAAACTCTTTTACAGCCTTCTTGTCTTTGACACTGAAACTTTAGAGTTTTTTTCGCCAGTTAATAGAGACTGGAGGTTTTACCACTTGCAGGGTAACATGTCTGTGTTGCTTTAGTGAACTGATAGTGAGTTTTATCTTGATTCTATAAGTGAGTGTCCTGCTTGTCTTTACAGGCTTCTGGTCTTGGCCGTATGAAGCCAAACACATTGATGATAGGATTCAAGAGGAACTGGAGGACTGCAGGCACAGAGGGAGTTCAGAATTACGTGGGGATTCTGCAGTAAGTCCCAAACAAACACACTCTGGCACACAAACCATTAATGTACCTGAAAATTAAATGTGAGGGCCGGTGTCCTTATTTTGTTGTCCTCTCTGACAGTGACGCATTTGATTTCGAGTACGGGGCAGTGATGCTGAGAATGAACGAGGGACTTGATGTGTCGCACATTGTCGAGGCAGAAGGTCAGTTTAAAAAATGGCTATGTGCTTTTATCGACGGGAGCAACAGCACCAGCAACAGCAACAGTGTTTGAAATGTCCTTCTAAAGTAGACTGCATTATTAGGTTAGATTGAAGAATGAAAGCACTGACAGGAAATGGGTAAATAAAGCAGAAACATAGACACTAATAGCAAAACAAGATGAAAAAAGGTGTACACTCCAAATGGACAAATCAAACATACACATAAGAGAGTTGAAAAGTGTCAAAAGACAACACTAACAATGAATGAATTGTTGGTGTGTTTTAAACATAGAGTAATAGTGGTCAAACAGGAAAAGTTGATGTCTGTCGTTAACTACAAAAACAAACACTAAAGTAGACTTAGAAATCTACACTGCTGCAGTGGTGAGTTAATTTTTATTCTCACAACAACCAACAGTTACTGATAGTAACATAACAGTGATAAGCCAGGGGCACTTTGTTCTGTAGATTATTAAGTATTTATAAAGGTCGGATAGTGAACAGAGAAGATACTTAACAGCTTCTGCTGTACAGCCCCCCCCCCCCCCCCATGTGAAAATCTTGACTGACAACAAGGGTAATGTCACACATGTTTGAAATGACTGCATACTTATTACTACAGGGAATTGTTATTCTGTATTTCAGATGAGATGCTAAAGGCAGAGAAGGAGCAGCGGGCGCTGGACAAAGAGATGATGATGAACGGAGGAAAATCAAAAGGACTCTTCAGAAAGTCCAGGAACTCATCTCAACAAGTGCTCACAACCAGAGGTATCTATCCCCAAATCTCAGAAAACATTTAAATCTCAGCTTCTTCAAGGAATAGTTGTACCAATAGATTTTAAAGATGTGAAAAATGTAGGTCTCTGGCTCAGTCCCCTTCACACACTCATACTTCCAATGAGAGAGCATACATTTAGCAAATGAAACCAATGACACACATCTCTTTTTTGGAGACTTCTCCACACTGCCATTGAGAAATAATTGAATCAAGCTCTCCAACTAAAGATGTCTCTGAGGATGTAATCCAATAATACGGTCCCTTTCGTTCCAGTTTGAGTAGCATCTCTTAAGATCAACCCTTTCACCGAGACAGCAGAGGGTGCAGGCAGCCGCTCACTAGATCAGCCTCTGTCTCTACATCACACACACTCACACCAACGCACAACTCAGCTGCATCTTGGCAAGGCTGCGCTGATCGTTAGTATGCAATCTGGGTGGCACTCATTGGAACATTAAACCTGAGAGATGGCTGTTCCTGCTGATGTAGGCTCAGCTTTTAATGTTGATTAGTGCTAGTTTTCCCATCCAACTTAACTCTCCATGCTGGCTCAGTGATTTACATTCCCTCCTACTGTCCCCCCCCCCCCTCCAGGTCTCATTTCTTGTATCTTTTTCTCTCTCCCTCAGTGTCAGTGTGTGCCCCTCCGCCCCCCCAGGTGGCCAAGATGAATGAGAAGCTAGTGGAGACCAGTATGCAGTTCAAGAAGAAACAGCCCGAAGGCACCATTGATGTGTGGTGGCTGTTTGATGATGGTGGTACGTGTTGGTTTTTAAAGCAGCCTTATCTTGCAACCCCTGCTGTAGGTTATAACAGATACAATCACAGAAATACAGCCCCACTGAACAGTTCATCTACTTGATGCTCAACATAAGAGTTACATTCAAATACACTGTAGTTTGCTGTTTATGAATTTTAAGATCTTATCATAACTATTAAAATCAAGACAATCAAGTTAAATTCTATTTATACAGCCTAAAGTCACAAATCTGACTTTGCGTTAGTGAGCTTTATAATTAAGATTTGACTTGAAAGACAGCCTAGACAGCCTTCAATCCCTAATTTGGAAAGGAAAACTACCTCCACAACCTTTAGATGGGAAAAGAAGGAGGAGAAATGTCACTGAAATGCTTTAATAAGTTATCTCAATGTCAGACAAACTACCAGGCGCCATTTCATTTCATTTCCCAATGTATAATACATTTTCCTCTATCAGGCCTCACCCTGCTGCTCCCCTACATCCTCACCACCAGGAAGAAGTGGAAGGACAGTAAATTAAGGATCTTTATCGCTGGGCAGCCTGGACAATCTGAGAAGGATAAACAGGAGTGAGTAAAAATGAAAACTCATCAGCCAAAAATATCAGTTCACAGGATTTTTATTTGGCTTAACTGAGTTTTCTTCTACCAGCATTGGTATGGATGCTAATCAGTGTAATTATCTGTCTTGCAGGATGAAAACTCTGTTACACAAATTCAGGATTAACTGCACAGACATCAATGTTATTGATGACATCCATATCCAGCCCCACCCTGACAGGTAACTGACTTTTATTATTAACAGAAGACTAGCTGCAGTGACAGGGAGAGTGAAATTTAATCACCTTCTGACAGGATACTTTGATTAAAAAAAATGTGTCACTTAATGTTTTTATCTGCTTTCCTCCAGCTTGAGGAAGTTAGATGAAATGATCAAGCCTTTCCGCCTGCATGAGGGCTCCAAAAACTACGCCGAGGCTGAAGCTATGAAAAAAGAGCATCCCTGGAAAATCAGTGATGAGGAGCTGAGCAGCTTTGAGGAGAAGGTGAAATCACAGACACTTAGTTCATACACTAAGTGTATTCAATTCGAGGTACAGTTATCATTCATTGCTCTTTAAAAACAATGCTGCTGTGTTACAGACAAACTTCCAGGTACGACTGAATGAAGTGCTTCAAGAAAACTCCAAATCAGCCAATCTAATCATTGTGTAAGTATAAAAATCTCTTGCCTGAAAAACATTAGCTGTGGAGGAAACACTGTCTCACATCCTCTCTGTAATCCTCCTGCAGGAGCATGCCCATCGCTCGAAAGGGAGCTGTCTCTGATTATCTCTACATGGCCTGGCTGGACGTACTGACTAGGGACCTTCCACCCACCCTGCTCATCAGAGGAAACCACAAGAGTGTGCTTACTTTCTACTCTTGAGCACCCTGTAGGCTAAGCAGTAGAATACAGGTAGCTATAGAGGACAGAAATGGTAGTAACATAATGTTGGACTATGTTCACAAAGCAAATAAGAACCTTGGATGATGTTAAGTCTTCCAGAGCAACTCCACAGTGAACATGAACATTTATAATAGTTCACCTATTTTTATTAGTATTTAGACAAGAAAATACAAGAAATACCTAAAAAGAAAATATCAGAAAAATGGTCAGCTGGTAAATTTTACAGCTGCAATAAAAACATATTTGCAGTAACAGCCTGTTAGTATTTTACACCATCATGTTTTATCCCTTTTTTTTTGGTGAGGCAAATTTAAACTGCTTAGCTGCACTCCAAGCTCTCATAAGTGCTGTGAATGAGGAACAAGACAAGTGTATTTCTGATATTGAAGTGCAAATGTCAAACAGTCTGAATGTGAATAATAGGCTAAGCATTGTTTAAGCTCTTTGCTACAATGGACTACTGTGTATAAAATGGTGTAATAACTAAATATTATAAGAACAAAAACAAAAAGCTTATATTTAGTCATATCAGTCAAATGAACATAAGCAGACAAACAAGGAAGCTCTCAGTAGACGCACTGAGTGACTGTGTTGCCTGCTACTGTGATTGTAAAATAAATGTACATAGTAGATACCTGAATTCACCAGTGAATATTTTTTAAGTAAATAACCATTTCATAAATGATCACCAGCATTTTTCTATGCAATGTGGTACAAATGGATTGATTATGTTTTGAAGCATTCTTTGATATTCACTAAGTGTAAAATACGCACAATGTTATTAATAAGCTGCTTACCTGTTTCACACTATACTTTATGATATTTTCAAAGTTATTATCACAGTACACTTATTGTTTAAGAAAAAAATGAGTGAAATTAAGAATTGCAAATCCAATTCTGTATATTTTTGCCTATTGTCTGGCTTCTATTTAAATATGTAATTGTGATTACCTGGAATAAAGACTTTAAGCATGTTGCTGTTGTTTATTACGTGATTTATTTCTCTATCTATTCAGTTAGTTAGTTAGTTAGTCAGTCAGTCAGTCAGTCAGTCAGTCAGTCAGTCAGTCAGTCAGTTAGTTAGTTAGTTAGTTAGTTAGTTAGTTAGTTAATTAAACAATGATTTTATTTTTCTCTTCTATCAATTCTTGGTGTTACTATTAGATAAAAGTACACTTTTGTACACAGGCTTGAGGTCAAGATAAGTTATAACAATGAAACAGAACTTCATAATTCCCTGTTTTAAAACAGTGCATGGTTTGGTAAAATATGGTATTGTCATAATTCGTTTTTTGAACACTTTATCAGAAAATCCCATAATGCTGTGATGATTTAATGCTTATTGCTGTTTAGATGGTGTGTTGCTGCTATAATATCAAATGCTGAGGTGTAGCTGCTAAAGAATAGCGCATTCAGCTTTTTATATCGTAACGCTATTGTCTTTGTGGGAGATATGTGCTGTATAGTGATCATCAATTCAAACAACTTTATTAATTCCTCTAGGGGTATTTCTATGGACTATGCCTTATTATGTTATTTTAATAGTGTAGTGGGTTTGGCTTTTAAAGATTTAATATTGTACTGTTATTTCAACTGTCAAGGCACCCATGTTGTTGTATAGTGTTATTATTGTTGAGTAGCTGTTTATTTTTAACAGAGATATTGACCGTCTCCTGCCCAGGGATTACAGATGGAAAATAGCTAGTAGCTAATTCTGGAACAGCTAAATGGCTGCACACTGTCCCTGTGGAAAAAAATAAATACATAAATAAATTTGAAATTATAAATACAGTATATGGAAATGATTATCATGAGCAGATGGCAAACATCCTGAATGCTGGTGCCAAATTATTGCCATTGGAGGGCAGCAGTGGACTCTAGTTTAAAGACTTGGGATCTGACTTTATAAACATGAGGACAGTATAAGGAGAAAGTCTTATTTGTAAAGCTTTAAATTGAGCTATGAATTATTATTGAATTTTGGTTCATTGTGATCCATTCTTCAAGCGTGTTGAGGAAATAATACATCAGCTTAAGCTGCCTACTTTTGTGCTTATACTAAGAAAAAAGGACAACGAATATTTATTAGTGCTGCTGCCTTACTTCTGACCAATAAGTGTTTTTGTTTAGCACTAGAGTAGGGCATGAGTCTCTTTAAAAGTGATGAGCTGCCTGTCAGGAGGAGGAGGAGGAGGGGGAGAAGGAGGTGCGTTGCCCATCCCACTCCTGTCAGTAATATATCCCCTTGGATTTACCCTGAGGTTAAAGTGGACATGAGTGTCCTAGAAATGAAGAGTGAATGGAGAATGAATGAGGTTGAAGTAAAAACAAGTGTGTATCTGAGGGGCAATTATTATACCTTAGAATATATACAGATGTATCTATGAGTGCAAGTGGTTGTGTGTGAATTGGTGTGTGTATACCAGAACTTGAAATTAATTTGCCTAAAAGGCTATCTGATCAGTTATCAGTGTATACAGCGGAAATGGTGGCAGTAATCATCAGTCTTCAGTGTGTGGAGGAGGTCAGGCCAGACAGGGTGGTGGTGTGCACAGATTCAGTAGCAGTTTTGGAAAGCATTCACACATCAAACACTTCTTGAGAAGATTTAATTAATCATTGATTTACAACACAGTTTGCTTAGACTTCACATGGGTGGTGTGCATATACAGTTCTGTAGGGTGCCAGCACATGAGAGGTGAAAGGAAATGAGGATGCAGATAAATTAGCAAAAAGGGCACTGGGGAAGAACACAACAGTCCAAATACCTCTTTGGACAGGAGAATGGAAAGCAACGATTAAGAAGAAAGGAATGGTAATATGGCAGAAAAGGTGGGAAGAAGACCAGAAAGGACGGAGCTTTTACAAAATACAAAAATCAGTAAGGATTTATGTAATGATATGTAATGAGACTCAGAGGGGGGCATACAGGAGTAAATTACACTTTGTATTCATTAGGAGAAAGGAGTAATGATTGGTGTGAGAGGTGTGGAGTGTGTGATTTTGAACTGTAACAGGTATGCAGCAGAGCCAGAGTAGCTCCAGGAGAGGGTTAGAGCAGCAGGACCCGAGTGGAGTCTCACAGCACTGCTGGGAACAGAGTGAGAGGCAGAAGGTGGGCGCTCTATATTTTCATATCGGACACAAGACTGATAGGAAAAAATTAATGAGGAATTGATATGATGATGATACACACTCTTGTACAGCAGGTGGCGGTATGCACATAAAAGCTGTTTGCGATCCGCCGTTAACCACGAAGAAGAAAAAGGAGAAGAAGAAGGAGAAGAAGCAGAAGAAGAAGAAGAAGAAGAAGAAGGAGGAGGAGGAGGAGGAGGAGGTGCGGGTGACAGTCAGCTGGGAGTCCGTAACACTCACAGACGAGGATAGCAAACAACATGACACGACTGTTGCCACGGCTCAGAAACTTTCATCTACAATGCCCGTTGTTTTATGACACTACTACGTGTTTCTTAGGGAGGCAGTTTCATATTCAGACGCTCACTCAAAACAAAGGCAAGCTAGAAATGAGTATGTATACTGTCGACACCGGCGATATGATAAAGGCTTTTTGACTTGAGCTCTGCTAGCGTCCCTAGCATCTTGTCACATTCAGTTTGGTTGTGTTTGCTTTATCGCCTAGCTATGAACACGTTTACACTATCGCCACCACGTCCTCTTTATTCGGATGCAATGCGTAAGTAAAATGAGGCTCTGAATTGTCAAAATAGTTCCTTGTGCTTCAGCTTGGTGTTTGTTATGGTGGTCGTTAGGTATCGCGAGAATCTGTTGACATGAGTGATGGGTTGACATAGTTACAGGTCATATTTACAAGGCTGTTTAATTTTTTTTCCCCTAATGCGTTTAATGAAAGACCTAAAGATATATAAACTACTGGTGTGATTTTTAAGATTGATGTCCTGTTTAGTAAATAGTGTTACTGTCTCTTTAAATGGTGTGTTATTGAGGAGGGGCTTATTTGGCGCTAGTTGCAACGCGGGAAATTCACCTTCAAATAGTTGAACCGCCAAGAACATTCCTTGCAGTAGTCTTTTGTAGCTGTGTCTCCATTTTAACTTTTTTAGCTTTTCTTAAATCGATTTTAATTCTTTTCTGTGCTGTCAGTCTTTAACTGTGAATACTCTGTCGACATGCCTGCTCTAGAAGTTACAGATGCCTCCGCTATCTCCCCATCAAAGAAAGCAAGGCTAGAAACAAAGCCTGCAGAAGAAAGACCTGTCCTCAGATTTGCAAAACTGACTGAGCATGCAACGAAACCAACCAGGGGCTCAACTAAAGCTGCAGGATATGACCTCTACAGGTTTGTTATACTTTGAATTAAAACTATGTTTGGGTTTAGTAATGACTTCACGTCTTTAGGGTACATGAGTGCTAAATAATGTGAACACACTGCAAACAGAAGTTGTGGCGACCTGTAAGCATCTGCTCCACTAGATATTCAACCTACTTACTATGCATTAACGAGTATATAATTGTCTGTTAAGGAATATAATTCAATGTAAGTCAGCTGACTTTGATTTTCTGATTATTAACAGTGCCTACGACTACTCAATTGGTCCCCTGGATAAGGCCATTGTGAAGACAGACATTCAGATAGCAGTTCCTCATGGCTGCTATGGAAGAGTGGGTGAGTGTTACATTGTGATGCAAACCCTGCAGCTCCAGTGTTACCTCCTTTCTGTTCCGGTGCCTGCTCAGTCATTTTCATGGTGCATTTGAATATTAAGCTAGGATCCTCTGTTGGTGGAATAAGTAACACCCACTGCAAAAGAACAGGTCTGACCGCCTTGTTCTATTTTTACCTCCTCAGCACCGAGATCCGGACTGGCAGCCAAAAACTTCATTGATGTTGGCGGTGAGTTTTTACCTACCTGACCTACTTACCATGAGAAACTATGCAAGCTGGTCTGATTAAAATCACTGGCAGGACAAGGGTAAAATCATGTCTGACCTTTCTCTGTGTTTTCCTCAGCTGGAGTTGTAGACGAAGACTACAGAGGAAATGTGGGAGTTGTGCTCTTTAACTTCAGCAAGGAAACATTTGAGGGTGAGTTGTGGCATCAGTGAAATATTCAATACCTTTTTTTTTTTATCAAGGCAGCAGCAATACTTAAACCATATGCTTTATTATAACACGGAGGCCATATTGTAGAGAGATGATGTTCAGGCGACCTTCTGAGCTTTCCTTTCAGAGCATAGTTCAGCTTAGTCTAGTTGTGATGTCCTCATCAGTGGTCAGAATGACTACAACAAGTTGAGTTTGCCAAATGCTCTTGTGGATCACTATCAGGTAAACCTGTCTGCTTATTAAATGGCAAATATCATTTGTACATATCAAGTCACACATACATAAAGCAGAATCATTAAGCTCGTTCAAAGTGAAACTCAATCTGTTAACTCAGTAAAGCACAGAACTGGCTTTAAGTAAACTGTAAATAAAATGAATGCTGAGACATCTCAACACCTTAGAGGTTTTGCTGTGTAACTTTTTTAGCCCTTATTTCATCACATACAGAGGTCTTTTATAGCTGATTGGACAGATCATAACTTGCATAAGCAGACCAAATATTATTATTATGATTAAGACTTTCAGTTCACAGATCATGTCATCCTCTTGTTTCTCTTTCCAGTGAAAAAAGGTGACCGAGTTGCTCAGCTGGTTTGTGAGAGAATCTGTTACCCGGATCTGGAGGAGCTGGAGGTAAACTGCTCGTTAAACTAAACTACACATTGATGAAGTGACAGTTTATTTGCCACACCTATCGGAAACTACTGCTGGCTTATACAACAGGCCTGTAATGAAACTGTATTGAAAGGATTTTCATGCATCTTAATGATCATTATGAAGAAACCTGGCACCTGAATTTCATTGATTTTCGCAATTGTTTGAATCGTTTTGTCCACCTGTTGTATCAAATAACCGGGCAACTGGATACTTCTACATGTTTTTTAAAAAAAAGCTTATGCAATTGTTTTTTTTTTCATTAGATGAATCATTGTTAATGTTTTATTCCTTCAGTCATTTAAAAAATGTTGTCCGTGTTCTTTCAGACACTTGATGAGACGGAGCGTGGTGCTGGAGGCTTTGGATCAACCGGACGCAACTGAAGGCTCCAATGGTTCATGGAGTTATGCTGTACATGTTTTTAAAATATCTATAAAAGTTTCTAATAAAGTTTTTTTTCCTTTTTGTATTTTTGAGAGTCATGGGTCTTTACTGGGACTATCACCTGTATGTTCTTTGTAACAACGAGTTTAGCCTGTTGGATGACATCTTGTCTGAGCCTCCACTTAGTAAAAAAGTTCTCCACATTGTCACAAGGGGGCAGTGCAGGTCAACAAACATCCAAGTGAACTGGATAAACCGGATGTTGAACTCTGCTCAATAAATGATTCCATCAGGCTTATATGTGTTTCTGTAGCTGAAGTATTCAAAGATAATGTTTTACTGTTTTTTTTTTAACATGACTGAAGAGAATAATATAACAGAAAGCAAGTAGCTTACAGTTAAATCTGGGCAAAAGGGAAAGAGCAGTGACTACATCAACACCAAAAATATGTATTTATTGTGAATGTACAACTAAACCCTCACTGATGTGAACAGGACACAGACTGCTGTCAGGCTGGTCTGTGGCAATGCAGCACTGATTGTACTTGTGAGAGAATGTGTGGCCACAAAGACCTCAGTGCATAATCATGAAGGCCCAGGTTTGGCATCATCAATGTGTGTTTTGTGTGTGTGCAGGTGTGTGTATGTATACACAGTTTACAATGGAAGTAGTTGGTCATTATAAGCACCATTACAAACCCCTCTAATCCAGGGGCTTCCTCTAGTTTACAAATGCTTCATAGATTAAAAGTGGCATCGATTATTACAGTATAAACACAATTTACATGTAGTATAGAGGAGAGCAGACAGGCTATGAAGCTAGCTGTTACTGTTGCAAAGACGTGAAATCTTCAGAATGGCCGATGGGATTGTTTTTGTTGACTACAGAGTTTTGTATAGTAGTACAGTGCATTCAGAAGTCTATGTGATTGTGTTGCTAGCACCAGTAAATACGAAATATTCTAGTCAGTAGAAAAGATGGAAAAGCAAAGTTTAAATATGCAGTAGGAGTCATTCAAGCTCAAACATGGCTACATCTCAATAGTCCATAGTGGGTTCCTTTCCTCTCCTAACCATTATTATAGCCCTCTTTTCAAAAATTCACTTCATAAATTAACATCAGGGGTAGGAAAATGTGTTTACTTTCACGTATCCAGGTTTGTTCAGTCATTCACCAGAGGGGAGGAAATGAATTCATTCCGACTATTGGGACTCACTGTTTCTTCCACCTAAACTGAGTCCTAAAAAGCTCATTTTTTGGAGCTTCCTGCAGTCCTCATGCCCTTCAAAGTGGCACCTGATTCCACATATCATCATACAACATTAAACCTACATTTGAAAGGCATTCACACTGTAAATAGTGCTTCTTCATTTGACTGAAATCTTTCATACCGGCCCATTCAGCTGGCATTTTCCTCAGCAATTGTATCTATGATATGTAGAATCATCTTTGGCAATCAAATGATGCAGTCCCTCCCCCCCACCCCCTTCTTGTCTCTTTGGTGGCGAGCGCTTCTCCCTGTTGGAGCAAGTCGAAGTCGCCCCAAACCGCTGATCCAGAGTCAGAGATGTTTGGCCTTTGGGAAGTGCGAGCCTGACACTGGATCAGCAGCTGCCGGCAACATCTGCCCTTCTCAGTCTTGTGATGGTTAATGGAGGGTGATCTGCACCCTCATCTTCAGTATGTCTCCCAGCTGTCCTGTGAGGTAGTCTTTATCGTTCTGGTCCTCCAGCTCAGCCAGCTCCTTCTTCCTGAAGAGCGGCATGCTGCTGATCTGCAAGGAGTACGCCCCAGGTGGGAGGGCCTTCTTCTTGTTGAGATGCAGATAGCTGACACCCTCTCTCTGGTTGATCTTGAAGTAGCCGTCTTCGTTCCCGTAGTCGATGCTGTAGCGCACATGGTCACTGAGGGTGGATAATGCTGGGGTGAACTCCAGGATGTGGTCACGGGTGCTCAGGTCGCTGATATTCAGGTGTAACTGCAGGATGTCCTCGATATCCACACTGGCCAGGCTGACCGCCTCATTCTCAGTCAGCTGCAGAATGAAAACGTGATCCAAATGAATTAAGTGAATTTAAGAGACATGACCTAAAGCACATGATCCTTCTGTTATTAAGTAAAGGTAACAGAACAAGTCATAAAATACTGAACATACAAATAAGTCCTGATTGACTTGATACCTTTTACACCCTTCCCCACCTTAAAAAAAACTTTGACCAAATAACTGTCCAGCATTTTGTCCTCTTCTGGTAATAGGACTGTTCAAATATGTTAATATTAGGCCTTTCCACCACAGCAAAGGATAAAATACCAGGGGTTGAATGCTGTGGTGTTTCTTATTTTTACTTTTTTTAATCCCAAAAGTGCTAAATAATTACATATCAGGTCAATAGTGAATTAAATAAGCCAGTACAAACCCTAACTCAATCTAACTGCATATACATAAGTTGCTCCAGCCCTGCATACTGTACCTCCTTGTCTTCCTGAGGATCCTCCTGCATTGAGCCTGTGCTGCGACGTTTGCGTCCCTTCTTGGGATACCCGTTTATCTTACATTCATAGCAGGCCTCAGGAGACAGAGAATTCTCATCATCTTCACCTTCCTGTTCACCGCCGGGGCTTCCACTTGTAAAGCCCAGACCTGTGACACAGTGCCTGAAACACAGAAGGAACCATCAGTTGACCCGAAACATTTACCAAAGTTTTCACCCACACAGACGTTCACTGACTTACCCTTGTCCAGCACGGAAGTATCCGGTTGGACACCCACAGAGGTAACCCCCGTCTGTGTTGGAGCAGCCAAACTTGCAGGGGTTCTGACTGGTGGAGCACTCGTTGACGTCCGAGCAGCCTCCGCTTGTCTGCTCATAGTTGAAGCCGGTGGGGCAGAGGCACCGGAAGCTCCCCAGGGTGTTGTGACATGACGCTCCACCGCATATCTGGCTGTTCATGCACTCGTTCTCATCTGGGTGACAGGAGGTTGACGGAAAGTAAACAAACAAAGAGGTCATTCCAGTTAAAGGACACAAACAATACTGGGAAAGTCTGCCACAAATGTAAAATGCTTGGTAACTTTTCAAAATACAAACAGAGGTTTAACAAACAAAAGGTTATTACTGTGGGGTATCCACTGAAGGGCATGATGCCATACAATTTGTTTGAGTCTGCCTGAGCTGTTTTTATTTCATATTACTTACAGAAGTTAGTATGACACCATCCTTTTATTCTTTAATTGTCCCTTCTTCAGTATTCCCCTGTTCTGTTAGAGTGAGATAATTCCATAGGCCACTTCAGGCCCCCTTTGTCGCCCTCACAGTTCCTGTTTTATGTGTTTTTATTCATTAAGTGTGCATACATAGTATTTTAAACAAAGTAGATGTTTTTCAGGTTTTAAAGGAGGACATCAGGCTTTTATTTTTAACGAATCATTTCCCTTTCCCATGACCTTACCACAATAAGGGAAGGGTTGAACTTTCAGAGGAAAAGGAAAACACTTTGGAGGTATTTATATTTAAAGAGTGGCAGGAAGGAGATGAAGGATGGATGAAGTTGTTTAAAAAAGGCTCCAGGCCAAACTCTAACCCAGAACATCGAGGCCACACGGTACATACTTTGTTGTACCAAGTCATCACGATGCCCCTAAAGGAAAGAATTTTTATATTTGCTGATAAAAAGAACAGTGGTATTACTCACCCACGCACTGGTTCCACTGGTAGTGCTGCAGGTAACCTTGTGGACAGCTGCACCTGTATCCACCCACCAGATTCTGACAGCCATGCTGACACCTGTGGGTACCATCACACTCATCCGTATCTGTCAAGAACAAACACACATAAAAATAAACTACAGTTAGAGCCTGTTTTCTGTAGTGAATGAGCTGACACTGCATTTGTGATGAGTTGTTTACAGACCTTCACAGGTTTGTGCATTTGGATCTAATGAGAATCCCCGCTGGCAGTCGCAGTTGAAGCTTCCTGGAGTGTTCTGGCAGACCCCGTTGGAGCCGCACAGATTGGGGTCTGATGCACATTCATTGTTGTCTACACACAGAGGAGGGGAGGTTCAGATGAGGGTTACACAGGAAACATTATACAAAGGCCGATTATAACCCTGATTTGGATTTGCTGAGTCATTTATAAATTTGTGGACAGTTGAGATTAGTGTCTCGGGGCAAGATGGACTGTAGGCTCAAGTTATCTCAGCCAGCAAAGACTCAGGAGTAACCTACTGATTTAATTTCATACTAAAACAGATGCTTAAAAACATTTGAGTAACAAGCGTTGTCATAAAGGAATCTAAACTTGATTTCCACTGTTGAGCTTTTCCTACATCACACCTGTTGTACATATTTATTATTGTATTCATTCTTTACTGTTTATCTCTATCTTATTGTATTTAATTTCCCTGACAGTAGGAGCAACACTGTTAACCATGGTTCTTCTTTTCTATTCTACTTCTGTGTTCATTGTTGATGCAAAAGACTCCAAAGCATTGTTGTGACAGGGATCTATAAAAACCAGAATACAAACATGTGCTTCATGGTGTTGAGCAGATGAAAGCAGAGAAGGTTGTTGTCTCTAAATGTCAGTTGTTTTAAGAGTGATCATGAGCTTCTTTGTGCAGTCTTGGACAGTCAGCAGATACTTTAAAAGTTTTCCTTCCTGTGTTCCCAGCTTCTTCATTTTCTTTTTTTTCAATGTTGGATTTTGCATTGAGGGAAGGCCTACTCTCTCGGATAAGGACACTGTTCTCAACAGAAACAGCACGGGAAACACATTTTAGGTTTTCGGAGAAGGTCTTACAAACTGTGTTTAAAATGTGTCTGGAAAAGTGCTTAGTTCAACAGCAATGTTTCAGCCAATAGTCACATGACTAAAGCACGTGCTCTACTTCACCCCCATGGTACTTACTCTTACATTAAAAACACATCCACACCTATGACTCTATGTCATCTGAAGGTTCCCTGTCCCTAAAATGAAGTGAGATCATGAGAACTGCTTTATGGTCTGGAAAAAAAAGCTTGTGGTAGTCATGGCACTCAACTGCAAAGTTCCATAACAAAGCAATGCTAAGCTGCCATGACTCCTGACCAGACCAGCTTAATAAGATCAGTGTGATACCAGCCGGAGTCCATTAAGTCTGAACAAGAGTGAGTAAAGGTTAGACAAGAGGGTGCTTCAGCGGGCCTCTATGAGATGGACTGGGAAATACTGTAGGAAAATACACCCTAAAGGACAAACTGTGTGAGCATTTGATGACGCATGATAGTGGACTGAAGTCTGTATTTGAGTTTTATGACACCATGTTGATAGCATGTTGCTTTTTGCAAAGACGGCTGTATGAGGAGGATTTCAGATATAAAAGATATTTGTATATTAAGCAAATGAATGATCTGCATGTGTTTATTTACCTATGCAGGCAGAATGATGCTGGGTGAAGCCAGGAGGACATTTGCAGGTGAACCCACCGATGGTGTTAACACATAAGAACTGACAGTTGTGCTGTTTGGTTGAACATTCGTCCAGATCTGAAAAAGAAGAGAAGTTCAATAATGTGAAACCAGCTAGCTAGTTGCTCTTAGTAGGTTGTATAGGGCATTTAAGATACTAGGTCAGATCTGTGTCAGATCACTGTGTGAACTACTGTATGGGGGCTGATCTCTTCTGTGAGTCAAATTCCAGTCCTTCTACAGTCACTGACCTACAAATGAACTGCAAATGAACCAGACGCCGGAAACATGGGTGGGGGGGACTTCATAGGGGGAAACTTAAACTATGGTAAATAAAGATGAAAGAGGCCCTAAAAACTGAACACTGTGTGCACACTTATTTGGATTCACAAACAAGCCTGATAAACAGCAACTGGACCAGATGCAGTTCTTCACAGGCCCTGAATGTAGGGTACACGTTCAAGAGCTAACACGTGCATATGGACACGGAACTCCAAATGGAGCGTCCTGGGACATTGAGCAGAGCTCTGGCAGAGGGCCCGGCCCACTCAGCACTACAGCTGTTCTAACCTGGAAACAAAGTCAAGCAAAAACTTCTACTTAAACTTTATCGTCTACAGGGGGAAATTTGTCCCACAGCCAAGTACCTGCTGCAAGTCCCTGCAAGAGAGGGCCCTATCTCCAAGAGCATGCAAAAAACTCAAATGATCTGAGCATAACTGTTTCCAATGTGGACAAATATTTCAGATTAAGAGGTTTAGTTGTGTTGTGCGTCACCTCTGCAGCTCTTCCCGTCTTCCTGTAGGATGTATCCGCGGGGGCAGGAACAGAGATAGGCTCCCTCTGTGTTCTTACAGATGAAGTTACAAGGCTTTGGTGCCTGTATGCACTCATCCACATCTATAAAGAGAGGGTAAGGGAGAGGGCGAAACAGAAAGAGAGAGTGAGAGTGAGAGTTTGATCCCGTAGCAAAAATTCCAAAGGGGAGATGATGAGACAGGCAGACTTGAGCCGGAGGTGGGTAAGGCAGGAACAGAGTCCATTAAGTCTAAGTGTTGTAGGTGAAAATGAGCCTTACCCACACACTGTGTGCTTCTGATGTCATTGGTGTAGCCAGGTTTGCAGGTGCAGCTGTAGGAGCCCAAAGCGTTGATACACTGACCATTCTTGCACAAATTTCCCATCACGCGACACTCATCAATATCTGGACAGAAACAAAGTCAAGTTAGCTCTGGAATAACTCATCACGACTGATTTGCCAGTTAAAGGACTGAATGGGAATAGGAGTGTGTGCCTCAAGTCTAGATTCCTTTGGGAGAATTATCTGCCAAAGCCTGGAATTTAATAGTAAAAACCAGCTGTGTGCCCCAATTCCAGAAACCCTTAGAGAACAATTGTTCTGTTCACGTTTAGTTCTACATCAGTCATGTGTCAAGTATCAAGAAGCGACAAGGCGTCGACTTTTTCCTTGTCAGTACACGTCAATGCTGTGCAATTGATTATAACAGATGACAACCATCTGTTAATCTAACGCCCAACACCGGCCATTTAAAGAACTATATTAGTGTTTTTGTATGTACAATGTAAAAAACCAGTACCTTTGATATCCTACTTTTACTGCTTACTTCTTCTGAAGGGTTTCCAAACAGAATATAAATGTGCAGGAATCAAGACTGGCCAAGTTAATCAATTAATCCAAACAATTCATTACTTTGTTGTTTGTTAAGGTAACTTTTAATGGAATGGTGCCGTGAGCCAGGACCATTTGATTGTAAAAACACAGCCTCCTGGCACAACCTGTTACCAATAAGGGTATTCTAATTCAAAAGATGAAACTGAATTTTTACGTTTGTATTCTCGGTTTGATCTGATATCAAAGCTAATGATTGCGATGCTTTTCTTCAGGCAAGATTTCAAATTTGAATGCTGTAGCTTGGTGAAAACCAAGGAAGGTTTTCAAAATGAATCCATCTTTCTGCTGCAAGCTACTGAAATAAAGAGAAACCAGTTGTTACCTGGACTATTGAAAGTAATCTGTTAAACTTGAAATGTTAAGTCCTGGGGGTTGAGGGTTGTGCAAAACTATCTGTTTAGTGAATCACGCTTAAAGAAATATATAAAGTTTTTAAAGCCCAACGTATGATAAAAAAAATATCATTCTGGACCAGAACTTGAGGAGACACACTTATTAACACTAATAACGTACAGATTAATTTCAATGGTTTCTCAAATTCCCACAAATATTTCATTTAATTTCATGACTCCACATGAGTGAGATACCTCTGCCATCAGTCGAGTACCCAGGCCCCAGAGGACACATCTTCTTGTACGCCGTGGTCCCTGGCAGGGGGCAGAGCTCGCAGGTTGTGCCCCAGCCTCTGCCTCCATCACAGCAACACTCTGACTTTGTCACCAAATTCCTGTTACTAGAGGTCATCTGACACAGAGTGGTCAGGACCTCAGTGAAACAGAAGCCTTCACGGTTATCTGGAGGGAAAGGAAGAGGGAGAAAAAGGAACGTGAGAGCGAGACAAACTGACAACATCAGAGGTGGTCCAACGGGGATCACACCAAACCACCCAGACAGGACCCGGCCTCAGGGAACCAGACATACAGAGATAACCCACTCTGCTCTATCACCACTGTCTGTAAGGAGTTAGATAACCCTACAGCCTCAGAGCTTACAGAATCTCCCCGGAGGTTTTCTCACCATTTTCAGCTGGAGTTTTTCAGACAGCATCAAGCACATCACGTCTATCCAGAAGCATATATTTAGATTAGGGAGGAAGGCTCTGAAATAATTTCCTTGCCTCTATCTTTACAGTAACAGACACGTTTTTTAAAATGAGACAGTGAAGACTGACAGTGTAGACTGTTTTCTTCCAGTCAGTCCAGATATAATGGTGTATATCATATCTATTTAATATAAAGTTCATAAAGTCTGTGCTTCTTTAACCTAGAATTATATTTTCATGTTGAGCTCTAAACTGCCGATGCTGTCAGAAATTTGAACCTGCCTGGTAATGTGAGAGAATAAGTGAGGAAGAAATTGATATTTATTTGCTGCATATCAGACCCTCATCTTAAAAACTGAAAATTTGTGACACTTCAAAAATGTTCTTATCCTTTGCATCCTAAATTGTCTATCCCAGCATTATATCCCATTTTAAAATTGTATTTTAAGGAGGGATAGTTGAAATATGCAAACAAGAAGAGATAAATAATAATATTATGTTTTGAGTTAAACTCTACGACATCATTTCCTAAAGGCTTGCATGAAACAAGAGGATGCCTCTGGAAAAACTGAAATTAAATTAAACAAATAAATCAAGATAAAAGAGGTTAAGAGGACAAAACAGATCCTCCTTTAAAAACTGGCATTCATTAAAATAAGCCAAGATAGAGCACAGTGGGAAAGAAAACACAGAAAGACCATAAATACAGAGTAATGTACATACCAATACATTCAGTCTGTGTGGGGTTAGCGATGAATCCGTTGTCACACTTGCAGCGGTAGCTTCCCACCGTGTTCTCACAACGGCCGTTCTTACAGATACCTGGTTTGGCTGCACACTCATTCAGATCTGAGACAGATACACACATTGTAAATGAGGTTAACGACTCCAAAGTGAGTCAAGAATGAAGAACTGTCTTTTTATATAATCAGACAAAATGATGATGAAAGTTGATTTTATGCAAAGGAAAGCTAAGATGAGACCATTAACTCCAATGATAGTTTATTATTTCATAGAGTGGAGATCTGTGATGATCTTACCCATACAACCCTCTCCACCGGGCGCGCGTGTGTATCCAGGGGAGCAGATGCACATGTAAGTACCGATCAGGTTCTTGCAGGTCATGCCTCTGCTGGCACAGTCATCTATACCATCCTCACACTCATTCTGATCTGGAAAACAAACAGAGTACTTTGAGCAAGAGGACAAAACAATGTGAAGAAATTCACGTGAATGCAACTTCACCAGTGATGTAACACAGACACTTAAACAGCACTCCACAGTTTGAAGTAACTGCCCAATCCTAACTTTGAGCTCTGTAGTGCTAACAGACATGTAGTAAGAGGGTCGGTGATGTGTTTAAAGCTCTAATATAAACAGTCAGGCTACAGACTCTGACAAGTTCCTCCTGTTTCTGCACTTCCCTCTAAATACAACCGTTGCCATGGTGTGCAGACTATCTCAGAGAGCGGAGGTGTAAACAGTGACTCTGCCAGATACTGTTTCCAGAGAGTGTTTTAGGTTCATCAGAGACAGAGGATCAGAGATAGTGGGTTACGTAACTTTATAGATGAGGCCATTTCTCCATGAGGTAATTAGTTTATTTTCTAACACTTGCCAGTAAATGGACCATATCTTAGAAAGCTGAGTGCATGGATGAGTCATCTAGCTGTAGTACCTTTACACATCCTCCTGTCATCACGCAGCACGTAGCCGGTGGGACATTTGCACTCATACGAGCCCAACACGTTAACACAGCGGAAGGCGCACAGCAGAGGATTCTGAGCACACTCGTTGATGTCTGAAGATGGAAGAAAAGGCAACAAGTTAAAGCATCAGTACAGGGCTATGCAGGCTTTTTGATGGAAGTGAGTGTGCAGATATAACTTCACGTACCTTCACAGGTCATCATAGGCCCAGGCTCGAAGCCGTCTTCACATGCACACTCAAACCCGCCAATGACATTTGTGCAAGTGCCATTGCCGCAGGGATTTCCAACCGCACACTCATTAGTGTCTGTAGGAAGGTTGCAGAAACCTCATTAATCATGTTGGAGTTCCACTAATATCTACCTTTTGACTCAATCAGCAAGGAAGTCTGACAAATACACGAGAACAAAGAGATACTGGCAGAAAGATAAAAATACGTTGGTTAAACTTGCCTTCACATGTGACTCCTCTAACATCCAGATGGTATCCCATTGGACATTCACAGCGGAAAGAGCCGTCTGTGTTTATGCACTGGCCATTTGTGCAAGGGTTATTGAGACACTCATCAACATCTGCAAAGAAACACCAACACAAATTTAATGGCATCAAATAGCTAATACAGACAAGCAGGACAATAAAGATTCAGTGTAAGTGACACACACACACCTTTTTTATGGTCATCTTTCCCCTGCTGATATCCCTCATTGACACAGAGAACAGAAAACGCATCTGGTACCATAAGATAGTAAAAGTCAGGAACACCATAACAACATCATTTACACTGTGTTTAGGTAGAGTGTGTGACTCTAGGTGATAGGAAGTGTACACACCCTCTCCGTTGGTGGGGCAGATTTCACAGGGGTCTCCCCAGCCTTGACCTGGCATTCCAGTGCAGCAGCACACTTCCTTGGATGTGTTCTGAGGCTTCGGAGCCTGGCAGCGGCCGTTTTCAAACTTGGTATAGCAGTAGTTCACCCGGATATCTAAGGGTTAAAAAAAAAAAACAGAGGAAAAATTTTAAAAATGAGAGAGGCTGAAGGAAAGAATGAGCAGGAATTATGGGGAGAGTAAGGGAGGAGGAGGATTACACGATACACATCTGTTTTGTTTTGTTGTTTGTTCCACCTCTTTACTTTGTTCTGAATGAGTATACTCAGTTAGTGAGTTTCTTGAGAAAATTGATATCACTATTATATCAGTCAAAGAGGAAGCAACAGCTGCTTAGGTTAGCATGAAGACAATAGATAACAATGAGCCTGGCTCAGTCAAAAGGTTTAACATAGTAACTCTAGGGTTAAGTCTTAGGTAAGTTTATTTCACAATACAATTAACACTGAGTTTATGGTTAAGTAGGGAGTAGACTCAGGTCCTTAAATGAAGGTCCCACTAGAGGACAGTTATTTATAAGTACAACCAGGAGAAATGCAAAACAAAATGTGGACCAGAAAATAAGTATTAACATAATAACAGGAAGTGAGAAAAACTAAACTCATGACAGCATAAATCCTGATATCTACTGCCAACTGTTCTCTTCAGTGTCCTAGAGACAACTGAATATATATTCATCACCAATCATCAGCACTTGGCCCAAACCATCCCTCCTATAAAGTTAGGCAACCAAATCATTATACAATAAGAAAAAAAACCCACACAGAATCGTTTCAGTAGCAAATTTCCTGTGGTACTTGAACGCATCACAACATGCACTCTTTTTGCTTTATGGGTCGTATATAAAGGAAATACACTTTAATACTGTCAGCAGCTTCTCCCCAAGACATGGAAGTGACTTTGACCACATAGATGACGTCTGACAAAGCTTAAAAGGTGGGGAAATATGGGGCAGCCTCTCTTTAATTCAGATTTTCTGCAACTGGTAGGTTTGTTTCGAGACAAAGGAATTCACTCATGAAGTTAAAATATTTAATATGCAATATATAAATCAGATTTTGAAGATGACATATCATAAATGAACCATTAATAGAACATAATCAAAACAAACAACTTTTTTACTTTAAGACAATTTTTCTACTTTTTGTGATAACAGAGATCGTCTAATCAGCTCTGGTCAGTGGTCAGTGTTTGCCAGTCTCTCTCCTCTCTCTCTTTCTCCCTTTTTCTGAGGGCGCTTGTTCCTCCTAGATGAGGCAGGCACTTACTTGTAATGAGAAGCATATGGTCATGCTCTCCTGCTAGCCCTGGCCTTCACTGAACTTAACACAAATAATCTTTCTGACCACCATAGATCACACACACACACCTGGCTCAGAGGCAACAATCACATACATGAACACCTGGTGCTTTGAGGAGAATGTCAAAGAGTGTCATGTTACCTTCCTCCATGAAACTGATTTGTCGGCCTTTCCGCAAAGAGATTTATGGCGCTTTGTGCACAGCTGCAGAACAAGTGTGTGTGAGTGCATGCACATGTGGATCCGCACGTGTACATGTCACTTTTCTTTTGTAGTTTATGACCCTGAATATACGATACAAATGTTTAAGTGTTCTATATAGCCCCCTGAAATATCTTTGCTTTGCTTCTTGTTCAAGCCATACATGGAATATTATACTATAGGAAATAAAATAACTGACTACAAAACCTTAACTAGAAGAAGAAGAAACTCAAATTAATCAACACTCAGATATTAATGGGTCTGAGAGTGGTGACACAAATCTGATGTGATGACAGATATTTATCGTTTAATGGTTATATTTATGGAAATTTCTGAAACCTCTACGGCACTGTAATTTGAACCATCGCATTAATTGGGAAGTCCTAGTGGTCTAGTGGTTAAGACACGTACCTCATACTGTTATTGCAACAACCTAATTATAATTCAAGCCAAGGAACGATATTTCATGTCATCCCCCATGTCTCTCCCTCACCCGTGCTTTCTACTATCATCAATAATACGAATAGAAAACGAAAGACTTAACTCAAGTTACTTAAACTGTCACCTAGTTGTCCACTTATAACCAACCTAGCAATGATTTGGAACAGCTGATGAGCCAAAGTGAACCCGGTTGCTCTTTGAAAACAAGCTCAGATTCAGCTGAACTGTAGCTAGCCTGCAGCCAAGCCACAACCCAAGGCAGCTGTGTCACGAACCCCAGCATCATGTGGGAGTGGGTGTGACTTCCCAGAGTACAACCCGAATTAATATCATCATTTGACCCACATTGCTGCTTTGTCATTTCTGTTATTGTCTGAGACTTTTATTCAGCATTCGGCCATTTATCTGTATCGGCATTTAATTATCAATCGCAGATACAATTTACTTATTAGTGCGCTACGTTGGCTCTGCTGCAGATTTAGCATTCCCTATAGGTCTGTTTTTACTCACTACCCTGTCTCAACTAAAGTCCCACCAACAACTACTGCTACTTTACCAAAGGGAAAAATCTGAGCACTTCTACGACTGATTAGTACATATATGAACTGTAAAAGGTGTACACTTTTCAGAGATAAAAACTCTGCTTATTGCTATTATACTTAGTCATCTATGGTGACGACACATCACAGGTGATTTTCCCAGGACAACATGGCTGGCTTTTGACTCAATTACAGGCAAAGATT
Organism: Notolabrus celidotus; assembly: GCF_009762535.1. Taxonomy (NCBI): domain Eukaryota; kingdom Metazoa; phylum Chordata; class Actinopteri; order Labriformes; family Labridae; genus Notolabrus; species Notolabrus celidotus. The sequence continues at coordinate 33,039,185 of NC_048274.1, read as the reverse complement.
AACCTTGTTAAGTGTCACCCTAGTTAGAGTTATTTTATTTCTTAACTTGGGATGCATTCTGTGAATTGATCGATAAAATAAAAGTAACACTGACTGACTAAACACATTTAGTAGTGCTGGTGTGTAACAAAAGTTATTTTACAGGAGAGTAGGACTAAGTAGCATTTACAAAGCAATCAATACATTCTTATCTTAAACTTCAATTTATTACCAATAACTAACCAAGCTCATCTCAGGACAGGCAGGGATTACACCACTAAGCAATACTTTATTGGGGCAAAAATGATGATGGCTAATGCTATCTTTAGCAAACTATAGATAGATATTGCTGTTTAACTGACTGTATGATTGTAAGGCTGTTTTCCACTAGTGCTTTGTTTCTGTATTTTGTATTTACCATCATAACCCAACAACCAAATGTTGCCCCAATTGCAATTGCTACTCAATGTTGCATCAGTGTTTCAAGGTAGATCAACTTAATGCAATATGTTGCAAATATTTTCTAGTGTGAGAAAAAATGAAAAATATTTTGTATGAACTGTTTCAATCTATATTAAGAGTCTGGTACATGTCTATTTTCACGGAGTACTAAAAAGAGCAGCTTATACTGTCTTGCTCTTGATGGCAAAGCATTATTATTAGGTTTTAGGGGCCAGAGATGATACATAAACAGCATAAACATAAGAAATGAAAAATTTGACAATATTAATGCACAGTGACCCACAAAGAAAATTTTAAGTGGGACAGGGTTTGTCCTTGTCAAATTCTTTGTCTCTTTTACCGCCCATGTTGCTTCGCCCTCCACCCAGCTTCACATGTTTATCCCCTAACCCTCAGACACTGGAGAGAGAAGTGAAATGTAAACTGTAAACCTCCCCTCTGAACTGATGATGTCATCACTTCACTGTTTGGAGGGGGAACTCCCTAACAGAGGACTCAGCGCTCCCCCACCCAGCCCCAAAACACACGTGTACAGAAACGCACACACCAGTGAGGAAATGGAAAAGTGATCTGTTCAGAGCCACCCCTGGCCTTGTTGAGGCAGCAGCAGCAGCAGAACCAGCTGGAACACTGTGTGCTATCATGAAAAAGCAGGAAAAGTCTAACACTACTGCCTGCTGCTTAGTCTCTACCAGCACTCAGAGACAGACTATACAGGAACACTAGTATTTACACTTAGCACTTTAAACTCCATGCAAAAGATAGTTTCAAAGACATTCTCCCCTTCTCTCTCACACACACACGCACACACACATAAACACACACACACATAAACACACACACACACACACACACACACACACACACACACACACACACACACACACACACACACACACACACACACACACACACACACACACACACACACACACATAGAATTACCTAAACATCTGCGTCCAGAGGCAGAGATCTGGAAGCCTTCCGGACACAAGCAGGTGAAGCTTCCTTCGGTGTTGGAGCAGGTTCCATATTTGCAGATCTCAGGGGACTGAGAGCACTCATCAATATCTGACACACAAAGAGAAATGATATCAACCACCCAATCAAATGTTAAAATCTGCTTCTCATTTGTACCATCAGAGTTCCACCCTGCACGGTTCATTGACTTTAAATTTCCCCTTTAACTACTGTCAGAGCTGCACAGATGAAATCATACCGGTACGTCATGGTCTATCAAACTGGGATAAAATAGGATCAAGTCCAACTAATACATAGGTCAATAAAGGGCGTTTTATCTGGAAGAGCCTCCATGTCACGTTTTCACTCATCACAGTGACCAGCTGCTGCTGTAATTGATGCTGAGAATCTAATACTGTTCCTCCCTGCTTCCAGGAACAGAGCGCAAAGCAGGAATGTGATGAAGTCTGCCGAATATCTCTTCATCAGCCCCTTTGTATAAACAATCCAAGTGCTCTGGCTTGCGCCCACTCCCACGAGTGAAAGGGAGAAGAGGGGGTTTTGCAGCAGCTAGACAGCAGAGGCGTAGAAGTAAATCATTCTCTTTTACACCTAAGCAGTGATTTAAACATAAATATGTGTCACTCAGGTGTCATCTGCCTACCCTGATCTGAAATTCAAACCTACATGCAGATTTTTTGATTATTTCTTACATTCTTGTTTATTTTCCTTATATTTCTTAAGCATGACACAGAAAGGACTAGCTTTTGACTACTGTACCTTCACAGGTTTCTTCATGGAGAAAATAGCCGGGCGGGCAGATACACCTGTAAGAGCCGTCCAGATTCAGACAAGTTCCTGCGCCACATGTGCCTGGATTCACTGCACACTCGTTTATGTCTAAGAGATGAAGATATACAAAGGAGAAATAGTGTAAAACAGGATGAAATTAAGAAAACAACTAAAATAAAGCTTGGGCAGTTCCTAACCTGTACAAATTCTGCCATCTAAGCTGAGCTCATAGCCATCGTTGCAAACACAGATGAAGGTGCCCACAGTGTTGGCACACTGCCCGTTTCGACACAAGCCTCTCTGGGTCGCACACTCGTCGACATCTAATAAATGTAAAAACAAAACAGTGTTTTATTAAGAGGGTTGTATCTGTGTCGCCTTCTTTCCTATCTTATCATATCTCCACATGCACTCACCTATGCAGTCACTGTTGTGTGAATTGACAAAGCCGGGGTAGCAGAGACAGTTGTAAGAGCCCACTGTGTTCTTGCAGGTCCCGTTTCCACAGGGTTGTCTCTCACACTCATCCACGTCTGAAAGCAGAGAGGATCATCAGTTTCATTCCGAGAGTAACCACAATACTAACTTAGGAGAGAAAGACTTCTGAAATCATTTGACCAAAAAAAGTGAATCAAACACAACTTACCAACACACATTGACTGGTCTCTTGTTGTTTTGAAACCATTCGGGCAGATGCAGCGGTAGCCTCCCAGTGTGTCGATACACTGACCAGGATTGCATACACTAGGGCTCTCAATACATTCATTACGATCTAAAAAAGGAGTCCAATGTTGTCACACAGTATGAAATTAAAGATCAAACCACAAAGCAGGAAAACACAGGTAACACAGTCGGATGACCACCAGTATAAGAAAGGAAATTTTACCTACTGAGATCCCTTAATTCTGTGATGACCTAGTTTGGTACAAATCTTTATTTCCTCCTCTGGTTTGTCACAGGATAATTGCTACATAAGTATAATCTTAACTTGTGTTTTTCACATTATTGTCTCACACAGCTCTCACATGATTTACATGTCATTCTAAGCCAGTCAGAACTGAACGTTCTCTCCTTTCTTCAGTCGTTGATTAGAAACTAAAACAGTCAAGAATAAACAAACATCTAATATCCAGGCAGTCATCAGTCTTTGTGCAAGTTTAAAGACACAAAAACATTGTAACAAATTGCTGTGAAATCTCTGTTAATTCTTAATGTCCAAATACATTTTTAAGAATGTATTTTAACTCAAACTGACACCACTTGTGTTACTTGTGCAAACAGTTTCTTAGATGTGCATTTTTATACTTTTGCAGAGAAAAAAAACTAGGTATTCATGCTGTTACATAATGACAAATGAATGTTGCATGGTACCGGAGTTAACATCATTATTATTGAACTTTTAATAAAAGAGTCTGGCCATGTTTTGTTCTCGGAGTTTTATGAAAACAACAGCTCTTCCTTAAAAACAAGCCCACCATGAAAAATTTATCTGCAGCCTGACTCTGATTATGCTGCCTTTGGTGTTCTATTTCTGGCAAGCACACACAGTTTAAAGACTTTCGTATTGAGTTTGATACAATAGCTTGAGGAGACAGGACAGCATAAGGCCAGAGGAAGCACTGAGAGGTCTGCATCATCCTCATGGAAGACAGCCGCTTTCTGACCGCCTCTTCTAATCTTCTATATAATCCTGCTAAATGTGTCCACTTATTCTGTGTAATCTCCAATGAGGTCATTAGGAGTTGACTTAACCGCTGCACGTTGAGTGAACAGTTGATCTTGTACTCTCTAATCTGAGTGCTGCTGACACTTTTATTACTTTAAATGCCACAGCTGATCCCTGGAACCTTACCTAGACACTGTCCAGTTGAGGTGAAGCGATATCCAGTTTTGCACTCGCAGCGGAAGCTTCCAGGCATGTTCAGACAAGCTGCATTCTGCTGGCACACTGGTCCATTCTGACACTCATCGATATCTGAAATCGACAGAGACAGAGGAGTTAAAGACATAAAAGACAAAAGATTGGAAATACAACAATGGAAGTCATGGTACTTTGTGTTATGGAATCACAGCAGTAGAAGTGTGAGGAAGTGCAGGCCTTACCTTCGCAAATCAGCAGCTTGTCGTTGTAGATGAAGCCAATGGGGCATTCGCACCTGAAGCTGCCGATCATGTTGATGCACACTCCATTTTCACACACACCTGGGATTTCCCTGCACTCATCAATGTCTAGCATAAGAGGAAGAGACAAGGAAACAGGGTAAGAACAAATTAACTTTCCTCTTCACCTAAACCTCTGAAAAGGAAAATCCTACCAATGACTCGTCCAGTGGTGATGTCGATGTAATATCCTGGTCTCTCACTGCCACACAGGATTGCAAACTCATCTGAGAGGACATGAAGGTAAAAGCTCACTTTCAGTGTCTCAATTTTTCAAACAGGTGTGTTCGAGTTTGTGTGTGTGTGTGTGCATGTGTGTGTGTGACCTTACCAGTGCTGGGCACAGGACACTGTTCACAAGGTCTATTCCAAGCACGACCAATGTTGTAGGAGCAGCAGCACATCTTTTTGGTCATGTTAAAGGTCAGCTCTCCATCACATGTTCTGTTGTCTGAGTAGAAGTTCCTGTAGCAGTAGCTCTTCCTCATGTCTGTATGTTTCATAAAAACACACAGATTGTTAAAATTATCAATGCATGACAGCTACTGCTGATTTCAAGGGTGTGGCATGCAGACTTACCCATGCAGTTGTTCCCGCCATTGACCTGCATGTAATCCACAGGGCAGATACAGGTGTAGTTCCCAATGGTGTTGTAGCACTGGCCTGGGCCGCAGATGCCTGGTCGTTCACACTCATTGATATCTTCACACAGAGGATAGACAAAAAATTACTTTAAAAATATTACAATCCATGCTTTGATGGCCAAGATACCTAAACCCCTCAACAAACACGTTCCTCATCTTTGATTTTTTTTGTCATTTTGACCCAAGTGCATTTAATCATAACATTCAGTTGGACCCTGTATTTGACATCTAGTGTAACATCTAACTGCTTCACTGTTCTTGTTCCAAGCATATTCTTTTATAGTTTGTTTTTATGTGCATGCACTTTTCATCTTGTGTAAACATGCAGCATATCCAGGACCCAAAATGACAACTCCCACAACAACAGCGGAACAGAGGTTTTTAATACCCCTTCTATTCATATCCACTACATTTTGATCCTTCTTATTTTATACATCCTGCCAAACAGCAAATACAAAGCCTGCTGCTTCTAGTCCTGCAAACAGCTGAACTGTTGATTTACTCAGTGTATCTGCAGTCCTGGACTTTGAAGAGCAGACGCCAGCTTTTTGTTCTTTGAGCCAACAAACACTTGTTAATTGAAATGCTACTCACCACGTCATTGTTTAACCCTTATCCCCTTCCCCTCCTCTGGGTTCCTGTTTCTCTTTTGTTAAACACCCTTCTCTTGTATCTCTTTTCTTTAACCATCTTTTATTCCTACATCTCTCTCCCTCCGTCATCTCTGGCCTGTCTACAGGGGACACAGTGTGCTTCCCGGAGGAGAGGGCTGACCACATCAGAGGCTCGCTACTCTGGACACAGTTAGGCGCTCAGCTGTCTCATCCTCCTGACTGAGCTTTGTTGGGTTAGCAACAGATAAAAAATAGAGCAGAGACATATTGAGCTGGAATGAGCTGCAGTGTTGTCTAGGGGACAAAAAGGTTCCATATTTCTTTGTCTTTTTTGCTCCCCCGTGCTTTTTCCTCCCTCTCCATGTGTCCTTGCCGAACAAAGGCATCGACGGCTGGACTCAATTTCCTCCCCACTAAAACGTCCCAGGGCTAAAGCTACAGAGGAATAGGTCACCTGTGTGCTCATGTGTTTGTGAGGCAGCATAGAAATACATGTGTGTGTGTGTGTGTGTGTGTGTGTGTGTGTGTGTGTGTGTGTGTGTGTGTATAAAATACCTTCACAGACTCTGGTATCTGTGTTGAGGGTGTAGCCTCTTGGACATTCACACTGGAAGCTGCCAAAGGTGTTGATACATTGGCCGCCCTGGCACAAGCCTGGCAGCTCTTGGCACTCATTGATGTCTGCCAGAGAGAGAAAGGAAAGACTCAGAGGCATCTTGGGTGGGTGTTTTCTGTTTGTGTGAGAGTTTTAAAGGCTAAGCAGGAGTGTCCACACACAAAAACATGAAGGCATGTTGCTGTCTCACCTTCTAAGATGACTGTGATGGGATTTGGTCTGAAGCCTTCTCCTCCAGGACACAGGGTCTTGTACTCAGCTGTAACACAGAGCACATAATATTAGCCAGCCACATTACACAACACACTAACCACAATCAGAGAGGAGTTTTTGCATGTTTTGACTCGAGACAAGTCACATTCCCATTTGAAACTGTAAGTTTTCTGGTCGTCAGCTCGTTTCCTGTCGCTCTCTTTTGGTTTTTCTGAGCAGCCGTCTCAGATCTCAGACTGATCCACAGAGCCCATGAACCGGACATGACTGCAGCTACTCAGAATTACAAAGCGAAAAGAAAAAGTTTCTGTTTTGGTCATAAGAGCAAGCATTTTCCTGAGCTGAAGCGAGTGAGTCATTCCTTGTAATGTTTTGAACCATCTGTTGGCAATTTCAAGTAAGCACAAATCTGTCTCATCTTTACCAGCAACAACAACAACAACAGCGAAAACACACTCATTGCATGACAAGAGTAGAAAGCTTGAACATCGTCGAGGAACAGCAAACTGACACCTTACCAGTCTGAACTAGCATTGTTGTGTTTTATTTCTTCTGGTCATATGTTTGTCAAACAAATGTTAGTTGAAATAGATAAAACACTGAACCTCTTTGAGGGGCATCAAATAGTAAATTAAGTGACTGGTTGGTTTACATTGCCTCATGGTACAAACAACTAATAGAGGGATGTATCAGTACTGTTGATCAAAGCTGTCAACGATTGGATTACTTAGATAGACCAGATTATTTGATTCAAACTCAGCTTTCAGCAACTGCAGGGTTGGGTTTGTTTGAAAATTGAAACTTAAAGGCAACTCAGAAACAATAACTGAAACACTTTTCTTAATTATTTGACTTTAATACAAATACTATATTGATTTTCTACTATTCTTAAATGCAAACATCTACTGTAAATATTTCAAAAAGTTAATTTCAATAATATTCATTCTAAGTATATTTGGAGTTCTACAATTGGACTGGGAGGAATAGCTGTTGCACATCAAAATAATATTTATTTCTAAATAGTTGTGAAATGTGGATTTTTTTATTCATTTAATCAAAGTAACAATTTAAAAAGCAGCCAATACACACTGTTTCTTCATCATGTCATACCACCTGATACTCATATTGATATCTGCACGTGAATGGAGGATCTGGTTGAGTTTTGGTGTCTGAGGCTTTCTGGTTTTCTTTGTAGTCACGGTAGTGTTGACTATTTGTGTTTGAGCAGGTTTTGGTTTGATATAGGAAAACTGGAAAGCAAAAGTGGCAGAACCAACTAGCTATCATCAGATGAATGTTTATCATATTAGTAATCTCAACAAGGAAATATCTGCATGACTGGTCACAGATGTCGTCTCTAAACTCCAACTCTCCTGTCTAAAGTTTCCAGTCAGTGTGTGAATGATTGATGACCAGCAGACGAAAGAAGAAGTCTTGGCCGAGATTTCCTATATCAGTTATCCAAATATCCACAGGCTCCAGCTCTAAACTATTCTCTGTTATTAGATTGCCTCAAAAGTAGACCAGATACGATGGCGTGCTAATCATACCTATACCAGCACATTTGTTGTAGTAATTAAAATATCAATATCAAGTAAACACAGCATCAAAAGTACAATATTTGTTGACTTTGAGACACATAAATCTTCCCTATGGCTGCCAGGAAGTGTTTTATGTAATCTCAAGGACCTGTATTCAGCAGTGTGTGTCAAGAGTTCATAAACCATGCTATTGAAGTAAAACATACAAACATGTTATAAAATACTCACACACATATGGACACAAAGTCTCAATTTCAATGTGATGACTTACTTGAATTAACAGACGGACATGCTTCACATGGATTTCCCCAGCCCTGACTGAGGGAACAGCAGCAAGACGCTTTAGAAACACCGACTCCGATCTCATTGGAGCAATCCAAGCTCTCTGATGCATCACCACGGTTGCGGACATCCAGGTAGCAGCTTCCAGAACGAGTGTCTGTATACACACATGTACACACGGGTAATACATTTGACATGCGTGTCTTTGCTTCAGATACTGAATCAAACGATTGAAACATCAACGATGTGTGTGTGGAGAACCTGTTAAGTCTCACCTACACAGCCCACCCGTGTGGGGTTGAGTTCAAAGTCTGGTGGACAGTTACAGTGATAGCTTCCGGGGAAGTTTACACACATTCCATTAATACAGATGGTTGGGTCTGCACATTCATTGATATCTGAGAAAGACAGACAAAAAACACTCTTTTTGATGTATTCATTGACATGAGAGATTTCCATGATTGTTTTCATCACTTGCATTGGGAAAAGGAAAAGAAAAGACTTTCACCCCTGGGAGAAGAATACCTTCTGTTACCACATTACTTTAACATTACCTCATATTTTTTTAGTACATCAGGCAGATATTCATTTGAGCCGGCTGGTGCTTTGACTGGTCTTACCTGTACAGTTGCCTCCACTCCGGTCAAGTTCATAACCGATGCCACATTCACATCTAAAAAGCCCTGGGATGTTCTGGCAACGTCCATTGACACAAATGTCAGCAAAAGTACATTCATCTATGTCTGTAAAAGAGAGAGAGAGAGAAAGAGAATGATGAAGATGGTGGATGAGAGCGAGGGGGAGAGAGAGAGGCCCAGCTGTGAGGGATTAGTAGATCATGGGATCATGTTGGAAAATTGGCAGTCAGCAGTAGGAAGTGAAGACCGCTCACCTTTGCTAAAGAATGACAGTTCTGGGGCAAAAAAATGCCCAGACATATCCAGACAGACGCACACATACACCATCAGAGCTGCAGCCAAGGTTATGAAATTGTGCTCTTCCACATCATTACACTCTGCACAAGTCATTACTGTCCAGTCCTGCCTGAGTTGATGCAGGGAGGACTGGACAGGTTATTTCAGGTGTTTGACACATCAGCAAAATGAGGTCAGTCTGCTCATTCCAGTGAATCAAGCAGTGCCTTATCACTGGGAGCATGAATCATGCTCGTCTGCTAGCAGTAATAAATGTGTTCATATTTCAACTCTACAGTAGCTAATATGGGATTTATTCAAGATTCCTTCTCAGTTATTTAGGTCTACACGCAATCTTACCTCATCCTCATGATTTATTCTATCTATATGAAAATAACAGGAAAGTCTGGAACAGGGATTACTGTGGAATTCAAACCCTATTGACCCTTAGTGGCCTTTCAATCTGCACTTAAAAAGCAGAATTGTCTCAATGTGAATTTTAGTGGAGCAGAATTAGAGTTATTTTCACTCAGACAATAACAACGAAAAAATAAAGAACACAATGAAAAAGTACATTCCTGATCAACCATGTGTCTGAGAGTTTAAATTGTTAAGAAAGTTAACTTGTTGCTCATTGCAAGCTAGTGTTTGCTTACTTGCTGTCTACATTAGTCCTGCATACGCAGTGTATACGTATGTGCATAATACATTGGGAAACTAGCAATTGTTAAGCTAGCAGTCTTGGTCTGCAACAAAAACATAAAGAGAGTTTTTACACTGATTTACAGAAATGTCATGCAGGTGTTTACAACAATATTTGTTTGTTTATTCTAATTCTATTCTGTTTTTTACAAAATGTGATGATTTAATCCACCCCCCAACCCCCACTCCAGACACACACAAACCAACCCTCAGCCAAATCTGAAAAGGAAACTAAGCTAAATCCATCATGGTTGACATTCCCTTTGAAATTTCTCACAACTAAAACCACTTAGATTCTTAGAATCCTGTGTTCTTTCCCCATCCAAAACATTGTCTCACAAGTTCCACTTGAAGACAGCATATGTTTGATTTTTTTTCCAAACATGAAAACAAACACTCACCAGACTAACACCAGACCTGTTTGAATCTTTCAACAAAATTAAGAAAGTGGGCTCTACTTCAGAGATGTGGAGCCTGGATGATCAGGAGTCATGCTGTCTTACCTTCGCAGGCTTTGCCATCAGCAGTGGGGATGAAGCCCATGTCACATTCACAGCGGTAGCCTCCAGGTAGGTTAAGACAATGGCCACTCTCACACAGGTTGCTGTTGTCTGCACACTCATCACTGTCTGTAGTTATGATCACATACACAAGTACAGTATGTAAATACAAACTAGTGATCACAGACTGTGTAGTAATACGGGGGTTAAGATAATGATTTGTTTATGTGACCTGAACAGTAGAATCCATCTCCAGAGAAACCTTCCTTGCACGAACAGCGATATGAGCCCATGGTGTTGAGACACTCAGCATTGTTGCTGCACATGTGCGTCCCATTGGAACACTCATCCAGGTCTGAAACACAACAAAGTTTAAAAGCAAGTAGTGCTTCATCCAAATTCTGAGAACAAAAAAAAATACCCTTTTCAACCTCTTAAAACACTTTGACTTCTGTAGCATGTCTGTGGCACTTGCAAATCTACATATTCATTTTCAAAATAGGTCAGTATTTTATAAAAGTGTTTTAATATCTACAGAGGTAAATGGGACATTTCTTGAAACATTTTTTTCCCATGGCATAACAGACTGTTTACAGTACCATGACTTTGTAAGTGGGAATTACTTTTATTGTGCTACTGAGGTTATTGTGGAAGGGTGAAGCATGAGTATGGAAGAATACATTAAAATTATTCTGTGTGCCAGATCCAGATCTGACTCTTTCACAGGCCAATCAGTCTAAAGTATCCAAACATATACAATGGTAGCATTTAAATTTCATACGGTATTATAGAAGACTGAACTATGAGATTCCAGTTCTTCAAGTACCTTCCAAATTATCAATTTGTTTGGTTGTGAATGATGAAGGCTCCTTTACCTACAAGAACTTTTAATTTCTTCCATAATGACGTGCAAATGATAAACAAATACTAAAACAACATACACTGCTACTGTGGACCAATAAGTGATTGCATATACCTGTGCATTTAAGGCCTAAGTCTTACCTGTGCATTTGAGGCCATTGCCAATCCACCCTGGAGCACAGTTACATTTGAAGCTGCCAGCCGTGTTGGTGCACGTGGCATGTCTGTCACAGTTATGAGCTCCGATCTCACACTCATTGATATCTGCCAAAGAGAAAACAAACAAGTAGTCAGGTAAGGAAAAAAGGACATTGCTCTGATGGTCTGCTGATTTGGACCTGCATTCCCTTTCCAGTGGGGTTCTTGGCTTAGTGGAGTGACTTGATGCTTGGTTTGAACTGTATAAAGACAGCAGCAGGAGCAACAGGACTAAGTCTTTCTGGGTCACTGTTCTTATCCACTGGGAGCTGTATTTCAGAGCAGAAGGGATGGAGACATTCTCATGATTTCTGATACTAATAGCCTTCCTGCAGAGGTTTAATGAGCAGACTCAGTCTCTGGATTTTCACTGTGCAAGCGTGTCTGGAGAGCTTTAAAAAACAGCTAAGAGGGAGAACTATATCCCCATGCTAAGGCCTTGTTCTGTCTGCTTCGCCTGAACAAGTATTTCTGAGGTTATTTTAGGCGAAGATTTCCCTCTTCACCTACAGACCCACAGACACTGAATCTCACATATGAGGCTTTTGTAAAAGCCCTCTCTTAATGCTTCTGTTTGGTTTTCTCACCCTCCCAGATGTTAGGTTTGGAAATTCAATCTTTTCCAAATATAATTTCCATAAAAGTGAAGTGGTAATGTGCCAACTCTACAAATAAACATTCCTTCACAAGAAAGACATTATAATTATATCTGGACTCTGCCAATGGGTGAAAGACGTAGGTACTTAGTACATCATGTGGTTGTAAAAATACTTCTCTATATTTGTTTACCTATTGTATGAGGCCCTGTATTCTTGTAAATGAACAATACATATTAGAAACAATTAAAAAGGCTACAATTAAAATGTCCTCTTTACATCCTGCAGGTTGTAACTGGTAAAGAATTAAGCAGCTGGTCGTGATAAGATTCTGTAAATGTGGTTTAGCAGCTCTTGTTCCTGAGGAAGTTCTGGCATGTTCAAGAATGTGGCACAATGGAAAAAGTGTGTATGGGGCTACAACAATGATAGCTGCTAATATGAACCAAAACAATCCCTGCGAAACTCTGATCAACACAACAGCTGTCCCTGAGCCTGGCAACGAATTGTTTCAGCTTTTCTAGAGAGGTTGTACATGTGTGTATGTGGGTGTCCCTGTACATCAAGGGAGGCCATGTTATGAACTCAATCAAGATGTTGGGATTTATCCGCCAATGGGACACACTTCTGTACGTGTGTGTCTGCCTCTGTGAGGGTTGTAATTCAAAGCACTGTCAATTAGAGATTAGTGCTGCTGGTTTACAGTCTTCCTGAGGAGAGGCTATGGTATGTTTACACTACATTTGATGATGGGTTTAATATGAGGGAGAATCCTCGTGGATTACAGACAGAATTAAAGATCATTTCCCCGAAGCCTTTGATGACAGAGAGCACAACACACACACATATACACACATTCTCATGTGGAAATGTAAAATGCAAGCGTGTCAGCGGTCACAGCTGGTGTCAAACAAGAGGCTTGTTTTAACCAGGGCTAATGCTTGACAGATGAAAGACAGACAAAAAGGGATAAAAGAGAATTACACATCTGCCTACCTGGCTGTGTAGCTGTCTCACAGTTTGTTAGACTGCCTGAATGCCTGTCTTTCTGTTTGCCACCTGTCTCACTTCATGTCTAAGACTTTTTCAGACTTCCAGATTTTCCCTTAGATCACATCATTAAACAGACGGCCTGCGTTGTTTGAAAGTGATCTGATTAGATTATTGTGTCCAGACACCACAAACATAAAAGTGGAATCATATTTCAAGACATTTTCAAATGTGGTTAGGATCTGAATTGTAATAACCGTATTTAGTACTTTCTTATTTTGCTGTTGAGACTCTAAAATCAATCTGGATACAATCTGTGGCGGGTAGTCTTAACAAGGCCTTGATGTCGTTACAGTCCTGACAACCTGGACATGTAGCCAAAGCCATGTGCTACAAATAAATGCAGAAAACTGAGAATATTCTAATATCGTCTGCCAATCCGAGCCGTGTCAGGCATATCAGATCTTATTCCATTGCAATTTTAGGCACCCCTTTGGTGAAACAGTAGCAAGAATAGAGAGGAGTTAGTTAGTAAACTAACTATGTAAAGTAAGTTAGCTACACAACTATATCTGAAGTTTGCTAACATTACGTTACTCTAGCAATCACAAGATTCTGCTTAAATATTTTGTTACAGTTGAAGAAGAGAGAAGTCTTTTTAAGTTAGCAAACTTTTTAGAGTAAAATTTTCAAACAACTTAAGTTAAGAGATTGGCTCCTTGGCAAACTTTCTCTGTCATGTTTCCTACAAAATAATATCCACTTTAAGTTTGCTAACATTTTCTAACATTTACTTTAGCCACAAGTAAATGGGGTGCAAGACAGCACTCTAGATACAGGCAGATATGCATCTATACATTTAATTTACTCCGTTTTGCCGTTACTATGAATAACTTGTGGTTGTTTTCTCCAAACCTTGAATCATTTATCTTGAGAAATGTATTATTTGTCATTCAGCTAAGAGAAAATATAAGTCAACAACAATTAACCCTGGTTTCCTCTTAAAAGCTGAGACACTCCCATCCTAGTAAAACTAGAACATCTCCACCCAGTCCTAACTTTCCAAAACACAACTTTAAAAAAGATGCTGAAGTGGTCAAATGAATACTCACACCCTGCCCCTGAATTCTCAAGTGTTGTGTAAAAAAAAGGGAAATAATTCTTGGGGTGGGGGTGTGGGGTTCATCAACAGCTGGATCAGATCTGAGCTGGAGAGCACCACTCACTCATTAACACACACTCACGCAAGGAGATTTAGTCCATGCATACCAATGTGTTGGCATAAGCCATTTTGACCATGACAACCAATTTCTCATGTACTTTCCATACATTGGAGGGGGAGCCGTTCCAAAAAGAGTAGCAGGTTTTGTTCGCTCTATAACAAGACATCCTGCCTGCCAGATAGGAATTAATGTCTTGATTCCCTGGTATTCTCAGGCTGAAATACCAAACCTGTGAATCAGGACCGGCTGCTTTGCTGCAACTCCAGACTTCTCAAAACAAGGAATATACTATGCTGACATTTTAATTGGATTAGCATGAGCAAGAGTGTGTGTGAATGAGTTTGAAGGTCAGACAGACCTGTTTATTTGTGTCTGAAGGAGGATGTGCTGCTCTTGCCCATGTCTCTGAGTCATTCTGATCACAGAGACAAGGCCAGATAAGATCACTGGCCGAAATCTACACTACCCCTCGATTCCCAAACTTTAAAGTGGCCATATAAATCAGACATAACTCTGGCTACATGAGGAGTGAGTCAAAACCAGCATAAGACTCTACAGGCCGGATGAACTTGGTATTTATGTGATTTGGAGCCGTTTCAGGTGATTACGTGCTGCAGAAGTCTTCCAACCATCACGTAATGTTTAAATGACCTTAATGAAAGAGCAACAAAGGCATAAACAAAGGTGCAATGTGATGCTTGCATCTGTCAGAAAATAGTGATCTCACTGCCCCTGCTGTTGTTGCTGCAAGTACATGTGAGTGTGTGTTCTGTGTGTTTTTAAGCGTGTTTCTCATCAAATCAGACAGGAGCCCTTGAATAAGGATGAGTAATGTCAAGAGCTGCTTCTGGTTTTCTCCTATCATCCTCATATTTCTCGCCTTTCTCTTCCCTTAGCTTGTACGCTGTCTTCAACAAAAACTCCTTACACACACATACAACACACACACCCTCATTCACTCACCACTTAATCAATAGCAGTCCTCCGCTGACTCACCGTCCTCTCACTCCCATGCCAGTTTTTCCACTGACAGGATGTTTTGTGTTGTGTTGTGTAGAAATGCTCAAGTGTGTGTTTATTTCTCTCACCTGTGCAGCCTGTAGTGCCCTTGCGGACAGAGTATCCCAGGTCACAGTGACAGATGAAGGATCCCTTAGTGTTCTCACAGTTTCCGCTCAGACAGATGTTTGAGTTCAGCTCACACTCATCCACATCTAGACAGGGAGGGAAGAGAAGAATTTAACAGAAAAAGAGTAAGAATGTTAATCTGCAAAACACAAGTATAAAAAAGAAAAGTTTAAGACTATAAATTACTCTGTATTAGCTGCTGTGGTGGCGGCCTGTCCAACATAATTTGAGATACTGTGATAAACGTAAGCGAGTCACAAAATATCTACATCTTGAATTATAATAAGGCTTTATAATGTTTACCTCAGTAATTACAGCAGTTATTTGAGTATTGTTTGTGCAGATGTGTGTAAGTGCCTTCACATCATGCTGTCAGGTTTATGTTTTCTTCCTTAGTGGAACCAGAGATCTAAATGTCATGCATTCCTCTCTGCACACTCAGACTCACAAAATGTTCACTGTCTTTTAAATCAACAACATTACTTGCTGCTTTCTCACACATAAACTTGTAGATCTGACTCATTAAGTGTAATTCTCATGACTCATAACTTGGAAAACCTTCTTGTTGATTATTTTGTCTTTTCAGTAAATCTCTGAGAGCTGGATCTGCTTAACCGCAGAGCTGCGGAGGCTGAAGCTGCAGAGTTTTATTATTTGAATTGTATAGTTCATCCATTACCCAGGCAGGTCTTCATATCCTCAGATGACATGAAGCCATCAAAGCACAGACACTGGTACGTCCCAGGGGTGTTGGTACACTGGCCTCCGTCACAGATGTCTGGACTCTCCTCACACTCATCGATATCTGGAGAATGAATGCAGAGAGGCAGCAAGGCAAATCAAAAACATGAAATGGGAGACAACAAAGTGTAGAGGACAGATAAATATGTTTAAAACCTTCTAATCCAGATGTTAATGTTGAGGTATAATTTACCGTAAATATTTTTAGGTAGCAACTTGATAGTAGCAGCATAACTTTCGATCCTTTACAGGTCAAAAAATATAAGACTATGTGAGAAATCTGGTGTATATTAACCATAAAACTTAGAATAAAATCCCATCCCAATTAAATGCAGACCCTAAAATAATTTCAAAGCCTGACGCTTGTCCTAAATTAAAGTAGGGTGAGATTATAGATTGAAAATAATAAAAGCCTAGGCTATTAATTTAAGTTTTACGTGACTCGTCTCTACACTCTGAAATCAACAAGGTCAATTCAGGATTCAGAAGTTAACTGCAGCCCTTCATTTGAACAAACTACTCTGAAATTCACCCTGCACTGCTTTAATCTCCGTCTGTATATCTGCATCTGCTAATTAAAGGAGTTGCAGGAGTCAGTGTAGTTACAACACATGAAGTCTATAGTTATGGTTACAAAATTGATACTCTCTAAGCATTAAAAAAACAAGTACATGTTTCTTGATTCACATATGTGCATTATCTAACATGACTTGATAATATTTTGAAGCTAAAGTGGAACGAGGAGGTTAAGAGTTTATCTATCACTTTTCCTCTGCAGACATATCACCGCTCTTGGTGAGCATGTACGGTCAAATCAAAGCAATGACCTAAACCAGATCTCTTTATCTTTCCAACTCTTCAATGTGATGTCTCAGTGTTTTACTTCTGTTGTTTAATATGTAACTTCAACACAAAAACATCCACACACTGTAACACAGGATAACAGGTTAGAGGAAGGGGTGCATATTGAGAGAACTGCAACCAGAGATACAAGAAACAAAGCTACATACCTGTGCAGCTTCTCAGATCTGGCATTAGGGCGTATCCACTGTGGCAGCTGCACTCATAGCTTCCCTCTGAGTTTGTGCAGAAAGTCTCACAGCCACCGTTCTCTATAGTGCACTCGTCGATGTCTGAGAGGCAGAAAGGGTTCATTTATATAATGTACTTTGAGGATTTAACCATCAGGTTGTATCAAGAGAAACAAAAGAAACAGCCATGAAAGAAATTAGTCATGAATATGTTCAGTACACACCGACACAGTCCAGTCTGTCCTCAGTAGATTTGTATCCTGTGTCACAGGTACACTGGTAGCGACCGATCATATTGACACATTGGCCGTTCCTACAGAGCCTGTCACTCAAATCACATTCATTGATATCTGTAAAAAAAAAAAAAAAAAAAAAAAGCAAATGTTACATTTCAAAATACAACATATCAAAATAAAGGTTCAATAAGGATAGCCCAAAGACTGAATGTTCAAAAATGAAATACAAGACAGGATTGAGTGAATGGATGATAGAAGTTGATCTATCTTGATGTTTAAAGTGCCGATAATCATCCAAAGCACCCACTTAAGGCTGGTACTTTAATTATTTTCCCTATCAATAAATCTATTGAGAATGAAAAGTAGAATTCTAAAAAATCCATCCCAATTATACACAACCCCAAAAAACTAGAGTGAGTTCTCTTTAGTTGAATCAACAACCCAACTACCCAGTGACATTCAGTTTAATACTACTGGAAATAAAAACTAAAAAGCAACAACACATGAGCAACTGAAAAACAAGTTTTTGTTTAAGTATCCACACAACTGGTTTTCTTCTTATTCTATAGGTCCTACACCCATACTTCATGGGACCATCAGAGCTCTTAAGGGAGCATAAGGATTGAAATGTCCCCTCTCTTGAGACCAGTGGAGTTCAATGGAGACTAATAATCAGAGTTCATTTAAAAATTGAGACAGATGTTTCGAATCTAATGGTTATAAATGGGCTACTTCAAACTAGCAATCTGACGTCATTGAGCACACTGTGTTACACCCATCTGTATGACATCTGCTCTATAACTAAAGTTAATCATCATTTAAACAGTGTAACTCATTGCCTCACCACAGATAATAAGGACTATTGTCTTAAAGAGGACGAGATGGGCAGAGTTCAGTTAAGTTCTCATTGTTTTTATTTCTCTGGGTGGTAATAAAGAAAATAAATGAGCTTAGGGGCAGTGACTGAGAATTAGGTCATGGACTGAAACCTTGACACACAGCATTAGGTCATTGGAGTGACACCCAGCGATTAATGAATGATCAGCCAAATGCTAGAAACTGCATATGAAGAGGTTTGAAACCATAAGAAGTAGAAGAAAGTAAAGCTTTTTATTTTTCTTGTAGAACGAGCGTCCTGTCTCTAATTCTTCAGTCGAGTAGCTCAAGGAATAAAAATAGGAAAAAACTACTGATAACTGCCTTACTGGAGTATCTGATTATTTTTTAGCACAAGAGCCTTCATTTGGACATTTTACAGAAATGGTGAAAAGAATTGCTTATTTAAAATAGGACGGCCGTATTTTTGTCATTGATCCAATGATGATAGGACATACAAAATACTTTTGTACTAAAGGAACAAATGTGGTTTATAAGCACAAGAAGCTATACAACCACACATTAAAAATGTATTTAGGTCTTTATTTTAACATTTTAAAAGTGTATTTAAAAGCTCTTTTGCTACAATGTTATAAAAATCTAAACTTGACATCTCCTCTTTTGAAATAATTTTCTTTTGCCTTCATCATGATAAGACCCAAATGGACCCTTCGCCTTGCATACATGTCAACATACATGAAGACACACACATGGTCCTGAGGTCTTACCGACCAATGTATAACAGAACATATATCACTTACATTAACAGCCCTGACTCTGACACTTTCACCCCTAAACAGCCCCACAAAGCCCACACACAGGCAGATGGAGTGGGGGGATCCAAAACACCGTTGTCTTTCAACCTGTCTGTGCTGTGACAACGTCTCCACTTTCTGCTAGTCTTTTCACCCTGAGTGTCTTTCTCCCATCTCCAAAGAAAATAAAGCTGAGACTTTACTGTGGTTCACACGTTTCCCAGAGTAAGATGAAAAGTAGGGAGGAGAAAAAAAATTCAGAGAGGAAGAGTCTGTCTGATTCTCCTCTGATGACCAACTCACTCACCTAGACAGGCCGTCCGATCAGGTGCAATCTCGTGTCCTTCAGGGCAAATGCACTGGAAGCTGCCCTCTGTGTTTTCACATTCGCCTCCATGGCACAGCAAAGGGTTCCTCTCACACTCATCAATGTCTGAAGGTAGGAGAAAGCACATATGTTAAGTGCAGACACAGGTACAGATATTTAGTGTTAGAGTCCTTGCTCTGGAGATATGTAATTGGCCTCTTGTGTATTTTCATTTCCAGTTGATAAACTAAATTTGTGTTTCTACTTTTAATGCAAGCTTCAGTCAGCTATGGCACAGCTGAGGGTCAAGATTCCACTCTGTTAAACTGTAATTGAACTAATGAGTCTCCAAAATTAAGTTAGCTTGTGGGGAAGGTATTCACGGATTGTTTCCTTGTAAAAACACAACTAATTGCATGGTATAAAAGCAACAAACAGCTCTCTAAAAACAATTTTAGTGAGACAAGTACTTTTATAATTGTTTAATATTTTGTTGACCTACTAGTGAGGTCAGTCCAAGCAGCTTATGATTGCTGTCCAGTTCACGTTATTTCCACCACCAGTTGCTTTTAAACCTCAGCATGCGAGTAAATTTGTCTCGCCAATTTTGGCCTCATGGCAGCTTCAGGCCAACAAAAGTATTGAGACTCCCCATTTTGTAGGTATGATTTCTCCCAAGAATTTAATCAAGCAGCGTCGAAAAGCAGCCCAGAACAGAAATAGAGCATCAAGTATTTTCCCAGATGGCGGAACATTAAGAGTTTTAGCTACATATAAAAAATGTCATCGATGATTGTGTCTCCCTCGCATGCAGTTTGAAAATGTAATAAAGAGCAATTATCTTTAAGACTCTATGGTGCAGTTATGCAGAGCGATTGTGACAGCACCTGGGCTTCATAGAGTGGACCCTTTCAACAGCTCAAAGGGGTTACATAAAGTCTGTTTGATTCTTCTTCTCTCTAAAAAAAACACCCACACATATACAAACCCACACAGCCTGAAAATTTCAGATGACATCAGCCGTCTAAACAGAGAGTTCCAAGTCTGGCATGTTCGCCTAAGCACCTCATCCAGATCTTACGGCCCAAGAGGGAGCGTAGAGTAGATGGCTGGGTTGTGATGGGGACTTGAGTAGAGTGGCAGGCTTTCCCTAAGTTTTATAGGTTGGCATTGCTCTCTGCTTTCAGATGATGCCACTTTAACAGGGTGTGCTTGAGAATCTTTAAGGAGATCAAGTTTCTAATTTACGTCCTTAAAGACGTATGGTTTCATACAAGAGAGCGCTACATTTGCATGTAACTGTACCAAATCATCTCAAGCTGAAGAAGACAATTTATGCATGTGTTTTTGCAGAATATGCAAGAGTTGGTTTGTGAGAGTTGGTCATTTACCCATGCAGTTTTTCATCATCATGAAGCCACTTTCATAGCCTTCGAAGCACTCGCATTCAAAATCTCCAGGTGTGTTGACACATCTGCCCTGTCCACACAGGTCAGGAGAGATGCGGCACTCATCGATGTCTGTAAGAGAGAAATACAACAAAACTTAGGAGTAAAAAAAATTGCAGAGAAAATCATCTGAGAGCTCCCTTTGTTAATTTAAGCTTACATATATAAAAGCTATGACAGTGACAGTGACTAGTAGTCATAGAAATGAAGTTATCCTATATGAATGTTAGACAAACAGAGAATAAAAGCACAACATATTCCTCCAAAAGTAACAACATAAAAGAAAGGCTATAAAACCAGATAAAGAGCTGAATTAAAGCATGGTTTATGCAGACTTAGCTCTTCAAACAGAATCTTCTAAAATCTAAAGCTCAAGGCCTGATCCCCTTTGAATTTAATCCCCATTTTGGAACACTTAGCAAGAAAGACTTTGGGCTGGGCTCTCACTCATGTGGGGTTAAAAGGTCCTAGATATCATTTACTTACTAAGAGCCTATAAATTATTTTAGGATAAAGCCATGGCACTGGCATTTAGAACCAAAATGACGTGTGCACATTTAAGCAGAAGAGTAATGCAGCTAACCAGACTGCAGGGACCAGGTCCAACAGGTCCAAAGCAGCCAGACTGCCATTAGACTGAATGAGCTAGACTGAATGAGCTGAACATAGGCAACAGCTTTACACCACTTTACTGTAATCAGTGTTGGCAGGGGGATGCAGAAAGGGGACTGAGGAAGAATAGTAGACTTGTAAGGACACAATGGAGCTTGGAGATATTTTTATAGCCGATGTTGAGCAAACATTGTAGCCTACAATAGCAGCTATGAGGATACAGGCTCTCACAACTGATGCCTTAAGAATGAACCTTTGTAGTCATTTAACAAACTATTTTCATTCTATTGAACTTGAAAGTTCTCATTAGGTAGACTGCCTGCAACAGTTTTTACGATCAATAATGCATTTGCTGTTAACCCGTGAAGCATCAAATTGTTTCTGATTCATTTCTTCATAAGCTTATTGATTGAGATATTAAAAGGGGAAATTGCTACAGCAGTACTCACCGGTGCAATTCCTCTCATCAGAGTCCAGGGCATAGCCGTTATCACAGCGACAACGGAAGCTCCCGATGGTGTTTCTACATCTTCCGTTTGAGCACAGACTGTTTATCATCCTGCATTCATTAATATCTGAAATACAGAGCAGAAACACAGGTGAAAATCCACTCAGGAAACAACAGAGGGAGTTTATTCAGTCAGTGGAGGTTACTGTACCTTTAAGGAAAGGTCTGCCATTGATGAAGTCGCCTCTGTGTGAGAAACCTGGGCCTCGCGGGCAGAGCTGGGTATAGTCTGGAGTTCCCTTCTCTGGACATTCGTCACACTCTGGACCCCAGGCTACACCCACTGAGCAGCAGCAGGCATCCACGCGGTGCTTCCCTGAGATGGGAGTCCCACAGCGCTCATCCTCATGGGTGAGGTAACACTGCTCTGTACGCAGGTCTGGAAACCACAGGAACATAATTCAAATGTTTAATATTGGTTCATAAAATGGTTTGTTTTGACCAGGCAGAGAAATCTCCAGCATACAAGAAATTTGAACATCGAGGTGACTTGCTGTACTCACCGATGCACGTCCTGCCACTGACATCAACAGTCATTCCAGGAGGGCACTGGCAGAAGAAGGAGCCTGGTGTGTTGATGCACTTTCCATTGATACATACTCCAGGAAACACTTGACACTCATCCACATCTGACAGTCACCAGAGAAAAACCAGAGCAGCATTAACAACAGCTTCAGTGTTTCATATTTAACACAAGTCTGAATTTCTGTGTTTACATGGAATCAAGGCAGACGTTACCTTCACAGTTATTTCCTTTTACTCGAGCAAAACCTTTGCCACAGATTGGATCTGACAATGGACAGAGCACACAATACAATGTTAGTCATTGCAGTTGTGTGATAAAATTAGAGACTGTAATTTGCAAAATGGTGCACTATGATAATCTCACCTTTTTCACATCTAGCACACGGACTGTTCCAGGCCTCTCCCAGTGTGGCACAGCAGTGTGACTTCAGTGTGGCTCCATTGATGTTGACCTCACAGCGATTATTGACTATCTTGAGCCAGCAGGTGCTCTTTTTTGTCTCTGTTTAATGACACAAGCCTCACTTTATCCAGTAATGTAGCATGAGATAGCGTGTGTTGCCACGTGTTATATCAAGCAATTTAGTTAATCTCCAAAAATAAAGAGAGCTCTGTTTGAGTCCATTTCGTCCTGGACTTCATAATTTATTCAAGATGTATTTATTTAAAAGTCACTAGCTTAGTTTCTTCATTTCATTCAAGTGATTCACATCTTAGTGATATTTTGCCTGGAAACAAAAAACCTCTTGCACTTGTATTTATGGGAAACTCCTCAAGAACAACCATCATCAGGTTATGTCACAGATTTATGGGGGTGACCACCTTTGCTTCATTAATTAAAAACTAATTCAAATTGAAGGAAATATAAACATGGCATCATAGGCTTGTAATTCAAATAGACAGAAATCATTTGTCCAAACAGTCAAAAAGAGGCTAAATTGCCACTCACTCATTCCCAACAGCCAACATCAATATTTTCTAATCATCAAATATCAAACAGAAGCTGGAAGAAAACTTGAAATATGACTTTTCGTGTCTGTTTCAAGGCGCTAGGCTATGTTTTGTAATGGGTAGAGTGATGGTATTACATTTATGCCAATTCTTGGACATTGTTTAACGTATTTCAAGCAGCATGTTTAGATTGACTAAAAATGTAAAAATGTTTTTTCTCATCAAAATGTATTTCTATATATTTAGTTTTAAATAATTGCTTAACTAAATCAGGACTTTTGAATTTGGAACATTTCTTTTTATGATTTTTCTCTTTGATAACAAAATATTTAGACAATTTAATAACTGTTTTGGTTACAGTTTAATACAACAATGACATATTCTCACTTACCTATACAGTCCAGCCCAGTGCTGTCCAGTGTACTGCCAATTGAACACAAGCACACAAAGGACCCTTTGCTGTTCTTACAGTCTCCATTAATACACGGGTTAGACTCACATTCATCCACATCTGTAGGAGACAAAAAGATACATTTTTTAAATCAAACTGCCCATCCTTCATCATTCAAATAAAGCAGACATGCAGTGGTGAAATGTGAAACAGAATGAGGGAGTTTCTGACCCTCGCAGACGTCTGTCTCAGGATCAAAGCGGTATCCTGTGGGACACTGACAGGTGAAACTGCCAGGTGTGTTCCTGCACAGACCATTGTCACACAGCAGCCTGTTCATCAGACACTCATCAATATCTGAGGAAAAAACAGAGATATGATGAATTTCCCCAAGCTAGCTATTAAAATGATGACAGTACAAGAAGATATTATATTTCAGTTGACCTACCAACACAGTTTTTGCCTGTCAGGTCCACCTCAAAGCCTTCATTGCAGGTGCATTTAAATGTCCTCAACATATTTTCACACACCCCGTTCTGGCAGATGTCAGGGTCGAGGGCACACTCGTTTATATCTGAGAAGACACAGAAGGAAGGAAATGGTCTTTCAGAAATAAACACTTTACATTTATTTGTCTATGTTAGTTTTTGCAAGACGTTCATTGTGATATAAAAAATAAAATAAAATAATGAGTTTGCTTCTTTTACCTCTTCCATCGCCAGTTGTGCCACCACCATTGGGGCACAGAGCCAGGAACTCAGCTGCAACGAGACACATAAAAACACAGTTTGGTTGATAAGAAGAAAAGCAGTGTTTAAGAAATCCCATTCACCAAAATCCAAGAAATTTTAAGGGGAATCATTTAATAGCATGTCATTATCTATTTCCATGCTTTCTCATTTAGGCTTTTTGTAAACCACCTCGTTAATGTGGCTCTGACGTCTTTTGATACAGAAACTTTAATTGGCAGGGCTAATGAGAAAGACTGGATGCTGTGTGTGTGAGTGCAACGTGTGACTGTGGAGGCTCTCAATGTCTCCTGGTGTCTGTCAAATAATTAAGCTTGAATGCTTCACTGCTGTTTTGTCACATTTAAATCAGAACTGTTATTTTAGAGCTTTCAAATCACTTGGTGTTGTCATCTTAATTTGGCAGGTGTGTTGTGAATAAAAAAAAATTGTGTGTGTGTGTGTGTGTGTGTGTGTGTGTGTGTGTGTGTGTGTGTGTGTGTGTGTGTGTGTGTGTGTGTGTGTGTGTGTGTGTGTGTGTGTGTGTGTGTCTGTGTTACAGATTGGTTGCGCCATATGTATAAGCAGGGTGGAGTGATTTGAATATCCGTACCAGAGCTTTGTGGTGGGCAGGGTTGGCAGGGCTCCCCATAGGCATACTCTGTGCTGGCGCAGCAGCACTCTGATTTGGTCACAGCTCCAAATAAAGGCCTAACACACTGCCCTCGCTTGTAGCCACCATAACAAGAGCTGCGCATATGTGTGTCTGTTTTGGGAAAAATAAGACAGACAGAGTTTGTGAAGAAACCCAGATGAAGCAAAGAGATCTTGAGAGAGGGTAGATATGGAGCTAAGAGAGAGGAAAGAGAGGCAAGAGTCCATAGCTCCAATAAACAACAATACTGGCAAAACAAACTGCTGTTCTCTCTCCATAATATCCTGGGATTTGAGGCATTCTCCTGCGCTGATATCATCCTCAGGAAAACTCACCCAGACTGCACAACAGCATTTCAACACTTCCCACACAATGCACAAAGAAATGTCATTTACGGGTATACAGGAATGTTGCAAATAAAGACATAAACAGATCTGCTGTCTAAGTGCCAGTCCAGGAGATTGAAAGCAGGAAAACATTTATCAATACTGATCAAAACATGCTGACTAATGAACGTGAGCATGTGTTTGAAACAGGTAAACAGGATGAGATGTTTGTGATAAAGTGTCATTTTGTCACTTTCAGTTTAGCTCATTTTCTCACTGGACTGGAAAATATTTGTGCTGAGGTTCTAGTTAAACAAACAGACAGCTGTAAGATTAAATCTTGCAAATTGGGACAAACAATTTGAAGAAAGCTTTGTCTGATCAGAGAAGTCATTCTAAACCAAAGCATGTGTGCTTGTAGGAGTCAGCTGAAAGTACCAGTTCATTCCCAAAGCAGTAAATTACATTTTTAACACACACATTTTATAGGATAGAGCTGGAAACATTGACTTTCAGTAAGGTTTAGTTTTAGAAACCAAAACCATTAAGAAAAATTGCAGCTCCAGGGACACACAAGCACAGAAAGAGAGGATGTGAAAATTACTACAAGTAACTTATGTAGCAAAGCAATGAATGACTTTCTAGAGAGGTAGCTAAATGAAGATGTCAGCACATTCCTGGACATAAACATATACTCACCAACACAGACCCGTCCATCCAAGCCAACAGCCATCCCGGACATACACTCACAGCGGAAGGATCCCTCTGTGTTGACGCAGTGCCCGTTCATACACATGCCTTGAGTCTCACACTCATCAATATCTACAAAGAGATGGAGCAAAATTACTAAATCATTAATTTCTCTTCTTCAAATGATTAGTCAGACACTAAGGTCAATTATAGGAAAAGTTTTTCCTGTTGGAATTTTTGTGACTAAGTGTCAGGGACTCAATTCACTGAAAATGCAACAAACACTGCTGGTGCCTTCCACTTTTATTACCTCTACTAAGAAAACGTTTTTTACTCACCCTAACCCTCTACGTTAATTACAATGAGTGTAAACAGTAATAGGACATGAACGCATTCAGTGTTTATGTTCTGTGTGGGTGTGTTGGCTAGCAGACAGAGTGCAGATAGGGATGAAGAGGCCCCAGGGCCCCTTTTAGACAACACATTCATCAGCAACTGCATACATCGCCACACTTCACCCACACCCTGCTCTCCAACTTATCTATTCTGCTCTGACTAAACCAGGTCCATATCTGTGAGATCAAATGCGTGTGTTCTTTCAGGACATTTAGTGGGTTCATGGCTTAAACATTACATTCATTTTAACAAAGCTGATAATGCTACAGGTGGTTTAAGCTCTTTACACTTAAAAGAAGGATACCTTTTGAAACATGTTTTAGGTAAAGACAAAATCTTTTCTCTCTTTGTAGACAACTAGTTCGGAAGGCTGTCTGCTTGAATTTAAAAAGGCGGGCCCCCATCTATCTACATGTTTAGCTAGCCTGCCAGGATGCTGAGGAATTTTTCCAAGGTTTTCAAGGGGATTTTGGGCTCTTTTGTTAATACTTATATAACAGAAAACAATTGACTCAAAGTATATTCTGGTGCTGTAGATTCATAATTTGTAGTCTTACACTCCCCGGGCTTTCTGAGAAACTCACCTACACACATGCGTCCACTGGTGTCCAGCAGGTATCCTGGTTTACAGATGCACTTGAAGCTTCCATCTTCATTGATACACAGGCCATTGAGGCACATGTTCCTGATCAGACACTCGTCCTGGTCTGTAATTGAACACAGAAAGTGCACAATGTGAAGAGATTCAGTGGTCAAGACAAGATCAGATAAAACAACCCTTTACTGATCCCACAACGGGGAAGTTTTCTGTGTTATTAGCACCAAAGAAACAAAAAAGCAGCACACTGTGCACAATATAATAGCTAGGTAAGGCACATGCTAGTGGTTTTTAATGGTTTAGTCCAAAAACATCAAATTTAACACATTTTTCTTCTATGATGGCGTTAACAATAAGATTGTCATAGAGCTTGATTAACTATTTTAAGTCATACTTCTGAGTTGAACAATTGTTTGAGTAAAGACAACTTTTAAAGCCTTCCTCTGTACATTTAAGGACAGCACCATTTTAGAAGTGCTTGTTAAACACCAACTTCAATGGTGAACAATAAATGCTGTCAGAAAATCAATTCCAGAAGACTAACAATGACAGAAAATCACATAAATCAGGGACTTTGTGGGAAAATGTTGTTCTTAAGTTTCCCTCTCATTAATTTTGGAATCTGAAACATTCCTGAGTATAAAAACTGTATTCCCATGTGTTATTATTATACTGTGACAAGAGAAAACACAAGAATAAGCTCCAACAAAACTAGTGTTTGTAGAGATTTGAAGCAGCCAACTTTGGTAGGCTTGGTCCAAAGCTATATCAATGCATCAACACCAACCAAAACAATAGGGAAACAGCAAATCTTCAGATGGACTTTCCTTGAGGGCATATTTAATAATGCACTAACGAGTTTTCAATGATCAGTGACAGGAAGAAAATGAGAGCTAGAGATGTTTAATCTCATGCTCTTTTCTTTCCTCAACTGCTGGACAATCATTGCTTGTGAATGTCAGATTGTCACTTTCTGAAAGTACAGAAATGGATTGATAAAAGTGTGTTGTGATAAACCACCTATCCAAAGCAAATAAAACAAACGTGCATGTTTTCAATTCTTTAATAAAAGAATGGAAATACTGTATATGCACACCTACAAGGAGAGGAGTAGGGCGTAAATATTACCAACATTGGGGCCTTTGGAAAAAAGTAATAAAAACATACTTATTTTG
Source organism: Notolabrus celidotus (assembly GCF_009762535.1). Lineage (NCBI taxonomy): Eukaryota > Metazoa > Chordata > Actinopteri > Labriformes > Labridae > Notolabrus > Notolabrus celidotus. The sequence continues at coordinate 33,010,861 of NC_048274.1, read as the reverse complement.
CGCTAAATGGGGTGAAACACACAAAACCACCAGCATGACTACTTAAAATTATGTCTATGACGGCATACTCCTTCAACAAGCATTTGTATGAAATCACCACCTCCAAGAGATCCACAGTCCATTAAACATAAACATTACACATGCTGACATTATGATGGAAAACTCCTCTTGAAAAATGTCTCTTCTCTATAAAAGTAGAACTTGACAAACCTTGACAGTTTTTGCCATCGGATGAAATCTCAAAACCAGCATTGCAGACGCAGTGGAAGCTGCCTTCAGTGTTCACACAGCGGCCGTTGTTGCAGATACGGCCATTGGCCACACACTCATCCAGATCTAGTCGAAATAAACAGAAAGCTCAGTAAACACATACATCTTCTCTAAGTGTGTGTGTGTGTGTGTGTGTGTGTGTGTGAGAGAGAGTGTATGAGTGTGTATGTGTAACCTCGGCACTCTGTCCTGGTTGAAGTTGTCTGGAATCCAGGAGGGCACTGACAGATGTAAGAGCCAGGCGTGTTCACACACTCTCCATGTGCACAAGGGGTTCTCTCACATTCATCATCGTCTGGGATAAGACACATAAAGCTTTCAACTTTCTTCGCCCACAATTTCCTCTATTAAAGTGCTGTAGAAACTTTTCCCTCACTCTGTTAGAAACTTACCGATGCATTCTCCACGCCCATCCAACCTGAAGCCCATGTGGCACTCACAGCGGTATCCAACACCCGGCATGGGGATACACCTGCCATTCAGGCAGAGGTTGCGGTAGGCCTGGCACATGTTGGTGATGTTCTGGGTTTGGATGATGATGGGACCTAACAGAAACATTTCCACACATATATAATTAATAGGTCACAAGTTGCTTTTATGAAAAATATTTTGTTTAAGTCTTTGCTCAACTGAAAAAAGATATTCTGAAACAAAATATAAAGTAGTTAAGAGAACATATCATTGCAACTGCCCAAAAAAAGCAGAATGGCATTTCAAAAGCATTGCCAATCACACTTCACATAGTGAACCTACCGTTATAGACAGTGGGATAAAAACAGCACATAGTTATTTGAATTTCCAGAGAAGAATCATCCAGATTTCTTTAGTTTCGTAGTAATGTTGTTGCAAGACATTTTGAAAATGGCCAATTTACCACTAGACATGGTCTAGTCTGCAAATATGCAAGACTGTTTTCTTTCAGATAGGAGGTTTCCTGCACATGAGCTTTGGATATATCAGTGGCCTCACACAGATGAACTAAGGAGCCCTTCATCAGTGAACAACAAAGACTAAGTCAAAGTTTTCTATCATTAACAACTAGCTTGTTAGCTGGAGGGTGTGGGCTGTTGGGATTGCGCAAAACTGCAATTTTAAGCATGGAAACCTAAAACCAGTGGAAAGTCAAGAACTGCTGATCCACTGAGTCACACCAGGAAGTATGACTTATTGACAACTTTAGAGAAATAATTTATGAGTGTAAACATGCAACAACACAGAAAATAGAAGCAAACCTGATGGAGGCTGTATAGGTAGTTGTGGAAATTGTGGATACTGTGGGTATTGGCCTGGAACCTGACCAGGTCCAGGTCCATGTCCAGGACCCTGGCCTGGAACCTGCATGGGAATCTGACCGGGAACCACAGGATACTGGCCGGGGCCATGCCCAGGAGTCTGACCTGGATATGGAACTGGGTAAATGCCAGGAAGGTCGGGACTTCCTGGGACACGACCAGGTACCAACCCTCCACCATTCCCATCAGGTATCTGGCTGCACAGTTTCTGGTACTCTTCTGAAATGAGCACATGGGAAAACCAACAGGAGGTAAGCCCTATGTCGAAACCCAGATATACATACTATATGAGAATGAGACATTAAAAACCACATGATGGCGTGGGCCCCACCTGTTCCACGGATGGGGCACATTTCAGGAGTTGACCCATCAGACCAGCAGCGTCCACTATCACAGCAGCATTGCATTTTGGTCAACAGCTGTGAGTTTTGGTTGGCGCAGCGCCCATTCAGCAGGCTAGCATAGCAATACCCACCACGAGCATCTGTGGGAAACAACACGGCATGACGTCAGTTAAGTTGACCCTTTTGTTTAGAATATGGCATGTGTTGTCTGCATGTTGAGCCAATTGGCAGGAGTACAATCAGAAAGTAGTCCTCATAGCTTCATATTTTCCATCATTTGAAAGATGGAAGCCACTTCAAACAGTCATTACTTCCTATTTATGAGAACCTTTCCTGCATCCTGCAGTTTCTGGCACTGAGCTCTAGCATGACTAACACTCAGGTTCCCTGTTAACATAAATATATCATGTCTTGTTTCACACCAAGCCCATCCAGAATGGAGGAACTGACAGGCCTCAGTGCTGATTTCTTGGTTAAGCTCCACAAGATGTCAGGGAAGCATAGAGTTGGTTGGAGGACTATCAGTCAAGCCCTTGAGGTTTTAATGCTCTCATGTTGTTGAATGAAAAACTGGCTGGATCGTTATGTGCAACAGTTATTTGGAGCAAAAGACACAGACATTCTTTCCTCACAAACATCCTCTCCTGGGGGGTCACGTGGCTGTGTGCTTGCATATGTTGGTGTATGAATATACTGTATGTGTGTACACATGCATGAGTGAGGATGTGCCTGTTTATTTAGTGTTCTTTACTATTCTGACCCAAATTCCTCCATGGTCTGTTTTGGGTCAAGCTGAGCTGAACTTGCAAGCTGCACAGGCATTTCTGGTGACCGTTTGTGGGTCTGAGTTTGAGTCTGCAAATATATACACTGTTATCAACTCCCCAGGATGTGGAGTGCTCAACAACACACACACACTTCACTCTTCACCCTGATTGCAAAAACAATGAACACTTCATTTTTCCAACTGCGTTGTAAAAATTGTCACTTGCGCTTGAAAAGTTAACTCTACTCCTCACATCAAGTTCTCTAAGTTTAAAGAGAGTGTAGCTCATTATTGTGGAAACAGGCAAGTGACTACTGACCTAAATTCTACCAGCTGGAACGCTGGAAACAGTTCTTCCTGCTGTCAGTGCCAGGCACAAAGAAAGACGAACCAAAATGGGGTGGAAAAAGGAAAGAGAATGTGCTCGACTGATTTGTGTCATATTTTATCTCTGCTAGAAACAATTACCCAAAACAAGTACGAGGGCGTCCAAGGGGGTGTTTGATAGCAAATGTGTATGAGTACTCACCTATGCATCTGGATCCATCCACAGAGGGGTAATACCCCTGGGGACACTTGCAGAAGTAGCTGCCAACAGTATTAGAGCATTCACCTACGCCACAGAGACCAGGAATGTTCGAACACTCATCCAGATCTACACAAGAAGAAAGGAGAAAGACTTAGAGAAACATACAAAAAGTACTTTGTGTTTGTTTTTTCTTTGTTTTTTCTTTGTTGCCTCAAAGTGCTAATTAATCATAAGTGTTGATGAAAGGACCGTTAGTCTGAAAACACAACTTCAACTGTGAGTTTCTAAAAGAACCAGAGCACATGTTGGCAATGATGATGGAAAAAAAAGCATTGTCACAGGATATTGAATCAGGGGCCTCTGTTGTTGCTCTTCTGTTAGCACGGTTAAGTGAAAATCATCATGCACAAGCCTGTTCAGAAACTCACTGTAACCCATACCCATTTAAAAAGTAGTTTATAAAGTCCAGAACTTTTCCTGCAATTATTTCTGGGCATAAAATAGCACATTTTTTACTCTGCAAATGGGTGCCACAAAACCCTGCTCGGTCTGAGTTTTAACTTGGTCTGGAAACTGTCATATTCGTGTCTTAATGAGCAGATATTTTTCATAGAATAGCTCTTGGTCTTTATATGTGGTAGAACAGACGTGTTGCAGTGAGAAGGAATTTATTTAAGATATGTCAGCCAGAAACACTAAAAAAATATTGTCAAGTCTTTAATGGCCACATACATTAAGTAAAAAAGATTATGATCTAACCATTCTGTGAGCCAGTCAGAAGCTGATAATCAAGATCCCTGACTGAGGGAGAAATGTCTTTTGAAAATGTCATGTGAAAATGTTCTTTTTCTGTCTGTCTCGTGATTCATATTGTGCGTTCATAGAAACAGCTGAGAAGCTGTTCCAAACCAAGCTAATTTAATCTTAACAAAACAGCAGCTTCTGTGGCTAAAGCTTAGAGCAATACTTCTACTACAGTCCTTAGTCAGTGAAACAACGTAGTCATGTGTATTATTGTCATATTCCCCTGTGACTTGTTGTAAACTCCTGAAACAATAAGATTCCCCTTAATGGGGGATCAATAAAATAATATCTCCTTTCTTATCTTATTAGAATAGAATAGAATATCTTTAATGTCACTGTAACAGGTACAACGAAATTAGATGCAATCATATTTCAGTGCAAAATGTTCCCTTATACATCAGTATTGACATTAGCTAATGTTAGCTGATGGACATACAAAAACCAAATCAACTCGTAGCAATGAAATGCATGAGTTTATTGTATCATGAAATAGTGTGTTTCATTGCTCATACATTTTCAACTGAAAGGAGAAAATGTGTTATTTCCCCTTTCAGAAGCTACACTCTTACTCTCATACACCCTATGGGATGAAACATTCCTTTCAAGCATCACATCTAATTATTATACAGGATTACTGAGAAAAAGCAGAGCTCTGCTTAGGTTTAATTAATGCATTTCAAGGGAAGGGCAAATTGGCTTATGTGTGGTCTCTCTGCACAAAGTAATAATCAAAAAACCACGACTGAGGTGAAGTTAACCACAACTAGACGGATGTGACTGTAAATGTACTTTCACATTGTTAATTAAGAACTTTGAAAATAATCTTTTTAGCCTACTCTATCATTTTAGCTTACACTGAACTTCAGACATTTCACAGTTTTATCCTGATGGCTCTGAGCTTGATTCTTACCTTCACATTTTTGTGTGATCTCGTGGAACTTGTGCCCAGCGGGGCATTTACATTCAAAGGATCCCACTGTGTTGATACAGTTTCCTCCTTGACAGATACCAGGGATGGCCTGGCACTCATCCACATCTGTTCACATAGAGCAAACAATGTTTAAGCACACACTTCAGCACATTCACATGTGCACATTCCTTTAACGATCAAAAGAAGAGAAATTACATGTCATGGACGGTGAGAAAAACTCAGCACACTGCAAAGACAGCGGTCACACACACAAACAGACTCACATTGACACACACACATCTATACAAGCCGTTATGTTCGTGAATTAAAATCAGGTCTGTTTTAACAGTCTGGCTCTGACTTTCCTGCAATAAACAGAGTGACAGGGGAGAAGCAAATGGAAGAGGAATGTCTCCTGCAGGAGGAAGAGAAATACAAGCCAAGCTGACCAAGGAGGAGGCAGAAAAAGGAAAACACAGAAATAAAAGGTCTAGAGCCATTTTATCCGATATATTTGAAATCTGTGACTTGGCGAGTCAACTTAAATTTCTCAAATGAATTTCTACATATTAAAACATAGGTCTGGGGTTGAAAACTTCTGGGAGGCTGTGACCTAAAGCAGTCTCAGAGTACTGCATGTTCCTCTTGGTCCTGGCTCAGGTCCTCCTCCCCTGCAGAGGTTCTGATGTTGTCGGGTCTGGAGCAAGCAGGCCGAAAGTCGTCTTACCAGAAATGAGCTCTCCCACGTGGCACTGCCACTGACCCGTGTTACTGACTCTGACAGTCCTGCCACAGCAGGTATCTGTGGGCATTCCATACACATGTAGGAGGCACTGCCACCCACCCCAATTTAAACCAATTAGAACTAATCCTCTGGAGAGGGGATGATGGGTAGAGATGAGGGGATGACAGAAGGAGAGGATTCAAGGCAGACATGATGGGAGAAGGAGTTAAACAGAAAGAGGAACAGCTTGAAGTACTATACTTGAAAAAGAAGGGAGGGAGAGTGACAAAGACAAAAAGAGACAAAAACAGAAAGAGAGACAGAGACGCTGAGGAACAGACTTTACCTTGGCACGCCCCGGTGCGGTGGTTTGGTATGAACCCTCTCCGACAGGGGTGAGGCTGAGCAGGGCACATCTCACAGGGGTGACCCCACGCCCTTCCCACTGTGGCGCAGCACAAAGTCTTTGTGCACACAATGCCTGTGAGCTGGCCTTGACACATCTGGTTATTCACGGAGGCAAAGCACGGCCCAGTACGGTAATCTGAAGAGGCAAAGAAACCGCTCACTTTCTGAAAAAAAGTATTTTGTCTCTTTGTGTAAGTGCAAATGCAAAGGAAAAGATCAAGGTTTGGTAGCAAATTGAAAACAAAGGAACAAAGGAGAGAAAGATTTGACAAAAATGTTAATACTTGAGATGTCTCGACCTCAACTGTGGAAAAATGAAGCCACAGCTGAAACGGGTGAACTTGATTCTGTTAGTGAATAGCTGTTTTTGGATTTAACTAACAGAAAAGCTCAAATTGAGTGTAATTTTGCATGACAGATACAACTCATTCACAGTTTAAGTGATGAAAGTGCTGCAAAGCTGACAATAACACGCTCCATACAGAATGCATCGTCTGCTCCTGATATTTCTATCAGGAACAGACATTGTACGTGCATGTGCTTGAATGTGTGTGTGTGTGTCTGTGTGTGTGTGTGTGTGTGTGTGTGTGTGTGTGTGTGTGTGTGTGTGTGTGTGTGTGTGTGTGTGTGTGTGTGTGTGTGTGTGTGTGTGTGTGTGTGTGTGTGTGTGTGTAGACAGAAGAAGGGTCTGGGAAACCTTTTAACATTGTGTGGGCGGCTATAGAGATTAAAAAGACACAAGCTAGAATAAGCTAAGACACATACAATGAGAAATCAGTCTGGTCTAGGTATTTTATGGTCATCATTTTTTAAATGACCTATATTGTGTTCTTAAAACACATACATTGACAGATTTACCATGTGGTGTGCTCCTTATTTTTGCAGTAATACAATGAGAAGAGTAGAGAATAAGTAATCATCCTCAAGGCTGTCAAGGCTGAGTTTGACTGACAGGGCGTGTCTATGGAGTGCAGTTGGTGATTTCCAACATGATGTCAACACTGACTGTAGCAGTATAGAATCTGGGCCAAATAGCTTACACTGAAAATGAACTAAATAATTCGAAGGAAGTCCTTCCATATGGATTCTTCTCCTCAAAGAATCCACACCTCCACACCTTCTCTTCAAACTGTTAAAATCCTCATTCCCTTGATCCCACTGCTGCTTGCTTGCTTGCATGCATCTTCGTACTCTTTCCTTTCTCCAAACACCATCCCTCAGTTGATAACTCCCCACAGATTTCACATAATCACAGAATCTTATCAGCTGAAAGGACAGTAGATGGTGAAACAGATATAGGAATAGAGAGAAAGAAAAAGAGGGAGAAACTCATCCCTCCCAAAAGAATCTGGACAAGATCCAAAGACAAAAATCATTTCCACATTTCACGGCAGACAACAGACAGGGAGAGGAAAGAGAGAGACCAGTTCCAACAGCGCAGTTGTTTAAAACAAACGAGACATTGTGCGTTTCCCGTGTGGACCGGGGCCCAGCCCAGACCTGTCACGTGCACCACAGCCTCCACGGTCTCCCTGCTTCTGGCACCAGCGCTCTGTGAACAGAACTGGGTCATCTCTACTTCTCTTTCACACTCCCTCCTGCTCATACTCCACAAGAGACCCAATACTTCATGGTATTAGTCTATTTCTCCTTCAACCAGCAATGGAGAGTAACTAACTAAGGTCCATTTGAAAGGGATTTACTTTAATTTATTAGTCACTAAATTAATTTGAGAGCTAAAAGAAAATAAGGTCTATCTTCTATAGACACTTACTATCAAACTAAATTCAATGAAAACTTGAACACTTCTAGTGACGTGCTAACTTGCCTTTTTACTGCAAGCTAGCTGAGAAGTTAAGTTAGCTAACAGCAGCCTGAGGAGTGGAAACAGGTAGACTGGCTCTGTCAGTCTGTCCTTAAAAGTCCTCATGCTAATTCACAGTGGAGTGGATTTGTAACCTTTCAGGTGGAGCGTGGCAAGCTGTTTCCTCTCGTTTAGTGGTTTAAACCAAGCCAAACTAACCTAACTAGCTAAGCTAAACTTCTTCTGGCTCCAACTTCAAGTTTGATGTTCAGATATGACTTATGTAAATCGTGTGTCGAACTATTCTTGAACCTGTCGAGCATCAGTTGGCTCAGTGGTTTGAGCGCGCGCCCTACGTACTGAAGCAATTAGTCTTTCTTGAAGCAACGGTCGCTCACTCGACTCCCGGCCAAAGCCCTCAGTCTCCCCACATTCCCTATCTTTCTTCAGCTGCCCTATCTTTCATAGGCACAAATACCTCAAATACTGTAGATAAAATAATGAACAAATAACACCAGTTGGAAAAAGATCATCGAGCAGGCAATTTTAGGTGAAAATCTTCAAGATTATAACTAGGTATCTCAAGTCATCACTGCAGCTTGCTTTAAATACATGATTGCAGGACTTCTACTTGTTAATAAATATTATATCATTGTTATAGTTTGACTTTTATTAAAGACACTGAAAAATGTCTTTTCCACTGCTTACAGTGTTGTTCAGCTTCTAGACATAAAAACTAATGAGTGACCAGGTATCTTTACTTAAAGATCAGTTGCCCTACTTACAGTAACTTTTGATTATTGGAAAAGTAATTACAGAGGACAGTTTTTGATGTGGCACTGAGTTAAGATAACTGAACAAATAACTCTTTTTTATTCTCTTTTTTTGGCGTATTAAGGATTTTGTGTTATTACTGTGCTGATGTCACAAATAACTCCTCTGTCATATGAATTGCTTATTACAGCTGTTACTTGAGGAAAGAAAGCACCCTTAAAACAAAGATCTAAACATGATGTGAAGTAAATTCAAGCACAGCACTCAAACAGTCAGCTGAGGTAAACAGGGAGAGGCAGACAGCTGTTGAGTGAAAGTGGTGTCATTTCATCTGTCATCTCACTGTCTCTCTGTGAACAGCATACAGCTGGGGGATCCACCCATGTCCTGTACATCTGGAAGCAATTGCACATGTTCACACACAAATTCACTCAAACACACACACGCAGAACCTCATCCAATGTCCCAACCCCGTAAACGCAGTCTAGCCAAAGATGATCTCAAAACAGAACAAAACATAGAAAAATGTTGCCCTTGTTTTTTTCTTATCCACTGCTCTACTTTTGTAAACATGTTTTCTTATTGTTGTTGCCCTTTCAGTAAAGAAGTGTCTTGATTTGAGGAGTGTAGTTAGTGTAGACCCTTATAAGCAAGTTATTTTATGTTTGTGCAAAAGTGTAGTAAGCTTAAGAACACAATATAAATCATTTTATGCACATCAACTGCCGTAATGTGTGCTGGAGGGAAGCCTGCTGGGAAGTGGGTCAAAAGAGTTTCCTGGATTAACTCCAAATGTTTGTACACATGCAAAAAAAATCTATCCACCTTTCCCATATCCACCCTTCCTCAAACTAACCCTTGCAGATGTTGCTCACAGAATCCCTGCATACCTCAACATATGCGTAATATGTGTTCGCATGCATGTATGCATGTGTTAGTGTGCGTGTATGTCCGTGCATGTGTAATGGGGTCTTATATCTGGGTGCGGCCTTCTCTATTGGCCTGTCTGCAGATTTCTCCTTTCTCCCAGGACTAATGAGTTGAACATGCTCTGAAACACACTGACACACATATTCAGCAATCTATCTACTGAGGTTTGCATTGGGCTAGAACAGAGCCAGATAGGGGAAAGTCAGTGAGGCATTAAGAGACAAGAGAGCCCCTCAGCTGACTGACCGACTTCCCTATTGTGCTCTGGCTGCTGACTTATCGACTGAGGAACTCACGTGTAGCCTAATTTCAGACCAGACTTTCACCATTATCCCAAGTGCAATGGCGTCACACCGAAAGCTTGACTTTATTGCTCCACAGCTAAACGACTCTGCAGCAGGAGCAAAAATTTGAGGCCTAAGTGCAATCAGCAACAGTGTGCCTGGATCTCACCAATACCACATTCCAACCCAAATCACATTTGTTACCAACAAAGGACACGTTGATGTACCAGGCTGCGTTTTCACTGCAGTCAGCTGGGACTAGTTGTGGGACCACTGGTCAGCAGATCCCCAGTCATTTTGGCAGCACACAGCTCTGCAGTGGTGATAGCACAAGGGTATTTCTACATCCAAGAGAACCCCCTGAGTGCAGCTACGTCTCCCCTGGCGAGATCACATGTTTGAGGAATACCTTGTGTTTCTGCTAATGTGATAAGATCAAGCCATAATGGGGCACGGTTCTGGAAATTGCATGAAAAACAGTGTGGGGTTGTGCATGCGCACATGAATGTGTGTACACATGTACTTAATGTATTTGCATGTGTTTGTGTGAAAGCACAATGGCTTTCCCATGGGATGTGATGGATCACGGCCAAGGAAATTCCAGTGAAAGTAACTTAACCCAAAACCCCACTGTATCCCTTGGCCTACTTTCTCTACCTCTCTGGGAGTAATCAAATGCAGGATGTAGAATGGATACATTTGCAGAGCTAAAACTGTTAATACCTCTTTAGTGTTGATCAATGTGTTCATATATTTTCTGTTAAAATTAACAAAAAGTCATAAAATGTGTTAAACAATGTAATACAATTTTAAATAATGCTCATAACAAACAGCAGAGGGGAGTGGCATTAAGAGGGGAAGGACTGTCTGTAAGAGTGGATTTTAAAAAGTGGCAAAAGAAATTTGAATGACCCCAGAAAAAATAAATTGAATTGTCCATGGTATGTATTCGCAACATCCATTACTACAGGTAGCTCATGTTGGCCAGAGACACACATGACAGAAGTAGCTAACTATCAACTCATTTGAAATGTTTTGGGGTACATTCTCATCATCCTCCTAATTATATTTAAAACTTAAAGATGTCCTCCACCAAGTAAGCAATTTGCATTCTCTTTGCTGTAACTAGCAGTCTGGCATCATTGCCACCCCTATCATTTGCTCTCCTTTGTAAAACAGTCCATTATCAGCTAGATTTAACAAAATACAATGCACAAACTCACTTGCAATACCATTGCCACCCTTGAACTGCTAGAGTAAGATATGTCAGAGATGCAGAAATACAGTATAAAGCAATCAAATTGCACTACAACCGTAAGGTCAACAGTCACCCCCCAACTATAGTTTGTTATTTATAAATATAACTATAGGCCAGACCTCTGTCTCTACTTATATATAATTTTAGTTAATACAATTATTTTATCACAAAATTACTGGGAGCAAAGGGGAATAACTTTTCTTTCTGTATAGCGCCATGTGAATAAAGAAGAAGAAAAGGACACACTTTATTAAACCCTGAGGAGAAATTTCAGTTTTTCACACTTAAGCTGGTAATACACACACACGCACATACATGATCCTACAGCATGGAGATTGAGAGATGTCAGAGTGTCGGGGCTGCACACAATCCAACACCACCAGCAGTTGGGCATTTGGTGCCCTGCCCAAGAGCACCATGGCAGTGCCCAGGAAGTAAACTGGAACCTCTCCAGCAGGACCTTAACCCTCAATTTCCTCATATACTAAAAAATATCTGATTATCATACACCTGACACCGGCAGTATCAAAATATTCTTCAATAAAACACAATGAAACAAATAGATACCTTAGGTCTGTTCACCACAATGCATCATGTTAAGACAACCTAATGAAGAAGGTCTCCAGGGAGCTGTTCCCAGACACAAGCAAAAACAGACAAAAACAACATAAAGGATTCTTGTTCTACCAACGGAAAGACAACTCTACTACAGCAGGGGGAAAAAGTAGCGTTCATAAAGCAGCAGACAGTGAGTGGCCAGTTTGCATGCTTGTCACCTTACATTGTAAATCAAAATTTCCAAACAAGATGTGGTCTTTTTCTTTGCCCATACATCATTTCTTAACTAAAAATAATTACTCCAAAGATTCTGTTGCTTTCTCTAGAGACTGAACGACTAGAAGATACTTTATTCTGAAAAAGAAAGGGCTTCTGTATCACAAACGCTTTGGCCAAGTGTCCAATGGAAACCAAAGTAACAACATGTGGACTTTAGCAGATAAGGCCTGGCACTAAACCACTACACAGCCAGATAGTGTCTTATTAGCTCCGGGGTTGAAGAAAACCCTAAAGTAAACCAAGCAAACCCAAATCCAGACCCCAATAACAGGCCTCTAAAGCATGGCCTTGTTAAAAGGGACATTACTAATTAGGAGCTCTGCTTCCAATCCAAATATTAGCTTTACGGGGTTACTTCTTTGGCCTCTACAGGTCATCACTACCACTGACCCAAGCACTTATACAGAAAAACACTCACACACCTCCATACGTGCACGATTGACTCACAAACGCAGTGCAGGCGGCCCTCGGTTTGCGTGTGTTTGTATACTTTGGAGCCTTCTACTCATATGTGCCAGAGAGCAACCACAGGAGGTTGGGAGGTCTTCGGTTAACAAACAGCGATCAGTCACAGACACAGACATTACTTTCCCAGAGCGTTGTTAGAGAGCAGATGTGGAAAACAATGGTCATTTTGGAGCTTGAGCTTGACATGCAAATGTTCCACAACAAACCACATTCCTAGAGCTGTCGGCATGACTAAGCACGAGTCGTCTTCAGTCACAAAAAGCAAACCGCTATACAACATCAAGTCACGTTCACAAGAGTACACATGTGGCTTTGAAAACCACTTCACTGGTAGAGAATGTAGAGCAAAGAGACAGTGTGATGTAAGATGAGTGAGAGAAATGCTATGTAATGCAGTGTGGTGCTCATTACCTCTCTCACACTGAGCCCCAGTGAAGCCGTAGGTACACACACATCGATTTGGAGCCACACACCGTCCTCCATTCTGGCAGCCATTTTCGCAAACCGCTGCGGAGGAAAAGAGACAAAAACAAACAATGACAAACTGCAACATGAGGGCACTGCTGTGAGGAAAAATGACATGCAGAGAGTATTTCTGGTTTCATGTTTGTCATTTTGGTCATCATTTATATTGGTTATAAAAACATTCTAGTCACTAAATCCATTGCAGAGATCTGGGAACATGGGGAGATAGTTATAAAAATAAGTTGCAAAAAACAAGCAACCATCATTCAGACCAGCCGCAGACAAGCCAACAGTTTGGGCACATTATGTGAACCACTTTCTTGGAGGTAAAAGCAAATGTGAACACATCCAAAATGTTGGAAAGAAGCCTTCATTAAAAAGGCACACAGTGCACACACAACTAGAGTAGGTCTGCATGGACAAAATGAAACAGAAAGTTGGTCCTTGAAAGATGTTGAGTAAGGTATAATGTATAGTGAGGGGGTGGTTATGGGAAATACAATACTTACAGGGTAAGGCAAGACCCTACCGTGAAGTGGGTCACGTCAATCCCTCTTATTACCCAGCTACCAACTCAAGATACAACCCAGTTGACACAAAGTATCGAATAAAATGATTCATTGATTAAAGTGATCTATTCATGAGGCTAAAAAATATTCCCTCAGATTCGTAGATAAGTAGCGCTTCCATAGCAGTGGTATTGTTATTGGTCTACTTTTACTTTTCTACTTTTGGGTTGAATTAAATGTAACATTTTCATTCACGTTAGAGTCAAAGCAGAGCTGTTTATTTGGCTTTTTTGTCAGAGACAGAAAATCCCAGCAGCACCTATATACGGTTCTCTTCCCCTGAATTCTTCTTTTGGCATTTACTTCTCACCCAACCAGTCCTGTAGCACTGCCAAAGCCCATACTGTGTTGTGGTTTGTGGTTGCTTTGTGTCTGTTTTCTTCAATTAGGTTGACGTCCCTTCACTCAGCTCTCTGTGTGCTTAACGCCCCTCGCTAGTTTCTGCTCAGATTTCATCCCCTCGTCTTCTTTTCTCTGCTGGTGACTGGTCAGGCATTAACTACCAATCTTAAAGTTTCGTGCCCTTCAAATAAATTGAGAGTTATATTCAAAATATACTCCATGTTGTCTAAAAATGCTACCAGACACTAACATCTTTTCCACAGTGTCAACAGGAAGAGGTGAAATCATAAACTTTGTAAGTGTGCTGGACCTCTCTCTCCGGATTGATAATAGGACACTAGGTCCCTGGCATAGCTCTTGCTAATCTGAATTAATTACCGTTGTTATGGAGTTCCCACCAATCAGAATTCAAGTTAATAACACAGTCAGGGACTTAGTAAATGAGCAGGGTAATAGAACATTTTGACCTGTTTTTTTTTCCACCTCACATTTGATTGGCTTACAAAGTAACCTGGATATTCTGAACATCCAGCCATCTTATTGCTCATGTTTCTTGCCCTGTTGGATTTATTGTGAGTCAAGGTAAAATTACCAAAAAAAAACCCTTATAAGAGAAACAGCGAAAGACTTAATGACATCTTTGTCTTGGTCAATTTTTTGTGTCTTTGCAGTTGTTCTATGTCTCCTTGGTGTTTTTTTTGTCTCTGTAGCTCAGTTTGGTTGGTTTATAATTCATTTGGATTGTTTAGTCTGTGTAGTGATTTGTTTTCTGTCACTTTTATTGTTTGATTGACCTCCCAATAAGAAATGGTTACTGACCCTTTAAACACAGGCTATGGCCCAAAGACTTGTCTTCAGTGGGCCTGTTTAGTAACTTTTAGGTGCTTTCCCTGTCACACGTCGTATTCAGATCTTGCCATAATCAACTGTTAGTAAGTAACTTGGAAAGTCCAGAGTTATTCTAAATTAAAGGAAGAAAGGACACCAGTTTGGCCTTGTGGTTAAGGCACACACCCCACATACAGAGGCTCCTAAAGGCTACACTTAGGCACAGCAGAGTTATGAGCCAAGTGCTAACACTGGCTTAGCAACAGGACCCCTGTGATTAAAACATGATGATGATTGTCACAACTAATGTTTACTGTGCTCACCATTACAACTAGCATTGCTAATATTTGGCTATTCACACCAAACACATGGTTATAAGTAAACAAGTACTTCATTTCAGTTTTTTCAGCTTATTTTAGCTTCAAAAAATCTAAACTGATGTTAAAACATACTAATCATGTTTAAGTGGGTCACACTAGTCTTGTGGTGTTTTCGGGAAGATGCTTACGTTGACCGCAGTGGTTTCCAATGTAGCCTTTCTGACACTGGCAGTGGTCCTCAGCACACGATCCCCCGTTCATACAGCGAATATTACAGTGTTGAACTGTGGGAAGAAGATACAAACACACAATCACACAGACACCCACACAGAGCAACCCTGGAGTTACATTCAGGGTACACAAACATGCACAGCATATCAGATTTACAACATAAACAAAATGCACTCCGACCATGTTTTTTTGAAAGTCATGCTCTGATATATTTCACTAGAAATTTATGGTGTGCAAACAGATGAGCGCATTGGGTTGAAGCGCTGTGAGCTGAAAGAGAGCAACATGGAGAAGATGTTTACTGTGGATGTCTTCCAACACACACACACACACACACACACACACACACACACACACACACAAACACAACCAACTGACTCGCACTCACAAACACACTGCAACCCACAAGATTGACTGCTATTTGAAGAAACGTGATTGCAACATATATCATCTGCTTGGGGCAGTTTCAAGAGATGTTTGAGGAGATTTTTTTGGCTATGTATTTCATATTTTGTACCACTAGTTAGTTCTCATTACTTATGATGAGGAGAAGAAAACTGAAGAAAAATTGCAAACAGCACATTGTGGTCTGAACTCAAGAAATCAGAGCCAATTAGGGTCTCAGACTTTCGTCCTACAAAGGAAAAGAAATTACAAATCTGCATATTTTTGACCATCTATCATCCGTCACTGCTTGTCATTATTGTTTCTGCGTGCTGAAATGTTTTCTTAAGATTACAGCTGTATTATTAAATAGATGCAGAGACAAGGGTGTAGTTGAGGTGGTGCTTTCCAGAAAACCCTTACTTTCGACATACACTCCTCACATAAATCACACCATTAACGTGTTTATATGTTGGCCACATACCAGCTAACTCCCACCCAGTCTAAGCACACCATGTAATAAAACCCATCATGCCGGTGATAGAGAGCTTCAAAGAAGCGGACTGCTTGGTAAAAGAGGAGGAGCTGTTTAATGACCTGACTTGGATCCACAGGATGAGGCGATCTGGCCGTTTGGGCAGGTGCACATGTTGGGTCTGGAGCAAAAACCGTCTCCACATGTGCTCCGGCAGATTGCTGTAAAAAGGGAACATGACACTGGGTCAGACAACAGAAAAATGTCTGCAGTCAGGTGCAAGATGAAATAACAGCACTGCTGATGTTATGGCGCCTGGATTCGTCTTGATTGTGTGTGGGAGAAAACTTGTGTAATGTATCTGTTTCTCCTCACCCTGCCAGCTGCAGATTTTGGATTTCGGGTTCAAATTTCATTTGGTACAACTTGTCCATAATCTAAACCTCATACTAAACTTGCATCTGTAATATCTCAAAACTCAAACAGACCACGGTCCAAACATGGCAAAATCTTGCTTTTTATCCACTCATCATGGTTTGGTTATATTCTGCTTGGCAACAGCATCAAGCTATTTTCTTCTTCAAGTTTTGTTGCCATTGATGTGTACCAGTGTGTTTTTAGTTGGTTAGGGCTGTTTTTGCTCAGTTCTTCTCTTTCCCACAGACCATTTTCCCCTTCCCCAACCTCCCATCAGGTAGAGTCCAGCCCCTGACCCCTACTCCCTGAACCCCACTGCTAAACAATGTCATTAGAGCCGCGACAGGCATCCAGCCAGCCGACCGGCCAGACTGCAATCACACACAACTCTACAGCCTCTCAGGCCTTCCTGTCTACTGAGAGAGAGAGAGAGAGAGAGAGAGAGAGAGAGAGAGAGAGAGAGTTAAGTAGGAAATACAAAGAAAAGAAAAAACTGAAAAAAGAAACTACTGCCAGAATACCAGAGTAAATGGACCAAAGTTAATCGCCAATCCCAAGTGTTTGAGGCACACTATTGCCACTATTATCCCTACTCTAGTGTAAGATTATTGGGTGATCAGACTTGTGGAAATTTCTGGTTAGTGTCCGAGCAGAATGCTGTTAATAATTCATATTTATAAAAGATATTACAAAATGCTTTGCACACCTGTTTTAAAATAGTAGTGTCAGAATAAAGAACAGAATCATTGCTTTCTTTTAATATGTTGGATGCTCTGAGGTTTGCTTTTTTTACCCATATACTAATTATCTTACAGTGCTCAAAAAATTAACTCTGCCAAGGAAATTATTCTCCAGCATTGTTTGTTTGTCAGAAAGATAACTGAAAAACTTTGTCCTAATCATAATAAAACTTGGTAAAAAAGTTAAAGCTTTGACTGGAAAATCCACTGAATTTATGCAGCTGATCTGAATCCAACAAAAACAGCTATCCAAACTGACCTACTTAACCTACTAACTAAACTGTAGATTATGAATGATAGTAGGTCATAGTAGTTTTGACTTGGTCTTGGAGGCTGTTTGAGTTTCCCTCTGTTTCCGTCTAGAAAATTATGATAATACTGCATTTTATTGATTTTATATTGCTTGAGAAAGGGGATTAAAGTCCCATATACAGCAAAACCTTAGATAGAGGGACCTGGTCTAAAGGGGTCACACTGAATTTGAATCATATTACATGACATCACTTTGCATGCCAGGTTTAACTCTACTTGACTGGATGTCTCCATTAAAAAAACAGCATAGTGCTGGACTGGACAAGTAAAGTCGTGACAGTGATGAGGAGTCCAAAATCTACCGGACTTTACAAAAGTAGTGAAGTTGAGGTGGTACTTACGAACAATACATTGGTTCCCTCCAGTCAGAGTCTTCCAGCCTGGGCAGCAGTAGGCGTTGTTTCTTGAGCCGCAAACATTTGGTCTGAGAAAGACAGAAACACAAGGTCAATAATCCAAGTTACACGCTATTCCTTAAGATGACCTTACAGGCTTGATCAGCAGGCTTAATGATGTTTACGACACAACACCCTTTGTCGTCAAACCTGCCATTGCTCTCTACTGACATTGATCACTTATCCACAAAGTGTGCCATGTGCTACTCACAGTGGTGGAATGTAACCGTTGTTTGTAACCCCTGTGCCTCTTGCACTTTGGTTGAATCTTTTGAGTCATGCCACCTCTTTTACTCTACATCTCAAGGGCAATAATATTCTGCTTTAAAACTGATCAATTAATAATTGAAATCAAACTGAGTAATATTACATTTAGAAAAAGTCACAAGGGAAATCTATCTGCACTGAGTACTTCTTCTTTTGATATAGTAGGTTAGGGCTGGGCGATCTATCCAATTTCAATTGCAAATATTATTTTGGTTTCCAACGATCATGAGAACAAGATAATCGAGATTAAATGGTAACTGTGCCACCTTCTGTGTTGAATTTGTTTTGTCTTACGAGGTGAATGAAGCAAACCCTCCCCGCCCTGCTTCATAGCAGAGTGTGTGCCAGAGGGAGCCACTGCCAGGGCTGGACTGGCAATCTGGCATACTGGGCACCTTCCCAATGGGCCATCACACCCAGGGGCCGGTGGACTGTAATACGTCATCACCAGGAGCTCAGATCAATGTGCAACTAAGTTTTGGAGCGCAAAGTGAAGTTGCAGATGCTAAAAAATGTGCTAAGTGGGGACCTCTGTATCGTCAATCTGTTGTGTTACGGCAGTACAAATTATCATGTAGCCAAAAGTTGAGAGAGAAGAGCCTTGTAGCACTGCCAGAGAGAGGATCGGGAGGAGGCGTGTGTGTGTGTGTTAGTGAAGCAGAGGGAAAGAGTGAGCACAATGAGAGAGAGGCTAACCACCTAACAAAGTCTTGATGTTATTGACATTTCATCATTTACTCACTTTTTTATTTTCATTTAGGTTTCAAGCATTCAGAATGTTTAAGTGTTCAAGAGTTTTTAAGTTAAAAAAAATGCATGAAAAAAAGAAAAAAATCATTACTGGACTTAAACTTTTAATGAAGTACTTTTACAGCACAGCTATATTTTTTTATTTATTTCATTTATTTTTTTACTTCAACAGGGACAGTGTACAGCCATTTAGTTGTCCCAGAGTTAGCTAGCAGCTAATTTACATCTGTAGTCCTTGGGCAGGAGACAGAGGCGATGCCTCTCTTAAAAACAAATAGTACATAATTATTGAATTCTTACTTAAGTAAAGCACCCTTATATGTCAACTATCATGGATTAATTATTGGGATCTTGATACTGCACACGCAGGAGCCTTTGGAGCTTCCCAGTACAAGGTATTGTTTGTACGGAAAATATTTCCCTGCTTCAGGCGGTTTAAGGAATCTGATGCACCTGTAAAAAATATTTCATGTGACATGAAAGTGAACCCTGGGCCATCCTGCCCCCTACAGGTCTATGACAGGCCTACATGAATGCTGGATCCCCTGCTGGGCTAGTGTTGGCCCTGGGGTCAGAATATATACTGTACAGAGTAACTCCACATCCAGATCCATGAGGTGAAAAATGAAGCCTGTCAGGTTTCTGAAACATTCTTATTGTGGTAAGCCAGCGTGACACAGTGTGCAGCCTGTGTGCACTTCCTGCCTGTGAAGCCAGATGTTCTGATAAATTAACTTTAAGCATGTCAAATAAAAATGTCTGCAGAGGACGCTCATTGAGCTGTCTACTGTGTGACCCTCATCAGCTGTTTGCTGTCATCACTAGAAACAGACACTCTGTCTTTCCTTTTCTTCCACACTTTCCCCGTCTTCTTTTTCTCTCTCCCTCTTTTTTTCACATACACACATGCACACACAAACACACACACTCAACCTCTCCAGCAGTGACCCACTGTGTACAGCTGCAGATGTGATTTATCCACAACTGGGGTGTGGTGTTTTTGGCCAGAGAGGGGATTAGTCCCTCTCTCTCTCTCTCTCTCTCTCTCTTTCTCTCTCTCTCTCTCTCTCTCTCTCTCTCTCTCTCTCTCACACACACACACACACACACACACACACACTCTCTCTCCTTCTCCTCTCTGCCACAGCCACACACGACCAATGGCCTCCTTTGTTTGCATGTAATTTATTATTGCTGTCAGCAGGAATGTGATAGTCTTGCCAGTATTCAATTACCAAACTTTGCTGCAAACTTACCATCACAGACAATGTCACTCATGGCTCTCAGTCTGCATTATTAATAAAACCCACAACCGTCTCAGACCTTCAATTAATATAAGTAAAAATGACAAACACCTGCTCTGAGCCACAAAACAAAATGACAAATGAAACACAAAAAGATGATTGGAAGAATTAAATCTTTGGGCATACGAAAAGAAAGGAAAAGAAAATGCTCCCAAACTGAACTAATGAGGATTATCATGGTCACATTACCCTCTCAGGACGTCCGATCCTCCCCTCCTCTTGGCCCTGCTGGCTCTCGAGTCGGTCTGTTTGGTCACCAGCTCGTTGTCCCCGGTCTCCACCACCTCTACAGAGTCCCCAAACTCTGCGCAGAGTGACATGAAGGCCATCAGTGCGACGGCCAACTGCAGCAGCCGTCCTCCACGTTTACTGTCCGGCATATTATCCGTTCTCTAGTGCACAAAGTCCTTGGAAATGATTGGGAGAGTAAAAGTCTCTTCAGCTGGTTTCCCAGTCCTGTCGACCACCTCTGCAGTCTGGAGTCAAAGCTGCAAAACAATAACACAAATACAACAAATGAAAAAGGCGCAGAGGAGAGTGCAGGAGATGCTGCTGCGCACAAAAGAAAAGTAACTCTCCTGCGCGCTCAAAAGAAGATGGTATTTAACTTCTACTATAATAAAGTTACGTCGGCTTATAGCTGGATAAACATGCACTAAAAATTGTGAAAAATTGCGCTCGAGTGAACAGTTTCCTTACCTTGTCTCCCGAACAGGAGATTCGCCTCAGACCCGACAGAGTGCTGCTTCACTGTTCCTTGCAGGTATTGCTGAATAAACGTTTAGGAGCAAACAACAAACTGCGAAGAAGAAGCAGAAAAGTTACTCAAATCTTTTACTGAGTTGCTATAAATAGATGCGCATGGTAACTTTTGGAGTCTGCTCGTGCGCATCCAGTCGTGTTGACTTTGCACAGATAAGTTAGAGGAGCTGATGCATTCCAGAGGATGAGAAGAGCAATGCTCAGCGTGTGTGTGTCTCTCTCTCTCTGCACAGCCCTTTCCTCATCCCTGCTCTGCTCAACTTTCACCAAAACTGTTTTTTTCCTTTCTTCTCCTGCTCTCGCGATACAAAAGCCTGAGTGCAAGAATGCATATGTTAGGTACTGGATTGCAGCTCTGACTTTTGACTGTTACAGTCATTTAACTGCTAACCCAGAGAAGAAAAGAATGCTGAACTTTTTATCCAATCATTAATTATCTGTGAGATCTATTATTCTACATTTAAACAAAACACCTGCTAACTCTTTGTTGGAAAATGTGAATTGTACCACCCTTTTGGAGTTTGGACGCTGTGTAAAATGTTGATAAAAACACAATTTTTATGGTTTTGCAAATAATGTAAAGCCTATATTAGATTGAAAGTAGTGTAGACAACACATCAAATGTTTTTTTATGGAAAGTATATTATCATGCTAACAGAAAAAAACACCTGGAGAAACCTCTTCAAACTAATTAAGTTAATTGCAGCAGGTTAGTCATGACTATAAGTATAATTATAAGCCTAGTCTCTCAGTAGAAAAGCCGGAGAGAGGTTCAATACTCTGAGAGACTGGGTGAGGACATAGATTAGCAATTTCAGAATAATGTTCCTCAGCATAAAGTTGAAAAGAATATGAGGATATCATCACTAACAATACATGATACATCGTTAAAAGATTCAAAGAATGTGGAGAAAGCTCTGTTTAGAAGAGACAAAGTGCAAAA
Source organism: Notolabrus celidotus (assembly GCF_009762535.1). Taxonomy (NCBI): domain Eukaryota; kingdom Metazoa; phylum Chordata; class Actinopteri; order Labriformes; family Labridae; genus Notolabrus; species Notolabrus celidotus. The sequence continues at coordinate 32,988,955 of NC_048274.1, read as the reverse complement.
CTGACATTGGATGGCTGTGATATTTGGGCCCTCAGGTGGCCCTGCATTGAAAACAGACATGTCTTTAAACACAGTTTGTCACTACATCAACATATACAGGTTAATGCAAAGAGGAAACCACATATAAGCATGATCCAAAAACATGGGAGACCTCTCTGGGCCGGAGTCTATTTGAGATGGACAGAGGCAAAGTGGAAAACTGTACTGTGTTCTGACCAATCAAAATTTGACATTCTTTTTGGAAATCATGGACGCTGCATCCTCTGCTGCTAAACTAGCCTGCCCGCAGTCCCAACTTTTCACTTATCAGAAATATTTGACACATTATGACAATCCAAAATGCTGAGCAACTAAAATCTTATTTCAGGCAAGGATGGGACAACAGTTCACTTTCAAAACTCTAGAAATGGTCTCTTCTTTTCTCAAACATTTACACAGTGTTGTTAAATGAAGAGGTGATGCAACACAATGTAAACATGCCTGTCCCATCTTTTCTGAAATGTGCTGCTGGCATCAAATTTAAAATGATCATATATGTAACATTTTTCAGTTTCAACATGAGACATGTAAATCTGGAGTATATTCAATTAAATATAGGCTTTGACTGATTTACAAACCTCAAATTCTGTTAAACTCTTATGGGATTGAACTTGTAAATGATGATAGTTTTCTTAGCCATCAGGCATCAAATATCCCGATGGTCAGGACCTCAAGTGTCCTAGTTTCCAAAAGTCTTCTTTTTGTCAGGGCAGATGCTTACTTCAAAACAAACACAATAAAATTAAAACATTTTTTTTAAAGCATTTCTGTTCAAGGTGAATGAAATATGAAATTTCACTATTTACTCTGTGCATACTGTATGTTTTGAGGAATTTTGTCCAGTGTAGTGATAGTTTTCACACACACTGATTCATGCCTGCAGCCACACCCAGCAAACATTGAGTCCTCCTGCACCCTCTCAGGTCTGCAATCACTCCAAATCCAAGAGAAACCTCCTGACACTGCTTAATCCTCCACATCGGGTTACACTGATAGAGTCTTTCCTTTTTTTCTTCCCTCCATTACTTAAAACACTCACCTTCACACATGTCAGAACACAACCTCAGCCTGTACCTACTCATGGACTGAGTGTTGATTTTGTATGTTATGATTGTTTTGTTCAAGAGAAAAAATAACAAGAATACAGTATCATTAGGAAGACCCCCTTTTGTGACAATTCTACAAAGAAAATAGTGATGACCTGCACACGCTGCTTCAACATTCATCTCACCCTGTGTAGCATTTCATCTGGTGTGCAGGACAGTATTTATGTATCACTGATTTAACTTCCACAACTTTTCTTTTCCATCCTCTGACACTCAGGTTGAGGCACGCATCTCCACTAGCCTTGCTGACATCCCCACTTGGATGTCTGCCCACCACCTCAAACTTAGTCTCAACAATACGCAGCTGATTTTTTTCCCCCTGGAAAGTCCTGCCCTCTGCAAGGCCTCTCCATCACTGCTGACAAGACCACGTTTACTCCTGAACAGCCTGCCAAGAGTCTCAGTCTGCCTCAAGACAACCAACTGTCAGGCAGCACCCAGAGTGCAAAAGTGGTGCAATCCTGTAGGTTTGCTCTCAGTAACCTCTGTCTAGTTCAACTTTTCATAATCAGTGTCCTCATGGCTACTTTTCAATTGTTATGTCCTGTTTTGGCTACTGCAGCTCTCCTCAAAAAAACATGCCCTGTTCGCCCCAAACTTCTCCACCAAAATATTGGAGGCCACCCCATCTTTAGTTTCATAAGTTTCTCCCTTTCACTCCCTTTGAAAACTCCCTTTTCTTCCTGCCCATGACCTTTCAGATGTAACTTAGAATGCTGGTGCTTTCTTAGAAGACTTTACCTCCATGTCAGGGTCCAGACCTTTCTTGTTGGTTATCATTGTCTATAAACATGTTTACATGAAATACTACAAATATTTGGTTGGAAATATAACTTAAGTTGAAGGGAAACTACAGAGTAGGAATATCGTGTTGCATAGAAAAATCAAGCATTCGAAGTTTAAATATTGAGGTATTAGCAGTAAAAAATATTCCTATACATCAAGGTTTTCCTCTTTTGGCATTATGTTTATTGTTGCATAATAATTTCTGATGCATGAATATGAATAACACATTGAAGTTGACTTAAATACAGGGCTCATTTTTAGCATGTAAAATGTTGATTGTTATCATTATTCTGAATGTGCAAAGTAACAACTGACTTCAGTCGTCAATCAAATGTATGTGTTTAATATGAATATGAAGTGTCCTTTAAAGTAGAAGAACAGTAAAACACACTACAGTTAAGTACAAGTATGTCAAAGTTGTTCTATGGACCTTAACACTTGTGTTTACTATCATTTGCTATTTATAACCCATATTTTAAGGTCATTTACAAACTACAGATTTGTATTAATTACAGCCCATGATAATGTGATTCTGGTTTGTTAATGATCGCAGTTTATACTTAAAAAATTCCCCTCACCAATACTCTCAGAAAATAATTAATTCATTGAACTCTATCACTATCCTGCCCCTGTAATACTCTTTGGCACTCTTAGACTTAAATCCCTGTGCTTCATAATAATAGTTATACAATAACAGAATTACTGATAAGTATCTGTGGGGATATAAGAATGTAAATGCATGTGAAACTGATCTTAATGTTGGACTCTTTAAGATAAAAACATCAATCACAGTAATTGTTATGTGTGAGTGGTGCAGGATGTTGGCAGATGAGACAAAGGTCCAGAGGAGAGGATGAGAGTTCCTCAGTGGAGGAGTGAGGGATGTCTCTGAGAGGCAGAGGGCAGAAGTGGCCACTGTTGATTGGACAGGATTGTTTTGACAGTCAGGAGCCTCTCCCTGGATGTGTTGGAGCCTCGTCTCCCTCTCTCTCTCTCTCTCTCTCTCTCTCTCTCTCTCTCTCTCTCTCTCTCTCTCTCTCTCTCTCTCTCTCTCTCTCTCTCTCTCTCTCTCTCTCTCTCTCTCTCTCTCTCTCTCTCTCTCTCTCTCTCTCTCTCTCTCTCTCTCTCTCTCTGAGCATAGCTGAGTTCAGCCTCAAACACACGCGTGACCTGGGTGTGAGGAGCTGAGAAGAGGTTGAATAACTGAGTGCCAGAGTGCAAAGTGGTTTGGGCTGTGTTGGTGGGAGTCAGAGACAGCTCACTGGCTTTAATACCAAGAAATTCTTGACTTAGGGCATCCACAGGCTTTTATTACTGCCTTTTCTCCTATCAGCTGTGGAAAGACTAATAGTTTTCACCACATTGTAAATACACTTATTCTATTTTTCTTGCCGGGAGTTAGATTATAATTCACCGCATTCATGTCACCAAAGTTTCATTGAATTTAAATCAACACTAACTTTCAGGCTTAAAATTTGCCTAGTACATGCAGGCCTGTCCAGACTTTTTGGATCAAACTGAGCACTGACTTTTGCAAGGCATGAAGTACTATATACGTGAGCACACATACAGTCATTACTTAAGAGTAAATTCTGTTTAGTCAACAATGAAGCAGAAACCAAAGCAGCTTTTGGCCACAGTAGGTCTTTAGTTATGTTTGTTTGTTTGTTTGTTTGTTTGTTTTTTTAGTTTGTTTTACCTGTAGTGGTTTTATATTAGCAAAATTTGCACAACAAGTCAGCAGGCTGCCAGCAGCATTTCTTTTACTCATAGCCATCTAGCTCCATGTTACAACTGGTACTGAGGCTGAGACTGAGACTCACATTCATGCTTGACACGTTTATCATCAACTTTGTTTTGTACCACTTGTTTGCAGCTGGAGATGGCCCTGCTCCACAAAGCAGCAAGTTGGTATGACCAGCAAGACTAGCATAGTCCAGCAACAGAACGGCTTTCAGGAGCTTTTCTCCTTATTGCTTTTCACACAGACTGTCTTCCTTCATCATCTAATGACTTCTTTAGTACTAATTGACTGTGATAATATGACTACAAAGGAAAATCAGAGCACTTCCAAATAGGATCTATTATAAACCTCCAAGGGAAACAATAATACAGAGAGGACAGGGTACTGGTAAGACAGCCTGTTACAAGAAAATAATAATTTTCTTCTTCACTTGGAGGTGAAATTTTATTTAACCAACACCTGCAATTAAAGATGTGGCCACTCTGGATGATGGTTAGTTACAGGTAGCTGTCTTCTAGACCTCGGCTAATGTCACTGACTTCGTTTGAGTGTCTATCCAAGAAATCTTTACCTCTGGCTTCACCTTGTGGGTACCCTTCCATTGGAGAAAATAACATGTAGTGCCCATCAGCTGTAAATAAAGATGGAGGACATGTCATCAACTTCGTCCACCGAATTTGAAGTAAACACTAGGTACTTGTGCCTTAATGAAAAAGTATAAGTACTCAGTGACAAAAACCAACACACCTTTATCCCAGTATTCTCTGCTGACAAGTTACGTAGCCTGCAAGAGCTAGTACACCAACAGGGTTACTAGGTGCCCTCTATAACCACTCTAGAATAAGGAAAATAAAAGAGAAAGAAGAGAAAGGCAGAGAAGTTCAGAGTTCAGAGAAGGCAGGGTGAGGGTGAGAAGCCCTTAAGGCCAGAGCTCCACCCCACCATAAGCTTTACCATAAGCCTGTCTCGGCAAGAGGGCAGGTTAGGCTGTACGTTCTACCTTCCCTTACTCCCCCATTTTCAGAAAGGAAGAGTCGAGGAATTGAGAAAAAGAAAAGAGAAAGTGTCTGTAAAGAAATTATGTTAAAAGAAGAGAAAATACCCCCCATGGGAGCTGACATCTTGTGCATCTGGAGTCAGAATCTTTGCAGTAGGGCTTGGCTCATGAAGCTGTGGGATTGACGTCCTGACTCTTCTGCCAATCAAAGCACAATCTTATCAAACTTTGGACATTCACCAGCCCGATGAGAATAAACCTAAAATGACAGAAAACTAAATTTAATTGAAGTGTATTTTAATTCTGAAGTTTGACAATATCCCACCAGTTAACATTGAGGAGGTGTGGTTTATTGGCTATACTGCAGCTAGACAGTAGGGGGCGCTCTAAATCTTTTGGCTTCACATTGAGGAGCTATCATGTTGTGCATCTTTTTATACAGTATATTTCATACGCCCCACATGCCAGAATATTAGTTATGCTCTACATTTATCTTAGTTGTTCAATAGCAACTGGTTCTCATTTGCTGTGTACCAGTTGTGTATTAATACTAACCTGAACTCTAACTGACACAGTAATACAATTTGATCTTTGTGTTTTGTTTGGCCTTTATTGTCAGCATGAAGGCATAGAGGCAGGAAACTGGGGAAGGAGAAGGGGGTCATGGTAGCAGTGGTTAAGTCACCAGTGTCATGTTCTTACCTCTTTGCTGTTCAAGCACTTCATTAATTTAGATCTCAACTGGTGTTTTTCATTGTTTAAGCACAAACCCATCACAGCTTTCTGCGTACTGGTGTCCCAATGCATGATGCTGTTCCCTTCAAACAGCCCAAGTCCGCTGCTGCTGAACATCTGTAAAACTGGAGGAGTGCCTTCAATGCATTAGCAGTCATAAGGAAATCATTTGACGCATTACAAACTTACATGAAGTCAACTTTATGGATGGCAATGAAGAGATACCGCAATTAAATACAAGCATATGGGTACATTTGTACTTCAAGCACAACACTCACACACACAGAGACTCACAGATAAACATACACCACATTGTTAGAGCAGTGATGTCAGAGCAGAGGATTGTCTCTTGGGAACTTTAAGCCGTGGTTCTCGTCAACAGCACTGCAGGGTTACCACTCTGCTTCCCCGTCACAAAGGAGGTGTCACTTACAGTAAGTCGCCACCTACACTCCCACTGACTTTCTTCTTCTTCTTCCAAAGACTCACCTCTGTGCTTTACCCCATCCTTTCCTGTTAACAGTTCCTGCTAAGCGTGGGTTTCATTTCAGGCAGTGTTTACTCCTGTGGCCTGAAATGGCTGAACAAAAAAAACCTGACATAGTGAGACTGAGACAGAGTAAGATAAACAATTGTTAGAGCAAATATCCTTCAGACAACAATTTACTGCCTTTTAACTATTTCAAAGCTCAGCTCCTGCAATGTAATTGATGCAGTTTAACATAAAAGAAGCTCATTTTTCTCTGACTACATCCTAAATATTCTTTCACATACTCATGTTCTTGCCCTTATGCTTCATACTGTATATCCCAGGGCAGTTTTTAATAGCTTAGATTGAGGTTGTCTCTCACTGTGCTGCGAGCAGAAACTGTAGCGAGACTTTCTCACACTGTGTGTTGTCTTTGGCTCCAGCAGCCACGGTTCATTTCCTTTTGTCTTCTGCAGCACAACTGCTGCCAATATTCATGTGAAATATTTCAAGAAAATGAGCTGCAGCAGAAAATGAGTCTCCCCAGCCCACTCCCTCCTCGCTGTTACTCTCTTGCTCACTCTTTCTTTTTTGTGTGTGAAGGAGTTAGCCTACTATTGATTCTAGAGTTAAGCCTCTTTTATGAGGAAAATGTAATTATAATAATGATAAATTCTTTCAACTGTTATGGCTTGGCCTTTTAGTATCACATATGGTCTTCTTCACTATAACCCACTAAACATATGTGGTACACTGCTGCAACACAAAATCAAACATAACCACAATCTAACTTGTAGGAATCCCTTTCCACCTCCAGTGGGATCATTTTCCTTGACTGACCTCAGCACTGCTTCAACTCATTTCCCTTAAAAGTTCCCCCAGAACAACTGAAAAGCATTTTGGGTCATAAAAATAAGTAATTGTTCCTTTTCATAGTTGGGATGCCTCTTTAAAAGAACAGCTATGAAGGGGGGAAGAGGAGGAACACCAGGTCGACAGTATGAGTCATCTCTAAATGTCCTGTGATCAGAGTTTGAAGCTGGGGTGCTCACCCTGGATGTTTTTGGGTCTTACTCTTCAGTTTCTGGCATCATTCCTAATTGAGAAAGCAGGACACGACATTAACCCCCCCCCCCCCCCCCCCCCACGGCTGGTAGGAAAGTAGTGTGGAAAAGGCCCAGCACATCCTACATTCCCAATGTCATCCTTATTAAGCGATTGTAATCATGGGAGCAATAAACAATCTTGGAATCTGCTAGCATACTCTCTGTGGAGAGTAAACATGTGAAGTCCAAAGTGTATTAAGTTTCACACACATTAGCATCCAATGTACAAACACTTGCTCTAAAGGAACAGGTTAAATGTATGATACGCTTATTTCTGTTCTTGCTTGAGAATTAGATGGAAAGATTAATGATACAGATCCAAATACTTTCATGTCTGTCTTTTAATATCAAGCTAAAGCCAAGAAACAGTTAGCTTACAACACCCATAAGCTACTACTGGCCCACAGAGGATTGTTCAAGATCTGTCCAGCAGTCAGTTTTTAAATGAAGAAGCCTTTGAATTAGCATGACCTGGATGACTAGGAAACTTCACAGGCAGCCAGTTAGCTTATTTTAGCTAAGCTAAGCTAGACGTCTGAAAGCAAGAAAATATAGCCTAGCACTTTCCTCAAAGTCATAAAGTCTATTTTATGCTCACCAGGTAAAACGTAACATCTTTGTGGTATTCATCCATAAAACATAATTAAATACTTGACGTTTCCATGGGTACAAAGAATTCCTGAAGTCTATGTTGACCTGATAGCAAATTCAGAGAGATGACAAAACGATTGACTTGTTAACTGTAATTTTAAAGAAGGTTTAAAGTTTAAAGAGAGTTATTTGTTCAGGCTTCATGTTGTCCCAGATGCCTCTGTTTAAGCTTTACATGATCTCAGGCTGGTGTAAACCTTCATTCAAGCTTTGGTCTGAAAGGCTTCATTTTCCATTCGTGCGTGAGCCCACTCTCTTCTGATTGGCTAGCTCTCTGGAAGTCTCCTTCGCTGTTGCCAAACTACAAAGTGGTCTCCATTAAGGTAACCTGTATGAGTTATGAAATCTGACCCAGTAAATTTGGACTATGAACAAACATGAAAAACCCAAGCAATGAAGAACAGAGGGGGAAGTTTCTGTTTGGTAAGTTTAATGTTTGTTATGCACTTTTAGGGAGATTCACTGATCGGTGATGTCATGATTTGAGCAAACCTCATGTCCTTCTTGCTTAATTCTTATTCTGGCGCTGTTTAAAGCAGCTGGCAGTGTCATCCTGCAATTGCTTAAACACAATTTTACCTCACACTTTGCATAATATAATTTCTTTAAGATGGATTTAGTTGGGCACAAGGGGAATTCTTTGAAATAGGGTTTGGTTCATGGTTTAACATCTTATTTTGCCCCATTTACATCACCTCTTCTTTGATAAATGGGGCAATAATTCCCCATTTAATAGTGTTCATACATCCTTCAGCTTAATTTGTAACATAGAGCAACGGTGCACTACCACTTGAGGAAATTACATGGATAGTGAAAACACAGTCTTGCAATGGCATTTTAATTTTCTCCATGCACTGTAGAATGCTGTAATCATGAAGAGTAGGAGGTTCACAATAGTGGTGGCTTTGTAACACCTGTTCACACTAGCATATCAGACTTATCTTTCTCCACGCCCTGATTTCATGACCACCTGTCTGCTGTCCACTATGTAATACAGGTAAAAATGTACCCTTAAAAAAACAAAAAGAATCTTAACTGTAATCACAGTTTTTGCACCCATTGTTACTGTAATATTTCTATAATGTATTGTGCATAGATGACTTACACAAGCAGGTATAGGTATAGATTGGCAAACTGGTAACAAGAAACAGGCAGGTATAACCAGTCCCAGATAAAAGTACAAAAACTCCAAATGGAAAATCCAAACCATGACAGCGTCAAAACATATCAAGGTAGAGTAACAAGGATGAGTTGGCGACTAAACAAAGAGAAGGAGTCTGGTGTACATATTGATGAAACTGATTGTGAGGTGGAGACAGGTGATTAGGTGAAGCAGTGAATGTCAGGACAGCCATTGTCTGATTATAACAGGGAACAGGTGTGTGGATGGAGACAGATGGGAAAGTTTGAGAGCATCCGGTGGATAGTAGGAGAATGACAGGTAAATCTTTGCAGTGGTAGTTTGTCAATTGAGGAGGATCAGGGATATTTTTATGAGCACACATTGGCTACGACATTGGAACCCAAGCATGAAGCAATTTTCACTTTATCTGTTACTGGTCTTAATAATTAACTAAACCAAGCTAAGCTAATTATCAACTATTGAGGTTTTAACCTTTTAAGGAAAAACTGTGCAGTATGTATCTGCTCAGGCCCATTGTTTGTTTTGTTTTTTTTAACTCAATGCTATAAGCGTGTTTAATTTGGAAATTGAAGAAGGAGTTTAATAAGGGTATTAAATGAGCTTTCTGGGCTTTTGCAGCCATCCTCTAATGGACACCCAAGGAACTTTGTTTTTTTGCATTCCCAATGGCTTCATTTTTCTGCTTTAGTTTTAACCTTTTAATTTTGTGTGACTAGCTTTTTCCCCTTGCTCTTTAAGCCTATGCTGAGCTATGCTAACCATCACTTTGCTGCAATAGAAAGAAAAGCGGGATCATCTACTCATCTGACTCTGATCTTTGCTGAGATGAAGCCTACTAAGGAAGTCATGCCTTGTTGAAAAATAATTGTCCTTCCTTACACTGGCTATCTTCTATAATATATTTTCACATTCATTTGTGTTGGCTCAACTTAAAAGTGACTTGAAGTTTGTGATAATGTAATGCATTATTAGGTGTTCATGTTATTTTGTCCACACCCTCTGTCTGAACACACAGATTTATTCAGGGTCCGTTCACTGTAGGGCACAGTAGATAGTATTTTTGGTTTGAGACATCTCATCTAGGCTGGTTTTGCCGCCCACTTATCCACGTGTGATTTACAGAGTCAGTGCCCCCCCCACACACACAAATCTGGCCATCTTAGGGATGGAAAACATTCCCTGTTGAGTTTTCCCAGCAGGGGTTTGCCACCACTATCTGTAAGAGACACTCAGCCAGACATACAGACCCATAAACATACTTTATGAACACAAACACACAGTTACAGAATTTAATTCATACACACACTACTTCAATATTTGATTTCTTTGTGCTATAGCAATAAATTTAGAAAGTACCAGTAACATTCGTACCAGTAACATTTGTTGGAAAGGACAGCTCAGGAGAGATGGGTTACCCGGGTAGGGAGTGGGGGGTGTCAGTGACAGGTTATGGCTGGAAGTCAAACCAATGACTACTGCTACAAGGACTATGGCCTCTGTACATGGGGCACACGCCATCACCACTAACTAAACTGGCACCCCTCACTGTCATGTTGTTAGCTAGGAATGAATTCCTTGAATCTAGCACCATTACCAAACAATAGTGTTAGCATTCTCTAACTTACTCATTGTCAGTTATCTGAGCTAGGAATCAAGTTACTTCATAGCTTGGAAATGGCTTACTCTTTCCTTAGGTATCTTAACAGTCATCAAATATGCTGTTTTGGCTTTAAGTATGGACTTTTGCCACTTAAAATTTTACTATTTTGTTGTTGTTGTTGTTGTTGATTGGTCCCTGATTGATCTAGAAGCAGTAAAACCATAATGACATGATTCCTTATGTTGGTACTGTTAGCAACATATCTGTATAACATTATTAAAAGCATGTGAGCTTCCATGCCAAAGAGCTTTCCTATGACTGCGTGGGGAAATTGAGAATGTAACTAGTTTTTACTAATGGTGACATTTTTGTATGGATTAATTTTGTGCCAATATATTCAGTTGTTTGCCAAAAGGGACTTTATGTGAAGTTATATTGATGTTACACTAAATTTTGGTCAAAACTCCTATTGATGGATGGATAGATGGATTGATAGATGGATTGATGGATGGATTGATGGATGGAAAGATGGATGAAAAGATGAATGAATAGATGGATGGATGGATCGATGGATGGATGATGGATGAAAAGATGGATGGATGGATAGAGTATGGATGGATGAATAGATGGATTGATGGATGAATAGATGGATGAATAGATGGATGAAAAGATGAATGAATAGATGGATGGATGGACAGATGGATGAAAAGATGGATGAAAAGATGGATGGATGAATGAATAGATGGATGGATGAATATATGGATGAATAGATGGATAAATAGATGGATGGATGGATGAATAGATGGATGGATGGATGGATGATGGATGGATGGATGGATGGATGGATGGATGGATGGATGGATGGATGGATGGATGGATGGATAGATGGATGGATGGATGGATGGATGGATGGATGGATGGATGGATGGATGGATCGATGGATCGATGGATCGATGGATGGATCGATAAATGAATGAATAGATGGATGAATAGATGGATAAATAGATGGACGAATAGATGAACGAATAGATGGATGGATGGATGGATGGATGGATGAATGGATGGATGGATGGATGGACGGATGGATGGATGGATGGATGGATGGATGGATGGATGGATGGATGGATGGATGGATGGATGGATGGATGAATGAATAGATGGATGAATAGATGGATGAATAGATGGATGAATAGATGAATAGATGGATGAAAAGATTGATGAAAAGATGGATGGATGGATGGATGAATGAATAGATGGATGGATGAATATATGGATGAATAGATGGATGAATAGATGGATGGATGGATGGATGGATGGATGGATGGATGGATGGATGGATGGATGGATGGATGGATGGATGGATGGATGGATGGATGGATGGATGGATCGATGAATGAATGAATAGATGGATGAATAGATGGATAAATAGATGGATGAATAGATGGATAAATAGATGGACAAATAGATGAACAAATAGATGGATGGATGGATGGATGGATGGATGGATGGATGGATGGATGGATGGATGGATGGATGGATGGATGGATGGATGGATGGATGGATGGATGGATGAATGGATGAATAGATGGATGAATAGATGAATAGATGGATGAAAAGATTGATGAAAAGATGGATGGCAGGATCGATGGATGGTGTAGTGAGTAACATCCATAATGAATACAAAGATATGGAAGTCCATCAGATTTTACAGCTAGAATATTTTCCCCATTTAACAGAAGTGATGTGTTATTTCTGCAGCTTGATAATTGTGTCATCTGTTAAAAATTTTGTTTATGAGCAAATCTGATTGGAAGAGGTCAAGGCGATTAAAACAATATCAAGTGTTTTCTTAAGCTGCTTCAGGACCACAAACACAAAGTCCAGCATGACAAAGCTTCAGTGGATCATCCCTCCTGGTGTGTGTAACAATCCAAGTTTGATCTCAACCTCTGCTGAAAATCCAAGAGAGAAGTGTGAGCTGCTGGCCAAAATGTGAGGAAACAGCAGAGGAATGGAGAGTCAGAGGAGACCAACAGTGGAGGGAAAGTCTCATTTTTGGAGTGGGCCAACAGAAAAGTTTTGATTCAAGTCTCCCACATCTGTCTGCTGCCTCGTGCAAGAATCCTGGAATCCCCCACCCCCTCATCACCGTTGTGTCACACACACACATGCACGTAAGCATACAAACACACACAAATGCAGACTCGATTTCAATCCACCGGCACAGGCCATAAAAACAAACACATTTTCAAGTAAGTGTTTAAGCCAAGTGGCAGATAAGCATAGCTGCGAACCGGACGTGAACACACACACACACACACACACACACACACACACACACACACACACACACACACACACACACACTTGGACCAGAACCTAATGGCACGAACTGACACTGGCCTATTTTCCAAAGGGGTAACAATAATGAGGGAGTGGAAAGATGAAGATTTGAAGGAGGTAAAGAAACTCTAGGGCATGTTATCCTTGGTGACACATTGTGGCGTGCACTTGAGTGTGTGCGTGTGTGTGTGTGTGTGTGTGTGTGTGTGTGTGTGTGTGTGTGTGTGTGTGTGTGTGTGTGTGTGCCTGGGGTGTGTGTTAGTTTCTGCTATGAGAGGCCTGATAGAAACCAACCGTCCCCACACCCAGTAGAGCCTCAGAGACAATCTGTCATGCTAACCCGGGGGCTTAGGCCAAAGAGCACAGAGAAGGAAAGAGTGCTAAAAGTGAGGTGACCACTGTGGGAGTTCAACTCTCTCTCTCTCTCTCTCTCTCTCTCTCTCTCTCTCTCTCTCTCTCTCTCTCTCTCACATACATACACACATACACACACACATACACACACACAAACACACACAAACACACACAAACACACACACACACACACACACACACACACACACACACACACACACACACACACACACACACACACACACAAATAGTGATCTAGTCTGCACCAACTCACTCTAGCTTACAGCCACTGACTGTACACTTGTTTAACAGAGACTCTTTGCTCTCCACAGCGTGCCCTCACTGGTTCCTGACTTGTGGAAACAGGAAACAGATCCAGGGCCCATCTCTTTGTTTGTGTGCATTTGTTTGCGAACCCTCACATGACTCACGTGCACGCCTTCTCCCCTGCGCTGTCTCAAGAGAAACATGCGTGTAGATGTTGGCATGCTAGAAAGTGCTGCAACACGGCCCAGTCAGTGGCCAAGTCTTGTTTTGTTTCCTCCCCGATCTGAACTCTGTGTGACTCTGATAACATTGAAACGAGGAACGATTTCATGGTCTCCAACTCTGGGTGCTTTTTATGACTTTAATTGTTCCATTAAGGCACTTCAGGGTCTGGGAATGCTTTGTCATATATGTGTGTGTGTGTGTGTGTTTGTGATTGTGTGCTTGTGTGTTTAAAAGTTAATGCCCTCAGGCTCATCAGTGCAAGTTTATTCTATAAAGGAATTCAAAAGAGTTCAGGCTTTTTAATACTCTGGATCTGAACCAAATCCGCAGGACTTGGAGATTATACTGAATGTTTATCATTTCCTGTTTCAGAGTCATGACATGTCACTGGCTGGGTTCAAGGAATGCACACACATGCGCTAACAAATCCACACGCAGCACGTGGTTTGAGTGAATTAATATAATGTGTCTACTGTAGTTTCAGCTGCAGAGTTTTTATTTCTCAGAGCCTCAAAATCCACCCACTGACCAAATTTGTCCTGCAAGCTTTGAACCTCTCTGCCTCAACCTGGGCTCATGCATCATGATGTCTGCATACATTGTTTCTGTTTCTTATTACCTTATCAGAGATGTTTTCAAATCAGATTATGATAAATGAGTTACAGATTAATACACATGAAGTGTTAGGTACTAGGTATTATCCTCAGAGATGAATTCTTTTTTTTACATGATTAGAGAGGTTAGAGTGGTTATAGATGTTGTAAGTGTGGCTGCAGCCATCATTTGCTTTCATCAAAGACTAATGGACTTTCTGGACCTTAAATGGACCCTCCATATCCAGCGTTTTGTCTCGTCTTCTAACTACTCAGTGAGCTTTTTACACTACATGTCACATTCACTAATTTACACCACATTCATACAGACGGCAGACGAAAGCCCCATCAGTTCACACACATTCACACAAGCTGTGCCACTGGGAGCAATTTGGGGTTCAGTGTCTTGCCCAAGGACTCTTCAACATGTGGACTGTGGTAGCCAAGATCAATCAATCAATCAATCTTTATATATATAGCGCCAATATTGTCAACAAATGTTATCTCAAGCTGCTTTACAGAAAGAGCAGGCCTAGACTGTACTCTTTATGTTCACAGTCAAACCACCAACCTTCTGGTTGAGAGATGACCGACTCTACCACTGAGCCACAGTTGCCCCCAAAATCACTCAATTATTTTTCAATCCAAGTTTGTGCCTACAAGTTGTAAAAATGTTCCTACATGTGTAATATCATTTGTTATAGAGTGGTTATTCTGGTTGCATGTGAAACAGAAGGTTACATTGCTTGAGTTATGAGTTAATCATCCATTAAAGTGTTTGTACTGACTGGTTTTATAATCAGAATGGCCACCCCTTGTGCCACCTCAAAGTCCTAGTTGTTTTACCTTGTTTCAAAAGGATAATAGAATCTTTATTCTTTTGCATTTCGGTGCAGCAAATTCCCTTTTGTTAGTAAGGAAAATGTTTGCTTTTGGAGTTCATAAAGATTAGAATTTTGAA
Organism: Notolabrus celidotus; assembly: GCF_009762535.1. Taxonomy (NCBI): domain Eukaryota; kingdom Metazoa; phylum Chordata; class Actinopteri; order Labriformes; family Labridae; genus Notolabrus; species Notolabrus celidotus. The sequence goes on along the minus strand of NC_048274.1, from coordinate 32,973,835 downwards.
GATGTATATGTTGCTAATCTTTGTGTCACTTCAAAAAATGATTTATGGGAAAAGTATGTCTGCTTAGGGATTAGGATAAATAAATGCTATTTAATGTGTCCATGCACATGCATCATGCCATCCCTGGAGGTCAGTGCCGCTGTTGGGCCAACCGGGTTAAAAAGTTTGGACACACCCCTGCATACAGTAAAGGTAAAATAAATTCAAACAGACAATTACCCCTAAATAAAGGGGTGTGATTTAACCTGGTAGTTTAAACAGACTTGCTGATTGCGGTGAATTAAGGCCCTTTGGCACTGAACAAATCTCGTAATGATAGCTTGAATATGTAAGCACTGTGCACAGGGAGTATTCACAGTAGTGTTTGTCACTCATCTTACTTTATTGCATTTTAAAAAGATGCCAAAATCAACATCAAACCAGATCAAGAATGCATCACTTCACATGGATACTGTCTATAGACAAATATGAACATCATGCTGGTGACCCAATAACCTAGATTGTTGTGTTGTAAACGTAACAACGAAACCATCTGCTTCGTGAAGTAGTCTCACGAGGAAATGATGACTTTTCAAGGAGAATCGCTCAAAAGTTGACCGAGTTTATGTTCCTCCCAAATCTGCTCATACAGCGACACCACCCAGGTCTCAAGCGGCTTCTTTGACATTGTTTCAGGTTTAAGAGGTCAAACAGTGACCTCATGGGTTTGACAACATGTGACCATCTGCAGACCTCAACGAATGGCATCACACACAAAGTCATTGCTGTTCCTGATGAGCTGTTTTTGGGCGAGGTCTGTGTGACTCAGAGGAAATCCAGAGGGATGTAATTGAAGCAGGGAAATAAATTCACATGTTGGAAATATTACTTTTCTTCACACTTTTGATAGTTTTGTTGTTGTAAGATGATAGTTTTATCTGATTATAAGTGTAGAGAGAGTTTTTGTTTGAAAACCGAATGAATCAGATAAGAGTTGCTATCATCATCATGTTTAACGCTTGTTTAAAGAGTGCAGCAAACAGCAGAGATAGACCTGTGTCCTGTCCTTTGCAACAATCCAGATAAGCCCTCTTTTTGACACCTCAACTAGCTAGGGATTGTGGGAAAGCCTATGAGAGCTGTGATTACATTTGACAGAATTATCAGAAGAGTTAGACTTTCAGTGTTGTTTTTCTTTAGATACTCTATCAATGTTTATCTTTTTCCTGTATCAGTCCCTTGCAGAGCTGCTTTCCCCCCATGAGTTGTCAGTAGATCCCTGATCTCAGCCTAACAAGCGGAGCTGAGGGTGATTAATGTGGGCGAGAACCGCAAAGCCTCTCAGGGGACGTCGAGGGCCACAGCCCCAAAGCAGTTGGCTGCATACTTTGAGCCGGAGTCATCTTTTATTTCACTAAAATCCAATTGACAGGCTGCTGAAAAGTGATGGAGAAGTGTTGAATAAATTATTACGGGCTGTTTATTATAGGTAATTTTCACAGCTCCGAGAGACAAGCCTGTTTTAAGGGCGCTGAAAGAATTGAAGACCTTGTTTACGGCTGGTCAGTGTGCTTTAAATCAGTGGTTTAAGCACATGTGTAGTTACAACATTTCATCATAACTGTGTTATAAATAAGATGATCAATAAAAGTAATGATCTGATAAATGAATTCACATTTCATAAATCTAGAGAGTGAGTATTGACCATGTCGGAGAACATAGTTTGGTACAAACTAAGAAGAAATGAGCTCTGGTAAAGACTTGTAGCGCCATCTTGTGGCTGAGAAAGTAATAGAGCAGCAAAAAAAAGAACATAATTCTTGTCACTTAATTGTTTTGTGCACTCAATAATAAAACTCATGAAGATTAATTCAGAAATATAAAATTACGTTTTGATAATGGATAGAATAAGAATACAAGTCTGCCAATCACATTTTACTTGACAATAAACAAGGCTATTGGAAAGTTAAACATGGAGTGTGGAAGTGTAATATAAATCTAGGCACAGCTTGATTAATGTATGATGGCAGTCACAAACCAAATGACAGTTAAGCAAAAGCAATTGGACGTTAATGTCAGTACTCTTAATTAAACTAGCACTCTGTGTTGTGTTGTAACATCATGTCAAACTGTTTAAAATGTGTCCAAAGGAAGAAAGAAGAAAGAAAGTTTTTTGTTTTAGGTTCAGAAAGAAAGAAGTATCAGGCAGAGAGCAGAGATTCATTGGGTAAAAGAGCTAAAGATGTAACTGATTTAATTTCAAAGGGAACAAAAACATCATAATCCAGTTTATCTGAGGTAAACTGAAAATCTGTTTCCTTAGCTCCTGCTTATAAATGGTGTTTGGATTCCATATAGAGAATCTAACAATAAAAGGGATGAAAAGTTATTTCCACATTTTTAAAGCATTGGGAATGGGGTCAGAAAACAATAACAGATCAAAACAAAGGAACACAAGAGAAATTAAGCATGTGAAAAAGATTATTCTGCTATGATTCTGCCAACGTTCTGGTAATTTCCTCTCAACACCAGCGATTGTGCTTAATCTCTGAGTAAACACCAACAAGTTCAGCCTGAGGGAGAGAGAGTGGGGGACAGGGTGTTCTGCAGGCCAGCAGCTGTTCACAGCACAGAGCGAGGAGCAGTCTGCACATGTCTTTGATGAGATTCTCCACTGAACATACAGAATATATGTGTTTTGATAACTAATTCATAGCATAGTCTGGAAAGTGACGTCTGACATGTTTGAAGGGCCTGGTTGTCTTTTAAAGGAGCTATAAAAATGGAATATTTGATTTTCTTGGCCACATTGTTTTCCCAGCTGTAATAAAAAAAAAACAACCTCAGACAACTTCTCCTGAATGCTGATGTATGCATGTGACAGTCTGTGAGTGTGTGTGTTAGTGTCTTTGTAGCACCGGCTGCCTCAGACACAACTCGCTGCTTCCAGAGATGATGGGCGTCTGGTTCTCCATGTGGAAACGCACCAGGTGACCAACACTCAGAAACACCTGATCACGCGTCCGCACCTGGTTGCACACACACAAAAAAAGAACAGGATCAAATATTTATTCCAGTCATTCTCTTCCCTCTGATGCGTGACAAAAATTCTACCTGTCCGTGTGGATCGACCAGCAGCAGGTGCCGCACGGTTACTCCTTCCATCCCACTGAGGACGTACTGACCAGAGGCTGAGCTGCTCTCTCTGACCAGGAAGTCACCACTACAGGTAAGGAGAGACTCCGCCTCCTCTCTGCCCAACCTGGGAAGTGAGATACAGAGATACAGAGACAGGATTGAGGCTACACACATAAGCAGACAGACATATAAGAGGTAATGATCTTCTGATAGTAAAGGTACAGTAATGATGACTGCTTACCTGCCATGGAACCAGCCTTCGCCCCGGATCAGGTCTGAGATCGGTGTCTCAGGTAGAGAGGAAGACGGGTCAGCGCCGGTGCCAGGTTCATCTGAATCTGAAAGAGATCCAATAGAGGGAAAATATAAAACTTTACAAGGATGGTTTTCTCAAACAGGGTTAGTATAAGGGCTAATTCCATTCGGTTGAAACCTTTAAATTATCTGTTGAATATAATTGAATAGATTTTATTTTCTCAAATGACCTCTTAATCAAAACAAACTTTATTCTAAAACTCGGTATAAATGTGTCTCAGATTTATATTTTGACTTAAAACTGACAGTTTACCATTCCTGAACAAGTGCAGGTGTGTACCAAAGCTAATTTTTATAGCATTACTGACTGAACAGAGAGTCGAATACAGAGGGAAGACAAGGCTAGATGGTGTAACAGTTGTTTTACTGCAGCTCTGTCTGAGGATCAAATTATATCTGAAAATGATGTTTGATTGTTTTTCTGAAGAGTTAACTGCTGCATAATTGGTAGAGACTTCTGTATCTATCGGCTTCTAGTACTTCTAGTAAGTCCAAACTGAGTTTTCATAAAAATAATAAAACCTTAGCTTCAACTGCTTCTTTTGTTCATGTATCCACAAGAAAACACACAATAGATAAGTTGGTAGTAACTATTACCGTTATTACTGTTATTACTGTTATTACTGTTATCAGGTTTATTTCAAACATTTAAATAAAATAAAAAATCAATAGAAGAACACAAAAGCAAAAAATGTGAATAAATAAATAAATAAATTCCATCAGCAAGCACTAAAACATATGAATTTACATGTGCGAAAAGGAGTAGAACGACAGTGTAATTTGTGCCTGGAGTGTAGTGATTATTTCTACCTGCAGATGGAGCCGGAGTGTCTTCTGTGACGGAGCAGTTCTCATACAGTGAAACAGGCCGGGACAAACAAACCTGCAACAGCGCAAGATGAGTCATACACACAAGGCAGAGATCTATGTGTGTGTGTGTGTGTGTGCGTGTGTGTGTGTGTGTGTGTGTGTGTGGTGTGTGTGTGTGTGTGTGTGTGTGTGTGTGTGTGTGTGTGTGTGTGTGTAGGTTTGTAGGTGTGTGTGTGTATTCTCATGACAGGAAAGTTGCCGACTCATTTCCCAGACCAGAACAATACGACCAGGAGGTGAATGAGAAGTGTTAAAGCCTTCTTCATTATAAACAGTGAGGTGCCCTTCGGACAGTTACTGAAACTGATTCAGATAAAATCATGTTGCACAGAGCAGCTTAAAGTAAAATCATGTTATCATTTGTGGTCAAGGGTAAGGCCGATATGATGTAGGAGCCTGTCTGTGTTATAATTAATTATAATCAAATATTTATGCATTTATTTTAACATGTATTATTCTGTGTGATGTAGGCCGGACAATCCCCATTATTCACTGCTAACACAATATGTCATTGCTGTAGTCCATCCTTTGATCACGTGATAACTTGCTATCTCCTTGGACTAAAGCCATGGTTAAAATCTTGGGGTAAAACAAGTTGTATTGTCATTTTTTATTTCATATCATATATTCAGTCATATATTAATTAACTCTCACCCCATGTAGGTCAGCGTCCTTGTGTTTCTCTTCCCCTGTGATCCGAGGGTTATTTACTCCAACAGGTGCTGGCGTCTTCCCTGGGATCATGTTGTAGTAGTCACGATGCTGGAAGACTTCACCGTCCTGCTGCTTTGCCTTTTGCTCTGTTAACGTGTCCTCTGGACTCCATATATGAGAGAGTCTCACTGATGACCTGCATACACAAAATAACATGATGTGATACTGGTCAAACAATAAGTGAACCAACTCATTTTTCAGTATTACACAAAAACACTGGCACAGAGAAAGAAAGTGTTCAGACCCTAGAGATTAAAACCTCCTAAGTCCCCCTTCTATATTTTTAATAGCTTATTTATTACAAAAGCCGTTAAAAGTAACTCTTAATTCAGAGAAACTGCTGAATCTCACACCTGATTATGAGGGTGAAATATATACAATATTAAAAGCACATGTGGAAATGTATCATGTCACAACAATAAGCACAGCCACAGCCTCCAAAAAGGACACCTGAGGTTGTTGGAGAGAAGCTGCTGCGGTTGGCTGAGAAGCTGGCGAAAGCGAGTCTCAAAGGCCTGACCGATGCTGTCGATAACCTCAGTGGCCCGACCTCTGGGACACTCCAGGATGTGACATGCTGACAGAGAGAGAGGAGGGGGAAGAGAGGGGCTATTAATAGATTTAAAAAATTGCTTATAGAGGCCGGGACCTTCAAGTGGAAGCCCAACTCATTATAATGCTCCAGTAAACTGCTCCTTACCTCTCTGATTGCAGAGGTCCTTTGCGACATAAGCGATGTAATCTGCCATGTCCTGCAGAGAAATTGAGAGAGGAAGAGTGACTCAAGACTATAACTTCTGGGGCAGAGTAGCCACTGAAATGAAAATTATAAGACGCTGAATACTACTATATACATGAGTTCTAATACCCATACTTGCATAGAAAAGAGCATAAATATTGAGAATGCCTGTGTGTGTGCTGGATGAAGTCTGCTGAAAACGCCCTGCTGCATTAAGATGCACTTCACAGTATGCAAATAAACATGCTGTTTCTGCTAACCCTAACATCCACATTTTAAACACAGAATGCTTTGGATGTAAAAGCAGGAGGGAAAATGTTCAAGGCAGTCAATGGGCTCAATGCAGAGACACGTAGGATTTTGTTTTTAGGACTGCATGACTTAAGGCATTTTAATATTTTAAAATGATAGGGCCTTTTTTTACAAGTTTTTCTTGTACTCTATGACTGCATGTATCTTACTCTAAACAACAACCGTTTTTGAGATCAGGAAGCGCTCCTTTCTTTTTGAATCAGGAGGCAAAATTATGAAGAAGTAATGTGTTCCATCTGTATACATGCTGTATGTTAGGTCCTTATAGGAAAGCAGCAGTATGAGAAATAGAAGTGTGTGTTATTTAGAAAGCAGGGAGTGGGTGTGTGTATGCATGGTCGTGACACTAGCATGAGTAGATCAAATTAAAATGCCAGAAAATTCAATGACACTGGTTAGACAGAAGTATTCATTTAAAGTAACAAAAGTTATTGGCTGACCAAACCAAGTAAGAAAGCAGCAGCCAATCCTCAGAATAAGCTGAGTTCAGCAAAATTGTATTCAATTGTCTGTAAATACAAGTTCCTCCAGACAGCACTGATGTGTGCTTCACTTAGTTAACTGTAAACCCTTCAGTCTGTAATCGGACATCTGTTTTATCCTTTCACATCAGAGACAAGCAGACATTATAACTCTGTCATCCCTGTGTGTTCTGTGTTTAATTATTTCTCTTCATATCCGTGGTTCTCTGATATTAATACGAGAGCAGAGTCAGCTCAATAAGTTTCACCATAAAGCCTCTGTGACAGATTGATTTTAAATCCCCCTCGTTATCTTTCATGAGTCCGAACAAACTGAGGCTTTGCGGCTTAGAGCTCACTACAAGATTATTTTAGCTAATTAATTAAACAGGGAGCTATAATCCCATCCACAGCTTCGCCCCTCAGAGCAAACTAGCTTCCTGTTCTCTCTCAGTTTTAACTGCTGCATCCTCACAGTCACACATTGTGGTATTGGTACCAGGTAATTGTATCCTGTTTGTTCAAGATGAAAAGTGGAGTTCAGTGAAACTAAACAAAACATTATTCAACTTTTTTTGTGTCCAGAAGTTTATTAATCATGATTCAACCTAGACAGCAGCTAATAACCAACACGTCCTGCTGGCTGTTTAGACAAAGCAGCATTGATTTTTCTCCCTAATGATCAGAGCTTTTAATCATCACAGACATTCAGGAAACAGGAAGTTTCCCTGAGGATAAAAAACACAGATTCTGTGGTATGGAAATAATGTGAGCATGAAGGGACAGAGGGGGAGAACACATCAAATTAACTGGTTTAAAAAAGACGTGGTGAGGTGTAAAGATGACGAAAGCACGTTGTGGCTTTTACGGCCATTAATGCAACAGGGAAGGATTTCATGACTAGCTGCTGATAGCTCTGCATTATTATAAGATCCAGGAGGTAAATCAGGTATTAGAATATTGCCTGCATCTGCCTTATTAATCAAGCAAGGTGAATTTAAAAGTTTTTCTACTTTGGCATGTAATTTGATTATTTTTTCATTTAAAAGTATGATTTATTTGTGTGAAAATAAAATTGTTCTAAAGCTGCAGCACATATACATTTCTTTGTTATTTCTGCCTCTATTAAAAAGGAAATGCATGGGACAGAGAGAGTAGGGAATAAAAACAGCAAAGGGCCCAGGGATGGACTAGTTCAGGGGAACTGCATGGGGGACCTATTTATTTAATATAATAATGGGAAAATGACCAAAATGAAAGTTAAAAATGTGATGAATTTGTCACCTCGTTAAGATTAGGCAGAAAATCTCAACAGAGTGGTTTATAGCACCTCTTTTCAGACAATGAGATGCTTGGAAAGTTGTTGCAAAGAAAATCTATGAGAATTGAATTTCTTTGGGAAAAGAAAAAGTGATAGAAATATCATTTCAAATAGGTTGCTAGAGCCATTCTGAACAGCTTTACATCAAAATGTTTTTTATACATGGACAATAATTATAAATGGAGCGTTACCTGTAAGCTACTTCAGGCACGCAATTTGAGCTGCACTAGTTTCACACTCGATACGTGTCACTCTTATAGACACCTGACAAACGTATCCTCCCAGTTTGGTCATATCTTTAAGGTGCAAGATTTCCAGTCCCTGTCTCTGCTCTGCCATTGTCACCAAGCTCTGCAACTTTCAGCCCCACCAACTCCCCAGCCTTCCCCTGCAGATGTTATCTCATCTCTCCTTAATTTCTGCATTTAAAAACTCAGGAGTGATGAGATCGAAGCCTAGAAGCCAAACACATAGTGTTCTGCTGCTGTAATGAAGATTTTAACCCATTACACTGTCAGTTATCTGAGTGAACTACAATGATTTCAAGACATGCATCAGATGATGTGTTCACACCTCTGCTTTTTGTTGTACCTCCAAATAGAGTCTATTCTCACTACACCTTTGGCTAGTGTTTTGAAGCCAAAAGGTAATTTGGTGAATAACATCTAGTCTCCAGTTTCTGAGTAAGTGTGAAAGCACAGGGTCTGTGTTTCTATGTTTCAAATAATTGAAATATTTCCCTGTCCCTGACCTGCATCACACGTTTTAAGTATCAGGATTCAGAGTTAGGGTAGGAAATGATTAAATCCTCCACAAATGCCAGCAAACCAAGCGGTAACCAAGCTAAATCAAATTACTGTGTATGACAGTGTTGTGTCTGTGTGTGTGTGTTTGTACAAATGCTATCCTGTTTTTGTCCCGTCCCATGAACATTTGAAACTTTGGATCACATGACCTTACCGGGTCTCCTCCTGAGGCGAATGAGATAGCCTGCATGGGGTGATGGGCGATCTTCTATGAGGAGAAGAGAGCAAAAATAAATAAAAGCAAGTAACGTTTCTTCACTCAGTGCTTCAACACTTCAGATTTGTGCAGTTAAGATTTTATTCAACGAGCTGTTACCTGCAAGGAGGAGGTGGAAATCAGAGTCACACTGTCTGTGGAGACAGCGAGGATGATCCTGCTGCCAGAAAACTGAAGGTTGATTTGACCCAGAACAGCAGACAGTGCCTTACAGATGGGCTGATCAGGACAAGAATCACAGTTATTCTTGATTACATTTGTGTGTATGTGTGTGTGTGTGTGTGTGCGTGTGTGTGTGTGTGTGCGTGTGTGTGTGTGTGTGTGTGTGTGTGTGTGTGTGTGTGTGTGTGTGCGTGCGTGCGTGCGTGCGTGCGTGCGTGCGTGCGTGCGTGCGTGCGTGCGTGCGTGCGTGCGTGTGTGTGTGTATACATTACCTTTTTAGCTTTCAAAGCTGTCTTGGCTGACGTCCTCTCACACAGCCTGCTGATTGCCTCTCTGCAAACACAAACATTCATGAACAGATTAAAGACATGTTCATGCACACACACCTAATGGCTGTGTAAATATGTGATCCAGTGTCCTCTGTCAACATGTGACCAACATGTGAGAATATAAAACCAAAGTACAAGAAGCACAGATAACCAAAAACAGCAATTAAATACAAGATTGTGGTATTTATGCTTAAAGTATGTGTTTTAAATTGATGCTGCTTTATGAATATATTACAATACATTTTTGAGGCAATTATTCGATGTTTTTCCCCACTCCAGCTGTTTAAAGCTATGGTCACTAGATTATGTTGATTCACATTTAACTTACAAAAATGACAACAACAAAAACAATATATAACTGATTTTAGATGGACTCATGTCTAGTTCTTCATCTACAAAAACTCTTACCTGTAGCTCATATAGTGGCACAAATGACCTCCTTCAAATGCTAACATTGTTGCATCTGGACATTAAGGCAGACACTGCAGCTTGAGTTTCCTGCCTGAACAAGCAGTCGTCACTACATTTACCACTACGTTTCATTTGAGTACAAAGCTACATGTTAATGATGATGTTTTCTAGGAAGGTCTATGAATTCCTGCATTTTCTACAGCATGTGTGCCTGGGTGAAATAAATTTAAGATTTAAGATAATACAGCTCTTTGTCTTCCTTTCAGAAGTAAGAATCTGTTTATTTGTAGTCCATATTCTTGTTTTTATTAATGCTATTTAATTAGTCCTATATTATACATGATATCACATGTTTCAGGAATTTTCTTAATAATTTATTAATTTCTTTAAATTCTCTATCCTCCATTTTTTACACTGTTTGATCTTTGAAATATGAAAAATGTAAACTGAGTAATTCCTTCCCTGTTTAGAAAAACAGAAGCAAAGGAAGTGATAATTTGGATTAAAAAACTGAAAAACTGCCTGAATAATGTTTGTTTGTTAAACTTAATCACATCCTGAAACTTCCTCCTGAGTCCCTGTGCTCTGCAGTGGCTAACATGCTTCTCTTCAGAGAGCTGGCGCATGGGTCAGAGAGTTCAAAGCGCACAAACACTCTCACACACGTAACAGTAACATCCTTCTGTCTAGGAAACCATACTTTTTTCCAGGAGTTGCTTTTCTTCTCTCTCTCTCTCTCTCTCTCTCTCTCTCTCTCTCTCTCTCTCTCTCTCTCTCTCTGGGACATGTTTTGTTGTGATTCTCCATGTTGACATGTCGAGTGATTTGGGTATATAGAGAGAAATAAATTATATTTTCATCAGTCTGCAGCATTAGTCTTGTGCAGTTTGGTGAGTTTATTGTATATTTGCTCTTTCTGTGTGTACTTCACTTACAGTGCTCTTATCACTGAGAAGTAGAATTGCTAAAAGTGTTTTAGGTTAGCAGCAGCATTGTGTAACTGGTTCAAACAGAGTTAAGTCATGTGAAACATGTGTGTTTCATATGGTAACAAAATATGGTTTTGATAAATCAATGAATCATTTTTACAAGATTGTTTCATTGTAAAGGATCTGAGGTGTTCTAATACTTGTGAGTGTGGTTGTGTGAACTGTGTGTAGTGTTTTGACAAAATGGGCCCTTTTTTTCAAAATCGTGTTTAAGCAATCGAAAGAAACTGTAATAAGACTATGAGATATCATTAGGAGGAAATTCATCTAATTGGATTTTCTGCCCATCCTTCAGCAGCGTTCTTGTGAACAGAGGTTGCTGTGTCCGTCTGCGTTATGGCATCCTGCAGTAGGATGTCAATATCAAATGTTGAGGAGAAAGCGCTGGTTTATGAAACATTATACATTTAATTTAATTTCCCCGTTTGAAATGTTTCTTTTTACTAAACTGCACGTGTCTCAAATGAAAGAATATACTCGAAATGAGCTCAGCACACCATGGTAAAGCAGATTCCTCTCTTTTTTTTCTTTACAACACATGCAGAACATCAGCTCATTCACGTGTTGTTTTATTTAGACCATGCTAGCTGTTGGATATTCACACAGAAGTATCTTTGCATGTTTAGGTGTGTGTGTGTGTGTGTGCGTGCGTGCGTGCGTGCGTGCGTGCGTGCGTGCGTGCGTGCGTGCGTGCGTGCGTGCGTGTGTGTGTGTGTGTGTGTGTGTGTGGATACAAATCTGAAATAGGTTTATACAGTTACATTGTGGGAACTTGTCTTCTTGTTACAGACCAAAAGAAAGTTCCCAACACAAATTAAGTTAGTGTAAAAGTCAAGTTTATGCAAGAAGAGCTTACAGTTAAGGTGTGTGTTTGTGAGAGAAAGGGTGTCTGTGTGTTTGTGCGTGTGACAAAGTGGGCAAATTTCCTACCGTGTGACTTGCATTCTGGTATCAAAGTCGAGGGTTCTCATTGACTGGGTCACCTCCACACTGCCCATGTACTGTGAAACACACACACACAAAGTTGCACAATGACTCAGAGGTAAAAGATAATACATAGAAATAGATGAGGATCAAATAACTGTATTTATCTGACATCGAAATAATCAATCTCATGCAAATCCAAGAGATAAAAAAAATCACCATCCATACTTACACTCTCTCCAACTTTAATTTTTTTCCCCAAATATGTTAAAAGTAATTTCTCACCATACAAACAAGTCTGTCTCTCCTTTTCCACTCATAGCTACATCCTGCTCTAAGTTTATTTTCTAGCTTTCTATGCCTCTACTGAGGAATGGGATGATGGTTAGAGCAAGGAACTGTGAAGTGAGAGTCGTGAATGACTTGTGGCAAACAGCCGAGGGGTTGAATCAACTCAGGCCACCCGCTTAGAGGACTACAGCCTCTGTACATGGAGCATGTGATTTAACCGCTAAGCCAAACTGGCGCCCCCTGAATGGGGTTTCTGAGACCGATACAAATTCCAATTTGAAAGGGGTGAAATGAGTTATACAGTATGACCATGCAAAACTAGTCAAAGGGCTGCTGAATATATAAAATGACTATATATGTATATGTATATATGAATCAGCTGAACATTGGTATTGGTCAATATTTACCCTGTTGACAGATGTCAGCCCATTGGTATATAAACTACCGTGCACCATTTTTACCATCAAGCTTTATCTTTATATCAAAGTAATGCTGGCAAGCTTGTAAAGCAAACTGCTAATTTAGAGAAGTTTCTTATTGGGCAGAAGAAGTCACCTGTTGGACAAACTGATTTATTTTCCTAATCAAATGAGAAAGAAGATGTTGGCAGCGTGGGAGCATTAAACTGTCTCTGAGTAAGATCAGCGACATTCAGTTTTTAAGACATGTTCCACGGACATTTCAAGTGAAGCAACAATTTAAATACATCAGATCTCAGAGGTTATTTAACAGACAATAAGACTTGAGATGAAGTAATGCAAAATACATCTGTATCAGATCAACTATTGTCAATTAAAAAAACAAACATTGGTATTGGCCCTGAGTTTCACAATCGGTGCATCTCCTTTGTCAAGCGATTTAAGTTTGGGTCAGTGTCTGCTCAGCTGTGTTGCTCTGCTACATGTGCTGCAGACAGTGCTGAGAGTTTGGTTAACTGCTGAGTTCTCTGCTCTGCTGGACAAAATGTGTGTCAAACTCATTTCTAAATTACCCCAAATGTTGTTGTCTCTCTGTAAAAAGAATATTTCATATTAACACATATTAGCCAACATTGATATGGTTGTAAAGAGTCCATAACAACCTGAAATATCAACCTTGTATACCATTTAGGCTCTACTCATAACTGCAGACTTGGTTCACAGAGCACATCAAGTTCAATGAGAAGTATGTACAGATTTTGATGCACCAAAACTAGAGAACAGCATGTCAGTAGCATGTACCTACTTCTGAAAATACTGACATATATTTGATGATTAAAGACCTGAAAAAGTAACATGCAATGAAAGCAACCAGACAACATTTTGGTCATGTGATCGGATACACTTTGGACAGTCTCACTTTTGTTGGCTGTGAGCTTCAGCTGCTCACATTCTATAGGCTGGAGGCAGGATGAGTAAGTCCATTGACCTGACTTAAATCAATATATGCTTGTATGTGTGGGTGGAGTGAGTGGGCGGGAGTGTAATGTATGAGTGTGTGGGTGTATGTGCTTGTTTATAGGGGGACAATCAGACAGTTCGTTCTCATTTCCAGCAGTGGTCAGCTCACAGGCCTCGCTCCTAATCACCCATGCGGACAAACCTCCGGTTCTAGAACAGCATGGGCACTGCTGATACCGGATACGGACACACACACACACACACACACACACACACACACACACACACACACACACACACACACACACACACACACACACACACACACACACACACACACACAGAAGCAAAGCAGATCTAGAGAGGAGCAGAGAGCCAGGATGAGTCACTACTGCCTACACAGGAAGCTCTAACTGAGAGGGAGGGGGTGAATGTGCAAAAGTGAGTGTGATGTTGTGGATGGAGCACAGAGAAAAAGAGTGTGTGAGTGTGTCCGGTTTGTGTTCTATGTCAAATGTAGTTATGTTGGCATTTGCATCATTAAAATTACGTATCTTAACTCTCTGCAGGGACCCTCAATATGAGGTCAGCCCTACTTTCTCACACAGATGTTGCTGTCGTTTTGTGAATTATACAAGAAATGTTTTAGGCGAATTGTCAAAGTTAAAAACATAAAGATAAATTGAAAGATCAACCTCATATACTCCACTTTTAGATGGATTTTTGCTGCACAATGTTTCAGACTTCTCTTTGTGCACAGAGGAGGGTGTGGGTGATGCATATTGTGTGTTAAAAAATACCTTGATGTGATGGTGAATTGCTCTGTTTGCTGCCCGCACCACTGTACAGTCATCTGCTGCAGAGAGAGTCTTCAAACAGCACAGACCGTCTCTGTGTGGACAGCCAGGGGTCCAGGGGAGGCTGGCCATGCGATGCAGGGTGACAGGTCTTTTTGTGCAGCACAGAGCAGACTGAGCTTGGGGGCACATGAGGGAGGGTTGGCTACGAAATCTCTGATCAGGCCCAGAACAAAACTCTGTACTGGACAAGGGTCTGTCCGTGTGTCCATCAATGTTCGTCTGCCCCCTCGGGCCTCGCAGGGAAATAGGACTGTGCAACCGGATGCTGGCCACACGAGGGATGAAGTCCCTCAGGGTGGACGGCTCATGGTGTGTGGGCGTCCCAGGGTCCAGCTGAGCAAAATCAGAGTCCAGGCAGAGGTCCCCCTTCAGAGGCAGCAGTCTTTTGGGTGGATCTTCCAGAGATGTGAGGGAATCATTGCGCAGACGGCTGTATTTGGTGCGTTTAAGCATGCCTGAAAGAGGTGATGGAGTCAGATATGCAGCATGCTGTTTTTTATTAAACTGATGATGTCTGTAATGATTAAAAAAACCTGATAAGCTACCTGGTAAGAGTCCTGTCTGTGATTTTAGCCTGGGTAAGGTTTGCTCTCTCATAATCAGGGAGCTGGACAGAAGTGAGCACTGGGAGGACGTATTAAAAAAGGGAAACCCCTCAAAGAATTAGACCTGAATTAACAGTTTCTATACACAAATGTTCAACTTGATGTTGTAGTTAAGAATAAAGCAGAAAAATGAGCCCCTATAAATGTAAATAAGGTTATCTTAGTGAGATTATCTCAGCACTCTGCTCATGTGCACATAAGATTCCTGCTCTACGTTACAATACAGTAATTCAAACTCACCGGTGTGGGACTGGCGATGTCCTGTGAAGCCTGAAGTCCAGTCTGCTCTGCTCCAGTCACTCTGAGTGCAGTCCCATCTCACTCATCCAGACACTTTCTCAGTCAGTTTCCCGGCTTCTGTCTCTGCTACACCTCCACATCAACTTTCCTCTTGTTTTCTTTCTCAGGTATAACAGACTATTGCAGCTTTTATGAATGAACTTTCTCTCTTTTTTATGAATGGGAGGCTCTCGCTCACTTCCTTTGTCCCCCTATGACGCTGCATGCAGATGAATATGTGAATGAAGCAGAAGAGAGATTGACAGACGGCCCCTGAGGCTCTCTCCCCCTCCCTCACCCATAAACTACCATCCAATCATAGGAGGGTAGGGTGACTCATGCTGTACACACACACACACACACACACACACACTTACACACTGAGCCAACAGTACATGAGTGCTCTGTTCTTCTCTTCTAACATCAGTTACACCTAAGAGATGCTGGTAAAGTGTGTTATTCATACATAATTAGCTTTGCTTTCTCACTTCCCCAGTGTTCTGTTAATATCAGAAAATGAGGGTAAACATCTGCAACATTCACAGAAATCTAAACAACAAAATAAATCCATGGTGTTCTGTATATGTGCATTCAAATGACCTGAATGAACACACAAGGAAGGAGACTAACCAGAACATTTCTGTATGATCCTAATCAGAACAATATGCCAGAAGACTGTTTTGCATGTTGCACTTATTCCATTTTAAAAGATTGATATCTAACAACAGCAAAAGACAAACATGTGTGGAAGTGCTGCTTTATGAAGACCTAAAACCACACTGTTCATCCAAAAATTTCAAAAGCTGAGATATATGTGCACTGAAATAAAATATCTTATTTACAAATATCTTACTTAATTTTTTGTGCACATAAGCTGGATGAGAACATTATAATAGACAATATTTCCAAGAGTGATAGCATGAAATTAAGCACAACAGAGCCATTGGCCCCCTAGTGGTTATTCAGTGAAGCTATAACCAAACTATTATTTTAAATATCAGCAAACATGAGGACGTCTTTGTCTTTCAATGCTGCATGTCCACGTCAATGTGTTTCCATGAAAGTCCATAACTGTTTTAAAAGTGTCTGCTACATTTTTACAGAACCCAACAGAACTCACTCAAACTGCTTGTTGTTAGACAAAGTCAAAAACACAAAAATACTATACTTAACCTTAATATATGAGAAATAAAGCCTTGAAATTTTCCCACTCAGGACCTTGAGACAGGATATGTTTAGCTTTTTTTGCTTGGAAATTAATTAAAAATTGTGTCTGATTCTTTTTTGCCTCCTGCTGATAAAACAGAGAATACAAGATGAGTCAAACAGTTTACATAAACAACATTTTAATGATGTTAATCATCAGTTCATATAGGTTAAGAGCAAAACAGGATTATGAGAAACAGCCTCTAACAATGTTGCTAGCGATGTACAGTCTGAAAGAGATGGTCTTAAATATCCATAGAAAGACGAGGAACACGCTGAAAAAAGTACTTCATTGAACCGTTTTTTTTGTTTTTGTTTTTGTTTTGTTCACATTAGTCACAAGACCTTAACCAGTACGTATTTACATAGTGCAAAAAACACACTTGCTGTCAAATAACATACCTCAAACACTGATGGAAGTCATAGCAACAAAAAGCCTAAACAGAGTACCTTTATCAAACTAGAAACACGTTCAGATTCCCAAGAATGATACAGAGTACACCATCTCCTCCAACGAGAGGGCTTCACATTGCATACAGCCCGACATACTGCATTTACACACTGCATCACCATCCACTGGCTGAGATCTCACTATGATTCACTATCAAATACCATTATTAAAAAATGGATTCCAACTGTTCAAATGTTAAAACTATCAAATGGCTTTAAGAACAGGATGATTGTTTTTATTTTAAATACAATGGAAAAATCTCTTTTGTACACTTGTATTTACAAAGTTTATCATTAGTGTGTGCACGACTCTGTGACGACTTGTTTGACTTCAGTGGTGACTCTGCTCCAGTGAGGGAGCCTCTCAGCTGTAGTGAAGGGACTTCAGACTGGAGCAGCTGGAGCTCAGTGCCCACAGAACCCGGTATATCTGACCTCTTGTAAACTCGGGTGCAGTATAACTTCATGATTACTGGCTGGTAAACACCTGCTTGTCTTTTCCATGTATTCGATTCAAGCATCATTGTTTAGTTTTTTTCAGGAAAATTAGTCAACACTGGTAAAAACGACGACAAAGAACCCTGTTACAGTTTCAGATGTTTTCATGGATGAAATTAACAAAAAGGCTTTAAAAAAAAAAGGTGTTAAATCACTGCCGGGTCAGACAGCTTGACAGCCCCTCATCATGAAACAAACAAAGCAGGGGCACTTTTTTATGAAATACAGAGAACATCCAGGAACTCGAGACAATTCCAGTCAGAGGAAAACAACCCCAAATAGCTTCACGCTCGGTAAGATCATTATCACAAACTATTATATACTGTTGTAGAACAAGGTTATGTACACATAGCTTGTTTTTGCTTCTTAGAAGTTAAGTCATTTGAATCAGCTGACTACAAAGAATGGGTCACTTATTATTTCAACATAAAAAACACTCTGAAGACTCACAGGTGGGAGTGGTTTTGGTAGAAACACAGAAGAACCCCTGACACTGAAATATTCTGAGAGGAAAGCTGAATACAAACTGAGCAGGAATTAAGAAAGGCGTGTCTCTCTTTTCCTCATGGAGCAGTCAAGCAGGACAAAAAGGAAAACAAACACAAACAAACATTATGTACAAAGATAAAGCTAATGAACACGGCAAATTAAATGCAAAGGATGTGCCTGTAAAACACACACAAGCACACAAATACTTGTTGAGCTGTAAACCTTCTGGGCTCTGTATAAAGAAAGAAGGGAGCTGAAAGGTTCCAACCTTCCTCCTCATGTATTTTCTAAGGGCTCACCACTTGCTCCCAAAACTGTTCCTGACTCTAATAGAGTTCAGCTGTGGAGGAGGAAAATCTACATATTCCCTCTGAATTCAAGTGTAACAGGTTATTAGCCAAAGAAGTGAGGGAAACCTTTAAGTTCAAAGATGAGCGCAGTTCTCCAGAGGTGTTACTTTTCCTCCAAACCAAGCCAGTTGCATGTCGTCCTGGTAGGTTGGTCAGTTTCTGTAAAATGCGTTAAAGGTCTGTGTTTTCGTTGGTCAGTTGGTTGGATACCTGAGATTATGTGGTGTCAAAGGTGAGATGAAGGAGAGAAGCTGCTGGCTGCTGTGAAGATGGATGTGTGAGTGTGATGGGGAATGAGAGTCAGAACAGAGGAAGAGAGGGAACATCAACCTGTGATCTTCTTAGCTTCCACCTGCTCTTTACCTTCCACCATCGCCTCTGTGATGTCCACTGAATCAATGTCCTCTTCTTCCTCACTCTGCCCTCTCTCCTCTTCCTCCTCCTCCTCTTCTTCTTCTTCCTCCTCCTCCTCTTCCTCCTCCTCCTCCTCTTCTGTACTTTCCTGACTCTTTCCGAGCTGCAGGTTCTCCAGGGTCTTTGACACCCATGATTCGATACGGCTGCTGAGGGTGGGCACCTCCACAGAAATAGGTTCAGGAGTGTAGTCCTCCTCTTCCTCGTCCTCTTCTTCAGCCTCTTCTAGCATTCCAGGAACCAGGGTGGAGGTGGTGGAGGTAATGGACGAGTTCAGCGGGCCCCTGCAGCTCCCATCCAGTGAGCCAGTCTCTGTGCTCTGCTGAGAGGCCAGCTCCAGCCGGTCGTCCACCCTGACCTCTTCTTTCTCCCCAGTGCTCTGTGCAGGAGGCCCCGCTCTGGGCTGTGGAGCAGAGGAGCTAGGCAGGGCGGTGTTAGTGGTGGCTGCAACAGCCTCAGTGTCTTTCTGAGCGGGTGTTGAAGGTGCAGGGCGGCTCGGCTCAGCCTCGACAGGCTCCAGAGCATCTGAAGTCTCCACCATACTCCTCCAGTTGGTCTCTGAAAGAAGAAATTACTTTGTTATCCTCCATTTTCTGACCTTTTCTTATAAGAAAATCCAGACATAGTGATCCTTCTACTCTACAACATGTCCAAGGTATTCTTGCACTTTTACCCCGCTATTCTTATCAGACAGCAACATTTTCAACATCTTTAAGAAGAAAAGTATTAGAGACAATACCAATATATGCAAATATTCAGTAGCAGAACTTTGTTCTCCCTTATTTTCTAACCCACCAATTAAATCAGAGTTAACTGTTTAGCCTCTCCGAGGTATCGTGGGCTCAAACATCAGTGAAGGGAGGTGCCCACTTGATAAACCCAGTGAAGTGCTGGCTCTTGATGCCCATCTGTTTATCTCAGGCTTTGGGAGACATCAGGAGCCATGGGGTAGGCTACTAAATTAAATCGGTAGAGGGCATAGAGGGGTAAGTTTCTTCACTGAGTGCTCGTCCTTGCTTTCAGCACAAGTACCTTGTGTTTATCTCAAATTCCCACAAACCCACTAATGAATCTATTAATTCTTTATAGAGTTCACCTGCTGTTTGGGATGTACCAAAGGCAATTTGCAAAACGTCAGGACCTGAATAAGCATACAATTTCTGACAATTGTTGAGCATACACGTGTGAAAAGGTTAAAAAAAACACAGGATTTAAATACCTGAAGAAGTTAAGAAAAGCCTCCAACTCACTCAGACACTACAAACAAAAGCTTCTTACCAACTGATACATTAGTATTAAAAATAGATGGTACTTTTCCCAACTGCATCCTACATCTTGTTAAAGAAACCCCTAAACAATCAGGACATATGTTAGAAGAAGAGAGCTTGAAGTGTAGGCACTAACCATACTCCTTCTCATTAACCTCTGAGATAGGCTCAGAGAAGATGGAGCAAAAGGAGATGGCAGAAGCAGCAGAGTGGTTACGAGAGTGTCCCATGTGGTGTGGGACTTTTTTATCATTTTTGGGAGCCTCCTCGGCCTGCTCCTGCTCCAGAGCTGACACCATGTCCTTATAGGCCTTTCTAGCCTCCTCTGTGAGGGACACCAAACGGTTGAAGAGGCCCTGAAAGAAGGAAAGGGAAGAGAGATTTAATCAAGTTAGTAAGAGACAAAAATCGTTACACACAAACAAAGCTAAATATCCTGTGATGCTGAGTCTCAACTGCCATGATGTATTTAATATTCATTCAACTTACACTAAAGTAAATCTATACAATCCTAACTTAAATACAAAAGTAAAGGGTTTAGGTGAATATGTGCGCCTTACCTCGGCTCCAGAATAGTTGAAAATGCCAACTACACTAACAGGCACTAGTTTGTTGACGCAGCGTCCCAGAGCTTTTCTGCCCAAGGCAAAAACAAACGGGATCTCCTGCTCCCTCGCCATGGCAATCACATTATATAAAGCTTCATCCAAACCACCTGGAACACAGGAAATAAAGAGTGACCCAAATGCACAAACTATTTCAATAAATTACCATGGAGACTAGAGCGGAAAGAACTGCTGTGTTGGTAATAAAAATTGGGGCAACACAACTGTTACTGTTGACTTTGTGCCCAGTTTATGCTCTTTGATGGGATATTGTGACTTCTTCCTTTTTTTAAAATATCTCATCCTTTAACAACTGACACTTTTTGCCACTTGAGGGCGTCAAAAACAATTTGTGAACATTTTCATACCATGATCTGTTAAGTTGACAGGTCAAACTTTGAAGCAAAAGCTGCTTGTTATCATAACTCTGGCCACCTTGTGAATATAAATTCAACATTTTCTCTCTCTACACTCTTTAAATCAACACAGTGAAGTTCAGGCTGCTAATACAACCTCAAAGTGGATATTATGTGCTATAAAGCTAAGAAGACCTTCAGTTTCAGGTGTCTAGACTCAGTAATGACTCACTGTTTAAACAAAAATGGATGAATGAAGGGTAAAGAAGTATTGGTCACCTTTGGCCTGGATCTTCTCACAGTTTGGAGAGATGATAACACATTTTATCTTGTGTAACTTCATATGCTTGGTGACCTCTCGGAGACCCATGACCAGGCGGCGTTTGGATTTGGCCTTGGTTGGATCCTTTTGGTAGACCCGCTCCTGGAAGCGGACCAGTTCTTGTAAAAGCAAAGTCACACTCTCGTCTATCTCCTTACTCAGCACCTGGTTACAGTACCTGCGGGAGGGGAAACATGAGAGGTTGAGGGAATGGTGGATTCATTGTAAAATGCCTTAACTTGATCTGATTTCAGGCTCACAATTGTGATAATTTGCATATTTTATTTACCTTATGTAAAAGATAAAAGAGTACGGAACAGTTAACTGAACAGCTTTAGGTATTTGTGATGTCAATTTTGGATTAAGTAAACTCTAATGGGATTGTTTTGTTTGTATTTACTGTTTTCTGACATTTAATTGGCAAAGTAATTTACTTTAAGTGAACATAAAGTCAGCATACAAAAACAACTGTTGTCGTGCATTCGTCTGGGCTGTTCTCACTACAAATTGACACAGCTGTTCATGACAATATTGTTTCCACTTAAGTTTTTGCTTCTTAACCTCTTGATTGTTTCATGCTAGAGCTTTCAGCATCTCAAAGAATAGTACAAAGATCGAACCAGTGGCTTCTTGGTTTGATGAATTGAGATCGGAAGTCTGACGTAGTGTGGCCTGAGGAGCAAGAGACCCTGAGGTCGCAGCTGAGAGGAGGAGCTCAGCTACAGAAGCCTTTTGGAAGCTTCAAATGCAAAATCTGTTCGAGAAGGGTGGGCTGGGACAATAGGCCTACAGCAGAAGACACGGAGGCACAAAGCTGTGTTTGTGACCGCTTGCACACATTTTGCTGAGAGGGGACAATGTGCCGGGCTTCTGTGCCGTACTCTACAATTCTTTATTGTACAGTCCCGCCCCTAAAAACACCCGTTCAGGACTCTTGCAACCGAGGCTTTGTGATGTTTGAGTAGGACAAGTATTTGCTTTGTAAACATTTTTGTCACCACAATGTGCATTTTGACAAATTCTAATTCTTTAAATTCCTACAAAGGTCTTTTCTGTGGAACGTTTTTGTTTCTCTCTCCATGTGGGGAAGGAGTGTGTACTTACTCTCTGAAACGTCTGCTGTGGATCTTTGTGATGGCGTTTGAAGCCATTGGACTTCCAATACCGGAGCTGGCGGGAGAACCCTGTGACACAGGAGTAATACTGTAGGGCGAGTTCTGGCTGGCCGGGGAGAGGGATGCATCACTGGGCACGCTCAGACCATTTTCTGTAATACAAAAAACAGGCCAGATATAAGAATGAGCAAGCATAACATATCGAGAGATGCAAAACATACACCTTGTTCTTCCTTAATTACAGATTGGCCTCACCTTCTTGGGAAGCAGGCTCTCTTGGAAGATCATCAGAGAAGTGTAGACTCTCATCCCCATGCTCCTCCTGGCCTGAAGACTCCTGTTCTGCACTTGTCTTCCCTTTCTTTCCTTCACGCTCCTTCAAGATAATCTACAGACAGAAAACAAGAACAGAACTTTAAACCAGCAGCACTTACAAATATTTGAAGGCTCAAATATCTATTTTTTCCATTTATAATGCATGCTCAGTAACCTCCTCCTCTGCTTAAGAGAACTCATTCACCTTTTTCAGGGCTGTTGGCCGTTTCACTTTAGGAATCTCTCTCTCCTTTCCTCTCTTGATACGTGGAGCGGTAGAATCGAGGGAATTGTTTGGGGCTGAATATGGCTGCTGATGAGCCTTCAACATGGAGGACACATTGGTTGAGACTGAGCTGTGGAATGGAGTCGTTGTTCCAACTGGAAAGAAGAATAGAAAAGTTAGTGTACAGGCAGCATGTGTCCATAACTTTAATGTGGTGTCAGGACTCATAGACTTAGTGTGAGCTCAGTGGTCACTCAGAAGGGGCAGCAATTCAAACCACTTAATAAAGACAAGCCAGAAACACAAATGATTAGTGTTAAATTAAAAGGAATAGGAAGTATGAGGGATTGTAATAGATAACATGTTTATTGGGATCTTAAACACAGCTAAAAAAAGGCGCACATTTCAGATACTCTGCTCGAATTTCTACAAAATCAGACAGAACAGAAGATGCAAAATTACGTAATAAGGCAGGGCAAGAATCCTAAAAAGAAAAAGATTAAAGGGAAAATAACTTACGACGAAGATGCAAGCAACCCTTATACCATTATACAATGACCAAACATTGTGACCCCCTGCATAAGATTGTGTAGCCCACCCACTCATCAGGTCAGTGCCAAAACAGCCCTGACCTAACTCCACTTGACCTCTGAGGGTGTGCTGTGGTATCTGGCACCTAGGTGTCAGCAGCAGATCCTTTAAGACCTGGAAGTAGTCAGGTGGGGCCTCCATGGATTGGACTTGGTTTTTCAGCACAACCTACAAATACTCAGTTGGACTGAGATCTGGGGAGACCAAAGTCAACACGTTGAGCTCATTGATTGTGTTCCTCTGTTGCTTCATGAGTCCACTACTAATGCTCCCACTGTAGGCACTGTGGACAGGGGTCAGTAATGGCAACCTGACCGGTCTGCAGATAAGCATACCCACACACAACAAACTGTGCTGCACTGTGTGTTCTGACACCTTTCTATCAGGACCAGCATAAGCTTTTCCAGCAGTTTGAGCTCCAGTAGCTCTTCTGTTGGATCAGACCACACAGGACAGCCAGCATCACTGAGCTTTAGCTGCCCATGAAAGTGTTACAGATTCTCCAGTTTTCCATCCTTGGTCCTTGGTCCTTGGTACTGACCTCTGACCTCTGACTGATTTGAAACACCTCACAAGAGCTGCAGTTGTTGGAGATTCTCTAACCCATTCGTCTAACCATCACAGTTTGATCCTTGTCAAAGTCGCTCACATCCTTACACATCAACTTCAAGAAGAAAATGCTCCCTTGCTGCCTAACACATCCCAGGCAGGTTCCATTGTTAAGAGATACTCAATGTTATTCACTTTACCTGTCACTGGTCATAATGTTATGGCTGATCAGTGTATATTGGGTTGAATGGTGCCTTCTTTAAAAAAATGTATTGCATAACGTCAATACCTGTGAAGGACAGTGGCTTGGTATTGTTGAGTTGTCTGGCCTTCATTGCCTGCTGATGTTTTTCCAAAGCTGCCAGCATGTCCCCCAGGTCAAGCTCAACAGAGGTCTTACTCTTCTTCCCTGCTGCTTTAGTGACAGCCTCCTGGTAAAAGACAAAGCAGCACAGAGTAAGAATACAGAACCAGCCAACAACAGTTTTAGATCAATGTAGAAACTTAAGGACAAGAAGTTGTGAAAACCAGAGAAAAAAACACGACAAAGAAACACATCAACCAAGCCATAGAAGTCAACATGTTTTGTCTGTTCCCAGTCTACATGACAGCAGACATAATGCAGGTTTATACCTGCAGTTTCTTCTGCTCCATGCTGATTTCAGAGTACTCCTGTGCAGTGGCCAAAGCAGCAGCCAAGGCCTTCTTCCTCTGGCTCTTGGCCCTCTTAGGAACAGAGGTGGTGATGGGAATGGGTGTCTGCACAATGTTGATGGGAGAATTTTCTGGTAGGTTATCCAGCTGTGATGCAAGAAGAAACACAACTTATTAGATACACCATCATAGATGCACAGCATCAGATCTGACCTAAACATTACAATTTATGTTTCTGTTAAGAAGAACTTTCTCTTCATCACTTTGAAAGTAGGTACCAAGTGTGAGAGAAAGAGAGAGAGAGAGAGAGAGAGAGAGAGAGAGAGAGAGAGAGAGAGAGAGAGAGAGAGAGAGAGAGAGAGAGAGAGAGAGAATAAAACAAGATGTAATGTCTCTGAACTGTTTCTGTCCTATTGTCCTTGTAATACTTCCTAGTAACATTATGCTTCAAGCATCAAATTTCACACACAAGTGGTACGCCAGAACAATGCTGCATTGTTGCATGATGTTTACGATGTTTGTAAGCATTGAAAGAACTGGGGGCAGGGCATTTGCATACATTGCTACTAAGCTAAGTCATTGTGGAGTCAACACATAACAGGAAGCAAAGCTAATGTTACTGTCAAGCTAAAAAACAAAATGTTAGTGAAATGTAGCTCTTTTTTTTGTACTGTTGATTTCTGAAATGGTTTGTGGAGATAAATGGATTGTACGTTGCTTTTCTGATTTAGTGTTTTAAAGAGAAATAAGAAACTAAATGGACAACAGACTGAAACAAAACATTCTAGGAGTAGCTGAATGGAATTATATTGAATCTGAAACTGACACTTGATTAGTTAGATATGTCCATCCAGTTATGTTGCCCGTATGTTGCCCAAGAAAAAGAGACAAACATCTTATGTATACATTGAATCTGGCAGTCATGCCACAGCCAGCCTTCAGACAAAGTTGACATTAGAGAGAGCCGTCTGTTACCAGGTTTTTTGGCAGTTTGGGTTGCGTGTGTGTCTGGGCTGGAGAAGGTTCTTGTTTGCTGCTACGTTGACCAGCCCCTCCTGTAGGGAGATCTGGAAACTCATCTTCATCCTGATTAATACATAAAAAAACATTTTAGCACAAAATTTCATCAAATAAATGTTTTATAAATGTGTGAATGACGGGGCTGCTTTGAAATTTTAGTTCACTGGAATACAGGAAACATCTTCTCACCTCAAAATAAAGGGGCTCTGGGGTGAGCTCATTGCCAGTGCCCACTGCTGCCTGCAGCCTTTGTTCTGACTGGTTTTGAGGAGCTCGCCCCAGATAACCACTGTGGAAATCCTGAGATAAAGAGAGGGACAAAAGCAGAGGAGTGACAGATGTTACTACTGGTTTTCAGTGTTTATTACCGGCTTGGCATTTGTGCAGACACGGTTTAGTGAGGTCAGGTTAGTAAGAAACAAAGCATGGGCGTTGTAGAACATTCTTCTGATATGTCTCCTGCTTAAGAATGCTCACAGTCCATGTTAATGTTATACTATGTTAATGTTAAGTATTACTTCAGACCATTTAGAACTCTTACATTGCTTCACAAATCTCAGTGTACTCTCCTCATCAGCGTCATCATCTTAACTCACAGGACAAAAGTTTCACTCTAAAACTAATTTCCTTAAACCTTGAGTTACTTTCTTTATATATACACAACAACGGGACAAACCGTACCTGTGAGAAGTTTCTCTGTTCAGGAGTCTTCCTCTGATCAGCTCTGTAAAACTGTCCGTTTCTGTCACCCCAAGGTTTGGGGTTAGCTTGAGATGCTACATTTACCCAGGTACCTGCTAAAAAACAAATCAGAAAATACTCATGTTTTCAGGTATAATAAATATTCAGTTATATTGTCATGCACAATGAAAACTGAAAAAAGGTAGTACATGTTGTTTCAAACATACCTGTCATGACGCCGGCTTCTACTCCCTATCAAACACAGAGAAAAAGTTAGAATACAATCAGTTTGGGGATTTCTTGGGTACACTTCATATCTTAACACTGTGTGAGAAGAGGTTATTTAAGGACCATGACACAGCTCATCCATTAGTATTTCTTCAGGCCTTACACATGCAAAGTCTTCTATTGTTGATGCAAAAACCTGCTATGATCATAACTATGTTTCTTCTCTTCATCTCAGAGTACGCAGAAGTAAAAAACATCCAAAAGTTTAGCAAAACAAACTAAACGTATACATTTTGTGTCTCTGGGACAACTTCTTACGAACGGATGTGCATAATAAACCCTTACTTCCTGGTTGTGTATCACAAACATTAAAAAAATGATCAACCCCCCCCTGATAATTTCAGTCTTTTAAACATACTGGTTTTACTGATTGTAAGAGACACAAATCAAGTTTACAGTAGATGATGAAGATGTCAACTTACTGGTGTTGCTGCTGCATTCTCTGCTGATCGCTGTGTTGCCCCAGCCGCCTGATTGTGTTTGGGGCTGCAGTATCCGCTGTCACTGTCAATGTCTGCTTCACTGGCGCCCTGCTCATTGTAGCTTTCACCTGGATGGGACGCCCGTCTTCGTTTTGTTCGGTTCTTCCACAGCAGCGGACTACCTCGCTCAGCAGCACTTCGGCCTGAAACTTCACCTGGAAAGTCTGTGGATAAACAAGGAGAAACTGAGCTCTGACTACCAATGTGGAATAGATCTATTTCCTTTGATTATCATTAACCTTGAGCGTTTATACAAAAGGATTGTAAAAATCTGTGTAAGTAACAGTACTGTCCTGCAGTCGACTGGTCTCATATGACGTTTTTTAACATGGTATTTACGACAATTGGTTAACAATTAACTTTACAACTTTGAGAAAAACGTTTGTCAAGCTTGACAATGCAATAGGCACCAGTGGTTACATCAACAGCTGCACGAATGTTTAACTCTCTAACCAGAAACTCTGCATTCCACGTCTTTAAAGGGCTCACAACAAGCATCATAATCAACATCAACCTGTAAGACCAGACACAGCTCTTACCAGCAGTGTATCATTTCCTCACTGACGGGAAAGATTCTTCTTTGTATGCAAAGCATCTTACTTTAACAAAGTCTGGAATGTTTTCAACTTCAGTTTCCTTTAAGCCACAGGAATAAAGATTATTATAAAAGTATTCTTACCAGTCTGCTGAGCCGCATCCACCAGCATGACAGTCTTTGTCCTTCCATCGGGCCCCAAGGTGCACACTTCCTTCTGCACAGCTACACTCCTAGTTGGAGGTCGGCGTCCTCTTGGAGGCTGGCACACACCCAACTGTTGCTGGCAGAAATAAAAAGAGGTGGGGAAAGTTCATTACATGAGGATGAGTAGAGACATTTTTAAGTGACCAAGACAATGACATCGGTATGTCACGATGAGGTTGTTGACCTTGTGTACCTTTGGGAGAAGATTAGGTCGCACCATGCCTCTCCCCCTCTGACTGGCCATGCCATATGCTGGCCCTAGGGGCAGCGGTCTTTCCCCAATATCTGCTGAGACAGGGCTGACCACTTCTGTTTGCACTGGACCTGCATAAGTGCCAGGGAAGGGCTGGTAGAAGCCCATCACAGGTGGGCATGGAGCAGGCATAATCTGATAATAAGCGTAGTCATTGGAGACAGGAGGCTGGGGGGAAGACAGGATAGGGTAGGCCAGGTATGAACCACCAGGGCTGGGGTTAGGCTGCTGCCAGCGCAGTTCTCCTCCATTATACATGGGATGTTGCCTGTGAAGCAGTGGAGAGGAGAACATGTTAAATTATTCCTGTAATTCAGCTGTTTCAACAGTCTTTGTTTTTTCACAATATCAACAGAATGATAAAACTTCATAAAAGGATATGATAAGTTAAGTCAAAAGCGGTGAGAATTATTTTTTTTGTTGTTACTTTTTTGTGCATTTTTCCCTTTAATGGACAGGACAGCTGAAGAGAGACAGGAAATACAGGGAGAAGAGAGTGGGGGATAACATGTAGCAAATGGTCGAGGTTTGGAGTCAAGAGAGCAACCCTGCGACAAGAACTATATCCTCTGAACATGGCGCGTGCGTAGACTGCTTGGCCAACAGTGCTCTGCAAATGTTTATTTTGATGTAGATCAACAAACAGACAAATAGAGTACAAAACTGAACTCACTCTCTTGATATTAAAAGTTGTGTATCTTATTAAAATGCAACTTGTGAGACAGTTTAACATCACAGTCACAACAGACGATGCATTATAAAATAAAAATAACAGTGTGATCATACTGGCTTAGTATGTGTATACAATGCAGGAAAGGAAGTACGGTTTAACATTCCTCTCAGACAAAATACAAAAAGGTAGGCAGCTTAGAACCAGGACAACAAGGTTGATTAGGTAACACCAACATTAAGGTACTTTGTAAAGTTGTACAGAATTTACAGGCAGCAAGACAATAGTGCAACAGTGAAGAGAGCAAAGGGTGCTGTTCTTGTCAGTTATGTAACACGTTGCTTTATATACAAGAGGTAGGTGGTGTAGTATTCACAGTAAATATAGAGTGCATAATATTGTGTTAGAGAGCAATCATTCTATTAAGCTGGAGCCGCTTTTGTCTCGAAAGAGAGTTTGATGCCGGGCTAACATCTTTAATGTCAGTGTGATGATCTGTCTCGTGGTTGGTTGGTTGGTTGGTTGGTTGGTTGGATGGTTGGGGGCGTGTACTTGGTATGAAGGGACGTTGATAAGGATCCAGATGATATTTTCACAGTCAGCGTGCATTTCCTTGCATTCAAATAGCGGGGAAAGGAAACAAAGGAACGGATGTGTGCAGGATACAGCAGATCACTCCGGACAAAGAGAGAGTCACTGGAAACATAGACGGTGGTTCCATGCACACTGTGGAACTCTGGGGAGGTTTCCATTCATAATTAAGCAGTCTTAAACTACAGAGCATCTAATGGCTCCTACTCAACACACTGTTTAAAAGATCTGATCCAGATCTCTTTTGTGGAGTTCAACATCAGGGACATAGTGTTCCCTTCTTATTATAGTAAACAATGTGGTGAATGAGTTATTCTGGAAATAGAAAAAGGCTCAGAAGAGGGGCAATTTGTTCTTGGGCAGTTTACAAGTGGAACACCATAGTTCCCAAATGCTGCAGAAAAGTTAAATATTTCATTACAAGTGGACAGCTTACAGAAAACTCCATAACCACCATGAATTAGTCAAGATGAGTTCAGGATTGAAGCTACAGCCTCAGAGTCCCAAATATCCCTTCACTTCAAAGAGAAAAAGTACCTGTTGGGTTGGTTCTCCTGGACAAAAGGGTAACAGGTGATGAGGTAGCTGGGTATGGGAGTAGTTTCCACCCCTCCGCCGCCTCCCCCTATACCTCCACCTCCACCTCCTCCGCCTGCATCTCCAGAAAGACTCATGCTGACTAGGGATCCTTCGAGACCTTTCTTCTGTGGGATGAACGGTTCCACTTCGGCTGAAAGCTTCACATCCTGCACAAAGAGAGAGAGAGAGAGAGAGAGAGAGAGAGAGAGAGAGAGAGAGAGAGAGAGAGAGAGAGAGAGAGAGAGAGAGAGAGAGAGAGAGAGAGAGAGAGAGAAACACTTCTGACACACTGAGCAACAATTGCCAATTAACTACATGACACATCTGAGTAAGAAAAACAATCAACACCTGAGAGCAGAAATATCTCCAACAGCTCAAATTCAGTCACCGCAGTATTTGCCTGTGTTTAATCAAGCCAGCTGAGAGTTCTGTTTTTATTGTGTCTACATGGTAAAAGAAATTAAGTTAATTCATGATTGTGTTTACCACCCTGCATCTATAAAATGAGATCATTTTGAGGTGGAGTCAACAATCCATAACACAGTCATGCAACCATGACTATGTTCTTTCATGACATGACTTTATTGATTCGGCAGGCTTGTTAAGTTGCTTAACCTTAATCTCTTGAGGAAGGAAAATTTATAAGACTAATGACCCAACTTCCCAAAATCAACCCTCAAGACATTTAAACAGCCAGTGTATGATAAGATCTATGCTTTATAGTTCATAGATAAATGATCAACTTGAGTACTGAATATATGGCAGAGGGTGAACATCACCCATCAGCATGACTAACCAACCTTTCATCTATTTAGTTGCTATCACAGCTGAGCACTACGTCATTCTTGTTCCGCTTTGTTTACAGTCTCAAGTGTCTAGAACCAGCAGTGAAACAAGTCATTAGGCCTCAACATGTGGACATAAAATCTCTTGAGTTGGAAGATGACATTTGGCACAATCTCCAAGAAGAACACACCGAGTCAAAAAGGCTCTCCAGACATTTATACACTCATATTTTGAATGTGCCTAAGAAATCTGCAGCTGAGCAGATGTGAGGAATTCAACAATGACCGGTCTCTTGTTGATACACGGGATAAATCTCAGTACCTCAAAGGAGTTTATTGTTTGTTTTAGGAGGAAGGTAATCTAAATTTGCTCTGAACTGATAAGCTATAAGTTCAAAAGAGAAATGCAAGGTACCATGAATCAAACTATGATGTATGTGACGTACGTTTGAGGAAATTAATGCTATGTTGTTGAATTCCTTTTAAGATTTTGTTGCAATATTTTTGAGTACCAAGGGACAAACATTAGACACAGCCTTGTTATAAGATTTATACTGTGGGGTATTTGACCAAATCAAGGAAACAGTTATTTGTCTCTTAACACCTGTCAGCTTTGTGATCAAACATTTATAAAACGATGAAGTAAACTAAAGAAAAGAGGACCCAGCAACATTTCTGCAGACAACCAGCCACAATAAAGGTATTAGTAAAGCAATGTGTTAAAAAATGTGACATACCTACAGCGAGTAAAGGCACAACAATGCATTAAGTTGAGGACTTCTGCTGGTCAGTCTGGTTTATGGATCAGATTTGTGGCAGGAACATGTAGCCATCAGTCAGGCACTTTGCTGCTAAGACATACAACAGGCCACAAAAAGGCCAAAGGTAATCAGTCTGGGGCATTTGATGATAGTCTCAGGATTGACTCCCATAAGTACTCTTGCCTCAATCTGCAACTTCAGTCAACTTTGTACACAGTCTCAAAAAAATATTAGATCATGAGGGCCTACTTTATCTTATTAATAAATTATAAGCAAAAAATCTCTGATAAAAACAATGCTTTTGTTTTATGTGATGCAGAGTACGAAGAGAGAAATGTTTGTTCTAAATGTATAAAAAACTTTATTTTCAATGTTCTCATCATGTGTGTTAAAAATGATTCATCTTTCATTGAGTCGTGATTTGGCTCAAATTGTTAATTAGCGTTACTATATTGTTAAAAAGAAAGTTAATTCTAATAACCAAAACATGTTGTGCTATCATTCACTGTTGTTCCTCATTGCTGTCTAGAAATATCTGTCACAACCTCAGTGCTCCAAATATGACATCACGGCAGCACTGGCTCAATGAGGTCTAGAGTTTTTATTTTTAAACGTGATGACAATTAACATTAACAGATGAGTGTTCAAATTCACTCATCAGTAAATCCTTGTTTTGTGTGATCCAGGATCTTCAAGCCCCTTGCATGTTGTACCAGCATTTGGCTGGTGGCTTGTACTAATTTCTCGTCCTGATTCAAACCCGGGATGGCAGCTCTGTCCAAGAGGTCCCATTAAGATAATCCGCTATCTTTTGCAAAGGATGAGTAGAGTTGACAGGGTTCAGAGTACAAAGCCACCCCCTCAAATCTCTAAAACAGTGGTCGGATACATGAATAGAGTATCAGTGCAACGAGTGGATGTCAAACAGACAGCTATTGTCTCCCACTGCTACTGTCTGTGGGTGGCTCTCTCACTTTTCTTGAGGTAATCTTCAAATCCCATCCTATCTCAACATAGTGATGGTGTTTGGAGCAAAGTAGTCTTCATGTCATGACTGATAGCCATAAGGATTTAAGACTACACTACCTGTATGATGGTATAGTGGATAGGGAGTGGTTATTGGATTAAGTTTGAGAGGATAAAGTAGGGACAGTGGTAAAGGATTAGCTAATTACACAGCAAGCTATAGTATGGAGGCCTTCTGCACTGGTGGAGAAACTTACTCTGAACAGAAGTAAAGGAATCAGCTCTTAAGAAATAAAAAAGCTGTGAGGGAAAACAAAGCCACTCAGAGGATCTGTCTATTGATTCAACCATGTGTCTTTGTGTAGCTGAATGTTGGGGTTGAGAGGGTGAGTGAGAATAGCTGTGATTGTCAAGAAGGCAATGAGGTCAGATCCAGATGTGCATTCATTGGCGATGACAAAACTTGTAGTGATCAGACTCCGGCTATAGATCTCAAAAGCCTCTGTTTGTGTGAGCCTTTAGTAGCACACTTTGCTCTGAGATAGAAACAGACAGTCTATGTGTCTGTTCTGTATGGTGGCCCTGACGTGCAAATCACTATGGCAATTAAGAAAACACTACGGCAAATCAGAATACACAACGGCAAATCAGAAAACACTACGGCAAATCAGAAAACACTACGGCAAATCAGAAAACACTACGGCAAATATGAAAACACTACAACAAATCAGAAGACACTACGGCAAATCAGAAGACACTAGGACAAATATGAAAACTCTACGGCAAATATATAAACATTACGACAAATCAGAAAAAAATACGGCAAATATATAAACACTACGACAAATATGAAAACACTACAGCAAATCAGAAAACACTATGATATTAACCAAACTGGAAGAAGTAGGTAACCTTGGGGACATAAATCGTCGCTGAGTGGGCTGGTGGATCCTTTGACCCCAGAAGGACATGGTTTGGTTAATGTCGTAATGTTTTCTGAATTGCCTATGTGTTTTCTGATTAGTATTGTCTGATTTGCAGTGTTTTCTGATTTGTATTGTCTGATTTGCTGTAGTGTTTTCTGATTAGTATTGTCTGATTTGCTGTAGTATTTTCTGATTTGTATTGTCTGATTTGCCGTAGTGTTTTCTGATTAGTATTGTCACAGATTTTCACATTTCCAGGTCAGTCATCTGATTAATCTAATTATCCTCAGCCAAAGGGACCCATGATTGTAATGCATTATCTCAGAGGTAAATCACTTAAATCATTTGGAGTACGCACTGCATAACCAAACCCTGCCAAACTGAACTATCTGCATTACAATCAGCGTCAGAAGAATGCCATACATGAAGAGGAACCAGAAATTCCTCTTATTGACAAACACGATCCACGAAACCTCCCCGCCTCTCCTCACAACAACATGCGCACGTTCCTACCTGACTGAAACCTCCTCACCTAGTCTGCCTTTCTGAATTGTAATCCCATAACATTTCTAAAACACTGCTCGCTGTGTCTGTTTCTGTGTCTATGTATTTACATGACAAGCGACGTCAAATGACAGCTGAGGGATTCAGCTTTAGCTAGGCAGCCGAGCTAACACTTTACAGTAAGCTGCCTTTCTTGGATTAAGACATAGAAATACTAACATTGACATGCTTTGATGATAAATGGTAAAAAGATAGAGAACACATGCACTACGATTGAAGGCGAAACATGCATAATCCTCTTTCTTTAGGACTGAGGAGCGGTTAGCTGTTTTCACGTTAGCCTGCTAGCTTAATGAGATAACTGTGATACTGTTAAAATGACAGATCGTACTTTTAGGAGAGATAATGACTTATATAGCACATTTAAAACACAACGAAGCGCATTACAAGGTAAAATAACAGAAGAAAGGCTATTTGCTTAACGCAAAACAGATTCCGATTTTGGGGCCTTTCTTTCAACAAATCGACAAAATAAACTACCTTATTGTCACTAGCGTCCATGTCAGTCACCGAAGCCGCCAAAGACCGTCATCGACCACAATGCGGACGTCAGGATGTTTGCCCTTTTAATTTCTTCATTGTAAATAATAATCACCAAAGGCTAAGAGAGACTCACACCCAGTTTCCACTGCCCGCTAAGCTGCGTCAGCTAGCTGTGCTCTCACAGACTAGCTTGTAGCCAGTGAGCAGACTGCTGTCAGAGTGGAAATGGGAGTCACCTGAAACTACGGAAAGCGACGAAGCCCAAAAAGCATGCACGGACTGGAAACTGTAGTGCGTCATGTGTGCACAGGGGCGTCGTAGTGGGGGGAAGGTGGGACCAGGGTGGGACTGACTACCTAGTGCCCAAGTGGGGAGGGGGGCCCTTAATGGGCCTGAAATAAAATGTGTTTTCTACTACGCTTTTCTAATGTTTTGTTATAACTGCAATAAGATCAATAAAATTGTCTGAATAAATAAACAAACATTCAGAATTCCTTTAATGGAATTCATCTCCAGCTCTGAGATAGGCATCTCATGCCTAAAGTATGGTGGCCCTGAAGGACAAATCAAATTTACAAAAGATGAAACACTTGTACAAATTTGTAGACAAATTTACATTTTAGAAAACATTTTTACATTTTATCAAACAAAATTTCATTAGCAAAACACTTTAACCAAGGCCAAAACAAATTTACATTTAAGAAAACAAATTTACAAAAGATGAAACACTTTTACCATTTCTGAAACAAATTAAAATTTCATTTTTACGGAAAGGGAATGTACCAAATACCGGAAGTGATCCGGGAGTGATGGAGTGAGGGGTCATTTAGTTTGTTTTGATGGAGAGAAACCAAACAGAGATGGACATATTAGGACATCCTCAAGTCTCAGAGAGAGGTGTCAGACCTCAGGAGAAAAAGCATAATTTCTCTGTAAAAGCTCCGTCATATCTCCACAAAACCTTCATCATGTATCATAATTCAGATGAAACAGCCTCAGACCACATAGCCTCAGGCTCAACAGTCAGGCTAAGGAGTCAGACTTAATGTTGAAAGTGTTCCGTTGTTTGTAAAATTGTCTCCAACTTTGTAAAAGTGTTTCATCTTTTGTAAATTTGTTTTGGCATTTGTAAAAGTGTTTTGCTGATGTAATTTTGTTTTATAAAATGTCAAAATGTTTTCCAAATTGTAAATTTGTCTCCAACTTTGAAAAGTGTTTGATTTTTTAATTTGTTTTGTACTTCAGGACCACCGTACAAAAGTGAGGAATAGTCATATTTTCATAGCATCAAGTGTGGCTGAATCTGAGTGAAAGTAGACTGTAGGTTTTTAGAGTTTTATTTGACTTCATGAGGTTAGATTAAACCAAATAATGCCCCCTTGTTATTCAACAAGTCACTTGGCTTCAAATAATCTTGTTTAAAGAAGTGGACAGTCTTAAGGTCAATATTGTTCAGTTACATTTGGAGAAATTGTAAAATAAATAATATTGATATGTAGCTTAGATTTGAGTTAGTTAACATGGATAGTTTTAAACATACATTTTTATATAATGCAAATAAACCAGCATTATAGCAGCAATGTTATATTTTGTAGGGTTGGCTGTGGTGATGAGACCCACTGAGATATCTTTTCAGGGGGGCCCTGAATTCCTGGCAACGCCCCTGTGTGTGCATAGAAATATATTCAAACTGTAATGAAATAAAGATTTCCTTGTGTCTCTTTTATGACAGTTAAAAACATTTTATTTGACGTGTATCCCGTCACACAGTTAAAACTTTGTAGCCAGTCAAAGGCAGCTGAATCCTTATAGTGCTGAGAGAAATCTGTTTATTACCAACAGGCAACAGTATACATTAAAATACTGTGTACAAGTTTTCATACACATTTGGACTTTTTTTAACAACTGAAGCATTTTTGTGTTGCACATGGAAGGATCTGCCAATCAGGAACATGAAAAAAATAAGTGTCAGTGATTTCCTCTCATCACGACAAAACATCACACTCTGAACACGTTCTCAGGGTTCCTGGTGTCGTCTTGAAATTGGTGGCATTCTCAAAACCTGTGCCGTGTATCTTGACTCAGAGGATATACTTGAAGAAGCACAGTAGCATACTTTATGGATGTATTAAAACATGCCATTTTCCTTGTCTCTTGATTTTACATGCCATCATGTGAGCTTGCTAACAATGGCTTGGTTGAGAGTGTTCAGCTGATTTGTCCATTTGTCTAAAGCTGTGTAGCGGGCCCCTCCTCTCTTCTGGTAATCCAGTTCTAGTAGCTGGTTGACTTGGTCAATCCGTCCGTGGATCGTGCTGGGAAAAAGATTACAAGAATAAGCAGAAGGTCTACACATTTCGCAATGCAAAATAAATTCAAACGTGTTTTTGACAACATTTGTCAGTCCCTACAAGTCTAAACTAAGCAGCAATCTCCCGTCTTCAGAAATGAAGCCAATGTGACAGTGTTAAAAACTGCAGATTCTCTAGTGTTCACTTGAGGCTGGCTGCAAAAGCCCCAGAAGTCACAAACACACCAACTCCAAAACCCCAACTTTATAGCAAAAATAAACAAGCCTGGTTCTAAAAAGCAATTTGTCAGAATAACATTTCTCTATCGTACCCACTGTATGGGGAATCAACCTTTTTTTTTTTTTTAACAACTTATTCATTTTTAAGATATTATTGTTAGTTTTGCATAATTAGGGGCACAGCTGGTTTAGCTGCCAGGTGCACATATTGTAGCTGTTACTGAAGAGGCTGAAGGCCCGCCTCAACTCCACCTCGTTTCCTCCCAATATGTCGATCAAAAGTTAGGTTGAGTCAGTATTCCCAGTGTGTCAACCATCACCAATGGGGTTCAAAACTCAGCTTCAAGAAAATGTAATTAGAAAATAATAAATCCTAGGACTTTTCTTTATGTAATCTTTGTGGACTGTAATGTCATGTTTGCATAAATGGACCTCCCCAGGAAGAGTAGTTGCTACCTTGGGAGAAGCTATGTGGGATCCAAATAAACACATGAACAGAACTAAAATGGTGACGTCACTGAGACTACATCCATGTTTTGTACAGTGTTTGGGCCAAAGACCACACATTGTTGTCACACACAAAGTTAAATTTGAAATGCTAAAAGTTTTTAGCGTATGTCGTGTGAGTACTCAGTAACTAATCTCCTTGAAATATTTAACCTTCATTTGTTTCATTAAATGAGTCTCTATTCAATCACAGGAAAATAAGGTGTTTTTAAAAATTACCCGTCTTTTCAAATCAATGGATTTAATTAAAAACATTGAGAAAAACAAACCATTTCAGAGCAAATTGGCAACAATGAGTAATGGGCATATCAGAGTCAGCTAATGTTTTCACCTGCTGCTAAGTTATTTGTGTCAGACAGCCAGTACAGCTGGGTTGCAAGGCTATAAATAGCATATCATAACTACAGAATGAAAATAAATAAAGCAACTGTGAATTCATGCCACCCGATTCTCTCAAGGGCAGAAATATGCAAACTATGAGGAACTATATTCATTTACAGGAACATTTTTTCCCTTTGACTTCTTAAGAGACACGTGAGAGAGAAACTTACTTGTCCAAGATACACTGCACCAGCAAACTCTCCACATCACACACATCAATGTTCAGCTCCTGAAACATAAAGGAAACAATCAAGACCCACACTTGCATCTGTAGAGGAAGATGTGGTTCATTATCTTTCAAAGCATTCACAATCATCGGTACTAATACTAGCATATATTTTGACTGGCGTTATGCCAAAAACCTATGAAGCAAATCCATCATGCTGCTATTTAAACTGACAGGGTTACAAAAACATTCACGATACAAAGTGTAAGCACAAGTCATGGCTGTCATCTGAATGTGACGTGAGAAAATACCACAGCTACTTCCTTTTCTTAACACTGTCTTTAAGCTCCTCTTCTTGTTTGTCATTTTTAGGCAAGTACGTTTACAAGACAAAAAAAGAGTAGCATGAAACTCAAATTAGCATCACAGTGGTCTGAAGACAGTGTTACTAATAACGTGTGTATTTGATAGTTATTTACAGCTGATTTTCATGCAGAAACATGATTTCCTTGTCTTATATAAATGCTTTTGAACATTTATCAACAAAGACTCAAGGTTAATGTAATTTACATAATATACCAGATTTCACCACAGAAAGGTTAAAATTTATTTAAATTATTCGGTCACAAGGCCAGCAGGAAAGGACAGCAGACAAAGCCACAACACAAGTCAGCTCTTTTTGATTCACTGACTTACCTTAGAAATGAAGGGGATGTGTATTCTTGTGTACGGTTTGATGAGTTTGATAAGTACTTGAGTTCTAATGTTCCGCAGGAGCTCTGCAACACAACATCACATGATCAGCTTCACTTGAAAAAAGAGAAGAAGAAAAAAAGACAATGTTTCTCCATCTATGGAGCATGTGGACCACAGTCACGTTGACCACTCACCCTCTATGTGCTCTCTAATGAACGGGTCGTCCATTATGTTACTGTGATTTGTTTTCAAGATTTTCTCAAATTCAGTGATGTCATTGTTCTGGTAGGCGCTGGAAGAAAGAACAGTGAGTGTTATATTATGATATACATTGTGTCACTGTGACGAACACACAAACCCCTCATCCTGATAGTTGTCAATCTACTTCCAAAATATAAGACTTTTTGTAAACACTATTCATATGACAGTTTTGGGTGTGATTTCCTAGTTTCTTGTTTATGCAATAACAATATTAAATACAAGCACAACTCTGGAGCAATTTAAAGAAGTGAATGATATTTATATAAATACGAAGACAAAAGAGAAAAAACAAGGAAGAAAAAGATAACTTTAGGCTTGAGGAGGGAAATAGAAAGCTAGGGTTGGTAGCGACAGAAAACTAGCATGAATTTGAATGTAGCATTTCCTCAGGACTCCGTCTTGGTTGGTGTTTTCCCAGGTTTACTCCGGCTGTAGATAGCGGCTTTTTTAAGAACACATTATGTATTGATTGCCATCGGGACATAAAGATCATTTTAACCAGTATAACAAAAAGTGTATCTAAATCTGACTACCAACCCCAGCTTTAATACCAATACAATGGAATTCACAGTAAAGTTTGCATGGCACTACTTTAGAAGCTGGTATAAATTATATTAATACCAATTATATTTTGTTAATTTATAACTTTGCATGTAAGAGAAATATTCGGAAACCGTTGAAAGATGTGACACACTTCACACAAGAAATTGGGTCATAGGGAAAGGGACACTGAAACGCCGACATAGTACCATGAAGTACGGCAAGCTGAGTCCAAGAGATAACTATCCACCTAAAACATGATGCCAGTGTTTTCCTACTAGCGCTCTGTCTTTACAGTTTTGGCAACAAACAATTTCATCACTAACTTCAGATATGAAGGGGGAAAGTCAAATGCACCATGCCTGCAATGCTGAGGAAATTCAGAACACACCTAAAGTGCTCTTGAATAAGAGTTGGGTTCACGGAAATTCATTATGGCATTTAATGAGTTTGTGTTGGGGACAGATGACAATTATAGGGAATCACTTCTTTCCTTTTTCCACTTTTTAAAGATCCTCACACTGGCATACTGGCATTAACCCATAAAGGTTGTAGCTTCCCTGCTGATTAAGAGCCTGGTCTGACAGACACAACAGGCTGAACTGGACAGTAATGCAGTGATAAGACAGATTACAAATCAACAGTTAAACCATATTGCATAATACTAATATTTAAAAATTTGAATAGAACCACAAAGTATGCACCAAGTATTCGCCCCTCTTGCAAATTAGCAGTACAGTTGAATTTGCAACTCAGAATTATCAAAGAGGTCTCACTGCTTTTGCTGATTGACAAATTGCACTGTTCAGTGAAGCTGTGGCAGTCATAAAGTGCAGATCTAAGAATACATCTGGTATGTAGAATATCATAAGAGTAAGTCACTTGAAAATCCCTTTGTGCTTTGGAACAAGAAATACAACTTTGTTGTAAACAAATACACCAAAAAATGTAATTACAACATAAATGCGTTCTTACCTTACTAAGTTAGTCATTGCTAGGATCTCAGGGTCATTTTTGTAAGGTTTGGCCTTTGAAAAGAAAACAAAAAGAGAAATAGCATAAAGAAAACACGCACATTCTGGCTGTGAAGACATTGTGAAGAAGGTAACAGCAACCAAGAGTCTCTGTCTGTTGGCCTGTGCATTGCATTTTTACACACGGTATATATGGAATTATATAGGTAGCAAATCTTTCAAACAATAAAAATGAATGTCATACCTCTTGAGAGTCAAAAGGGTTTATTCCTGACTTCATTAGCATGTTAGCTAGGACCAGGTACTTCAGGCATGTTGTCCTTCTGGGGCTTCCGGACTCGTCATAATTTTTAAAGGCCTCAAAGAAATCTGTGTGAGCTTTCTCAAACTCGCCTTCTCTCAAATGCATCTTCCCACCACACTCTGGTCGGGAGCAAACAAGCACAGGTTATTCAGCAAACAGCATCAACAGCACACAGTGACAATTTTGCTTAACAGAGACCTAAAGAACAATTTTATTAAAAATGAGGTATATACACAATCATACCTCTGATTACTCCCATAATGAGCGGGTGAGGAATGGCAGATTTAATATGAAGTGACTGCTCATAGAGGGCTTTCAATTTCTTGTTGTTTTTTTGTGCTGTGTACATCTGGATCTCCAAAGCATAGATCTCCAACAGCTGTGTGCCTTTCTTCAGGTCATCCTCTCCATCATCTGTCTGTAGTTAACATAAGATGGTAGATTCCCCAATTATTTTGATTATTAAACACACACAACTACAAACACACAATTACAAATAACATTTTCTACCTTATCAAAACAGTTTATATACATTTTTTGAAAGAGCTTTTTCTACAGAATATGTAATTGATCTCTTAAAATGATAATGATACTGCTAACGGCTTGTCATGTATGACTCAAGTACCTGACATGACTGGTGTAGTTGCCTTAGTATCTTTTGCAGTTTCCCATACTCTTCCCTCTCCAAGTACAGTTTACCCAACTGCAACAGGGGAAAAGGAAAAAGAGCAAGTATAAGCGCATGTTGCACCATTACATGATAATGCCATACAACCTTGAAACTGTTAGAACTGTGCACACCTTTGTGTTAGTTTTGAACCATAGTCTGTCGTTTTTTGCGTCTTTCAAAGCCTCCAGTGTGGTTTCATAGAACTCCTGTAGCAAGTCCATCTTGTAACAGGAGACAGACATTTAATAAAAATGCAGATTAACAACATCTAGTGTTGCGAAGTTGATGAAATGTGTATCTCTTAGTTGTTTTTCGTCTGCCTCTTTTTCTCCGTTCATACCTGTTTGGAGGTAGAAATATAGTCCAGTATGGAGTTGATTGACTTCTCTGAGTAGTTCCTGGTGACAGCACTTCTGATGTATGTGAGGAGCTGTTTGTACCTGTTCATCATCTCTGG
This sequence comes from Notolabrus celidotus, assembly GCF_009762535.1. NCBI lineage: Eukaryota > Metazoa > Chordata > Actinopteri > Labriformes > Labridae > Notolabrus > Notolabrus celidotus. The sequence continues at coordinate 32,932,049 of NC_048274.1, read as the reverse complement.
AAAGTTGGTCTACAGAGGTTGAGACACAGAAAATAAAAACTCAATCCAATGCATGTCTTTAGGATGGGTGGTTATTAAATGTAGTATGTCTTACTGTGCATACCAGCTTGAAGTTGATTTTGATCATCTGTTTCAGTGCTTTGAATCCCCATTCTCCTTTCTCTCCTTCAAGTTCCAACACCTAAACAATAATCAAACCAAAAGACATTTGTAGTTGTTATGCTTTTGAATTAATGAGATAACCACACATCTACACACAGTGGTGGACAGTAAAAGAGTAAATTTACTTGAGTACTGTACTAAAGTAATTTTTTTGAGTATCTTTACTTGAGTATTATTTTTAATGGGAATGCATTACTTTTACTCCACTACATTCAGAAGACAATTATTGTACTTTTTACTCCACTACATTTCTATCAATGCTTTAGTTACTCACTACTTTTGCTTTTGCTTCAGCTCATGAATTTCCTTCTCTTCTCTGAAAATGTGTTTGTGTAGTTCTGTTTGTCTCAGTGGTTTAGTCGTACCTGTATATCGTGCGTCTCCATGGCTGAACGTGGAGCAAACACAGAGCAAATATCACTCAGATCAGGCAGTTCATGTAGAGGTGGTAATGATGGCTATAATTCTCCACCTGAGCACCCATGGCCATATCTTCAGCCCGTGTTAGAGGTTTTTGAAATGAAGAGTGATATGTATCGTTTGAAATGTTCTCCCTGTTTCCCACTCTGCCCAAACATACAAACATTCATTGTCCAACCTGAGAAAGCGTGTTGAGCTACATAACATTTGTTTCATTCCAGATGAACATTTCAAACTAAGTTGTCTGTGCTTGGAGTAACTTAGTTTCTGTTTTTATTCCATGGTATAGTTTTTAGAGATTTCAAATAATGGTTTCTAAATAAACATGATGTAAAAGAATGTACTCCCATGTATTATTTACTGCACTTATGTATTGTGAAAATACAATGTTTTGAGATATTTTAAGAAGTACTTTGAGTACTTCAGTATTTTTAAAAGCAAGTACTCCAGTACTTTAACTCAATTAATAATCTGACCTGGAATATCTTTACTTTGATTTAAGTAACGAAGCTGAATTCTTTGTCCACCACTGTACACACAAAACAGATACTTCTTAAGGAGTGCAACTCCACCTTCTGGAAACTGCTAAGTGCTGCTTTGGGATCATCCTCCTTCAGGGCTTTGGAGTTGTAGTACTGGTTCTCCAGGTCCACATTTGGCTCTGAATTACTGTCTTCTGAGTATTCCTTAATTCAAGCAAACAAACATGTCAAAGATAAGTTAAAACACACATACCTTAGTGGGTACAACATATCAGAAGCTCTTAACTAGCTAGAGCAGAGGTGAGTATAGCAGTAAGCTCCGAGTTTAAGTCTGCAGACATGAGTCTGGAGCTAACGTTACGTTAGCCACAGCTTGCTAACTAGCCGGCCGGTTCGCCTTTCGTGCTAAAGAATACAGAGCCGATGGAAGCTGAAAGCTTGCTATCCAACATAGATAACATCCATATACATAAGCAAGCTACAGAGTACCCCAAACCCAACAATCTTAAGCTACACAAGGAGCTAATGTTAGTGATCCGCTGTCAGCTTGGTGTTAGCCAGCAGGCTAACTACACAGCTAACATTAGCTAGCCTGTTCTGTCGGCTCTCACTGTTGGCGGACACACGCTCAATATGTGAGAGCAGGGAGAATAACTTCAGGTGTAAATACCAGGTCGTAATCTTCTTCATCGTCGCACATGAAATCGTCCTCCATGTCCGACATCGTGTTGCTCTTCCTCGCTCTAGTTCAGAGACAGACAGCAGCCCGGCCTGTGTTTTGCAGCGATGGTGAGGTGGTGTGTCAGGGTGGCACGAAGCACCGGCCTGAGTCCGTCCATAGATGGAGCTGTTGGATCACCTGAGACACATGAATAATGTTACACTTTAACCCTCCTGTTACCCTCAAAGTTACTAACATCTTTTATCATTGGGGATGTCAATTTGACCCCAGCAATTTATACCTCCAGAAACTGATTGTTACCCAGGTTTATGTGTCAGGTACTTTATGATTCTTTGTTGACTACTTAAATAGCCGTTAAATGAAATATATTTCAAGCATTAACACAATTTGAAGCATTTAGAAGGACTTTATTTGTAACACAGAACATCAAACTGCTGCGACTTTGTCAAGCTCTCGTCGGCCCTGCCTTGTTTCTATGTCATCAGAACGTATGACACAGGACTCATCACTGAATGTCTTTAGAGACGTGGTGGCCGCAAATATTATATCTCAATCTGAAGATTGGCGGTTCGAACCCAGCTCCTGTAGTCACATGCGGAAGTGTCCTTGATTATAGTGACCTCAATATCATCCAAAACAAATGTGTGTAAAATGTTGATATTTCTTATGTTATATACAGCTAAAAAAGCCTGGGGTCAAATTGACCTCAAGGGACACCGATGAGTAATTTTTTTTCACAGGAAATTGGAACATATCAACATTTTAATTTTACGTTTTCCCAGTTGTCCCTGTTAAATTCGGAAAAGTCATGAAATATAAAGCCAAAAAAATGGTGTTAATCATTCAGTTGTTGCAGCAACCCAGACAAAAGTACAATCAAGAAAAAGTTCCAATTAGTAAAAATAAAATGAGTTAAAAAAATTAATAAATATATATATTTATAAATAAAGATAGAATACAATTTAAACATATACAATGTTACAAATGGAATTAAGATAAATACAAATGTTACAAATGGATTAAATAGCAGTAATTACAAGCATTATTAAAAATGTTTCAATAGTGACAGGTTGACATGGTGTAATTATGATTGGTAATGCCAGATTAAGCAATATAACAAATTAATATGGGTATATAATATATGACTAAGTTGTAGTACACAATAATAATATAATATTGTAATAATATAATATTGATATAACAATGACAAGAGGCATCTGCTCCATTATACATATTGTACTTTTTTTTTTTTTATATATTTTTGATGCTCATGTTTGTTCAAAGGCTGATTTTAATGATGTGATATATTTGAAAAGCAGTTTTTTTACTGCTCCTTTTTTGTAAGTAGAAACCACATATATCAGATGCTTAAGACATATTATTAATATTTAGAAAAAAAAGAACATGTTGAATCAAAGATGAGGAAAATATACACTTCAATATATGACTTGACTACCCATGTAGCAATTAGTGACTTAAGAGTCTTTGTTGTACCAATGTCAGCTGCTATAAACATAGAAGGGAGATCCCATGCAGTGACCAAAGAAGAACACCACACACACAAACAAACTCAACCACCACATCACAATCACAATGAAATGTACCCTAAGTTCACCGGGTTCATTTGAAAGGAGAAAGTTTTTACCTAATCCAAAACAGGATGACAAGAGAAGACTAGTGAGGCTAAACCAAAATGTTTGTTTATTTAATGTAGTGGTGATAAAGACAAAGAACTTAGATCTCTCACTAAAGAAAAAACTTTTCACAGAATGTTCATTTTATAAATAGGTTATATTCAATATACCTATTTCATATATTTGTCTTATTATTCTGGATACCTAAACACATTAATTTGTTTATTTTGACAGAGCCAGTGTACAACCATTAATCTGTGGAAGAGTTAATGATAAGCTATTTTTTTTGCAGCTGATAACATTAAAATTAAACAGAATTAACTAGTATATCAGCACAGGATAGAGTAGTATTATTTGTACAAAAGTACTTTGAAATTGTGTGTACATCAGAAATACACTGATCAGCCATAACATTATATCCATCTGCTTGATATTGTGTGGGCCCCCCACGCAAAATCCAAAATGGCCTGACCTGAGGAGACTTGGACTCCACTAGACCTCTGAAGGTGTGATGTGGTATCTGGCCCTAAGACATTAGCAGCAGATCCTTTAAGTCCTTGAAGTTGTCAGGTGGGGCCTCTGGACTTGGTTGTCCATTAAACCCCCTAGATGCTTGACTTGACTGAGGTCTGGGAAATTTTGCTGGACATGTCAACACCCTGAACTCTTGTCGTGTTCCTCCATGCCACCTTTTTGGATTGCTCCGTGTTCCAGCTCTGATGCTCATGTGTCCATTGTAAGCACTTTCAGTGGTGGACAGGGGTCAGCATGGGCACCCTGACCACTCTGCAGCCACCTAGCCCCATACACAACAAAACTGTGATGCACTTTGTTCTGACACCTTTATAGCAGAACCTGCATTATCTTTTTCAGCAGTTTGAGCAGTTTTGGAGATTCTCTGACTGAGTTGACTAACCATCACAGTTTGGTCCCTGTCAAAGTCGCTCACATCCTTAGCCTCACACTTTTCCTACTTCCAACCAGGTTTGCAAAGGGGTGGATAATTTTCCGAAAGTTTCCGGTATATTTCCATGGGAAGTTAAGCTGGGGAATTTTTGGAAATATTCAAAATTGGAAACTTTCCATGGGAATTTATGGGAATTAACTGGGAATTGAGGGTAATTTAATGGAAAGGTATCATATCCAAGCATAAATATTTGTTTTGTTATAAGCAGACATCCATGAAAAATAGAAATCATCTGTGCATGTGATAGAGGAATGTACAGTGCATGTAGGGGGCGTGGTCTCAATAGCCCTGCAGTAAGCAGTGTGCTATGTGCATGTGATTGAGGAATAGCAAAGATATTCGGCTGTACTTGCAGGAAATTTGGTTGTTTTAGTCAGGATTATGATAAAATATATTTTAGCCAACTATATTTAAGTTCCCTATTAAGAGCCAACCTTCAATTTAGTGAATTCCTGGTTTATTGCAGTTTATTCCCATAAATTCCAGTTTATTCCCATAAATTCCAGGTTATTCCCAAAAATCCCGGTAATTCCCATGGAAAGTTTCCAACTTTGAAAATTTCCCAGAATTTTGCAACCCTACTTCCAACGCATCAACTTCAAGAACAAAATTTTCACCACCTGCCTATCGCATTCCATACGGACAGGTGCCACCGTGAGGAGATTATCAATGTTATTCACCTCACCTGTCAGTGGTCATAATGTTGTGGCTGGTCGGTGAATCTGAAGGAATATACTTTTCAAATATCCACTACTGCAGACATTTCATGAACTGTGCTTGTCAAATTTTGGTCAGCCCTGTGAATCAGGCTCATGTGAAATGGATTTCGTGACTGTTCTCTCAACAGTGTTGGCTGCCAGAGAGAGAGAGAGAGAGAGAGAGACCACTGGCAGCGTCACATCTCTCACTGGCCTCTTTCCTTCACTCGGGGGGTCATTCAACATTGAACCCTGTGAAGATTTCATTTCTGGAGAAATGACATTCCTGTTCTGAAAATGTACGCAATCAGCCCATGTGTCATCAAGTTATGTGTCATAAGTTTATTTTAAAAAATGTATGAGTGTGGACTAAAAAGTCTGCCCGTCATCCTATGCAGTCAGTTTGGCCATAATATTTACAATATCCAGATATGAATCACAAACACTAATACTAGTCACAGGATGAGTTATAACTTCAACTAAGCAGTAAGTATGTCCTGAGTAATATTACTTGTACAAGTGTGTGTACAAATGTGTCATAGAACATGAACTTTCCTCTACCATATTTTCTTTCATGTGTGCACTGGCAGAGTTCTTGCATCTCTTATGTAAAGCTGTGCTGTGGCAGTCTGCTGGTTTCCCATAGAAACCAAAATATTTCGATTGCTCTGAATCCTTCCTGAACTGGCGAATTATTTGTGTGTATGCACACACTGCAATGACGTGATGCAGTAAGTGCACACCCATTTGTTGTTTACGTGCAATACATCATTCTAGCAACAGTGGTGTGTGTTGTATCTGTCAGCATTTCATTAATTGCACTAGGTTTGCATCATTACAAGGGCTTGATCAATGAGCAGCTCTTTGCTGGCAACAACAATGTGAGAAAAGCTGTGGGTCTCAGACAAAAGACACATACGTGTCCTGATTTGTTGTTGCAGCGCCTACACTACCTCTTCAAATTATATGGCATTAGGCTTCTACTTGATACACATACTTGAAATACACTGTTATCAACACTGCCTGACTGGTCTGTCAACACATCGATAATCTGTATAGAGAGCGTTTATAGAGGGGTGGTGGGCTGATGCTACATCACACACACACACGCACGCATGCACGCACGCACACAAGCACGCACGCACACACACACACACACACACACACACACACACACACACACACACACACGCATTTCATTCAAATTACATTGTTATTACTATTACTATTACCATTACATCATTATTAACCCCATGCCACCTACATTATTTAGGCATCAGAGAGTGTGTATTAAGTCTTATAAATGTCTCAAAGCAGCCCTTCACCCTTTAGATAACCTTTTAAGATTAATTTGAAAAAAACAGAACCTTGATGTTGATCCCTTGGCTTTGATGGATACACTGTTTAATAAGCCACTTAACTTTTCATTGCCAAAAGTTGTTTTATCCATAACCTTCTACCTTGATGTAGTTAATGTAATCTTAATCCTGGCAGGTCCTTATACACGAACAAGAGTCTTCTATAAACCTCCAGTATGGCATCTGGCAGCAAAAGCTCATGTATCTCTCTCAGCAGGCTGGTGGCTTGTATACTCAACACAAATGGCTCTCACCACTAAGTGCTCACAAAAGGGTGCAAAACCTCATTGTACTGCTGCCAAGTCTCTTGTACACCATTACTCATACATGCACGCAAATGTATGGAGCCACACGCATTGAAATTTATACATAGTATATTCAAGTTTATGATCTAATATACACACCTGCTTAATCATGTGTGCCTCTGCATGCACATGCTGTTAAACACCCTACGAACTGGCACAGTTGCCAACCTTGTACAACCTACCCTGAGGTCATCATAGCGGCTCTCACTTCTCGACTTGTGCAAGATGCGTGACTAGCCGGTTTGTTTTTCTCTTTCAATTTTTTTATACTGTTTTCATTTTTACAAGGTATGTAGGAGCGTGTCTCAATTTTATGCAACAACTTCCATCAAGTGGGGCTGTTATTACAGATGAAATCCCACTTCCAAGAGCTGAAACAGCCACTGCAGCCAAGTCCACACGCACCCCTGCTGCCTCACACGCTAGCATATTGTGGTATGTGTGTGGTTTTGCCTTGAGTGGGGTATGTGGGTTGAATGTTCAAGGGTGATGGGGTATTTGTTGAGTTGTGTGTATTGAAAATGTACGGCCTTTAGAAAACTGCAGTGAAAACTTTCATTCTATGTTAGGTATTAGCTTGGACACAGTGCTCAAGACAATCAAGTGCCAACTGCAGGGAGAAAGGGGGAGCAGACATTAAAAAAATGAATTGAAAAAAAAGTAAAGCATAACCTGTCCAAGTCAGCTTATATGTCTGTAAAATAAATAGATAACCAGGACCAACAGACAGCTAACTTTAAGCAGCATGAAGAAAGAAAGCAGGGGAAACTGCTTTTGTCAAAAGGTTGCGGATTCTGAACGGCCCCTCTAACCTCACTTCATAACATGGGGTATTGTGCTTGTTTAATTTGTGCAATATACAACATGTCAACATATGAACAATTTTATGTGGGATATCATACATCTATTTATATCCAGAATCAGTTACTGTGACAGCAAAAGACTCTAGAAAGTTATTGCAAATAAGCATGCTTCTTATAATGTTGAACTACTCCTTTAATGATGACTCCCCTTCTGTCACTCATTCAAAAATGTAACAGACTGGAAGTCAGACATTTCTGTGGTTCCTGTTGCTGAAATTCCTTATTGAATTGCAGAGCAATCCTCTCCATACAATTATAGAGTTCATGATGATATTACTTGTTTGAGTGTGGGAGAAGTTTGCATAAGTTTATTGTTGTTTCATTACTGCAAACAAGTCACGCAGTCCAGCCAGTGTAAGCTTTCCCTGCAGCACAGAGCATCAGAATATCCCACCCACGCTTGCTGATGTGACTTTCCCCTGAGAATGGGATGGCAGGCTAACAGCTAAAAGCTGCACTGTTTTATTATTCTCTTTTGCAGATGAAAATACAAACATGTGTTACTGAACAAGTTTCAGGTTGGGTCCAGGATAAAGAGCGCATGGGACCCTGATAAATACCCTTTGTATCTCCTGCACCCCCCCGTCTGTTGCATTCTGTACTTCTCTCTTCTGTTGCACTCATCCCTTGAGTTTAGTTTAGACAATCAAACCAGGGGACAGGGTATATTTAGATGCTTTTACATATTTCAAATGCCAAGGCTAGGGCTACAGGATTGGTGGTTTCAACTTTATGTTCATGAAAAGCAACAGGGCCACAAACAGTACAAGTCAGACAGAGGATGCTTTCATTAACTAGAGACAGTCTCAAATCCTCCAAGCAGACAGGACGACGGTTTACACAGATCGAGTCAATCGCGTTGAAATCACCTTCTGCTGTCATGCTGCTGACCTGTCCGAGTAAGCAGAGTGATTTACACCCTTGACTGACAAGCCAAGCTCAGAGGAGCCACAGCTGTGAAAGTGCTTGTCAGAAGTGGAGTAATAAAACCTCTGCTTGCACATAACTCTGCTCCTGTTGAAAGGCTTGCATGTGTCTTCAGCTTCCACATACTGTAAATATAGATCAAATACCAAACCTATTCCTGGAAGTTCCTTGCATGCCTGTGATCTGTGGATATTGTCTTCTTTTCTTCGCGTCAATGTACAATTATAGTTTGGTTTTCTATCTCTTATTTGTCATCCCATTCTTGTTTTCAGCTGTCATGGCTTTATTGTGCCATCTGTCCTTACAGTGGCTCAGTTGAAATTGAGATAACACCAGGCTTGGGAAGGCAGCCAGATACTACTGAAGGTACAACAACTATATCAACATTCTTTCCCAGAAAAAGCTGCATCAAGTCGAAAAAAAACCCAAAAGGTATATTTTTAAAAGCTGTATTGTAGTTTTATAATTTTGTGTCTGTAGAATATCAAAGAGTGAATAAAGCTTTGTAATGCATATAATTTATTTTGCAAAACCCCCTCAGACATAACCTTTATGGTTGGTTTATCCTGTGTTAGTTTTGCAGTAGATGATGCAATCCTATGTTTATGCAACAGTATTTCACAGAATCCTGTACGTTGCAAACTCCTCTCCTGTCTTCTGAGCCGAAAGTAAATAAACAATTGTAAAAGGTGAAGGTAAAAGAAACCTTGAGGTTTTGTTTTGAAGAAGAGCTGAAGCTGCATGCAGAGTTGTGTGAGGTAACATTGCCCTAAAACCGATATTATAGTGTCTGAAAGTGCTATGTGTACATAGCAGAGGTGTGTCTGACCTGTTGTCGCCACAGTTGGCTCTCAAGTCTCCAGCTAAAGTCTATGAGCATCCCCTGGATCAAACAAAAGCCCTCACATTCATCCATTAGGGTCTACTTTGTTTATTCCTCTATTAGTGGGTCGCCCATATTGTGAGCTGAGACTGGTGGTCTCCTACTGGCATGGGAGATTTTCCACAGCCAGTCACAAATAGTAACTTTCCATTGCATGGAAGCATGGTCCTTGCTGAGAGATCACTTTGATGTTCCATATCTTGCCTCTAAGTGCCCTCAGTGTTAAATAGCAACAAATTACAGTTCTAGGAAAGACAGAGGGCATTTCAGTGGGAGGAAACGTCTTTATCATAGTGTGGATTGATGGCCATTTATCTTCTCTAGTGCTGTTTATGTTTGAGACAGCTTGTGTGTGTGTCTGTCTATTGTTGGTGCATCAGTGTTCCCATGTTAGTTGTGTCTCACCCTGTTGCACGACATCCCCAGAGAAGGCTTAATCGCTGATACTCAATTTCCTAAACTTGATGAAATGCTGCTCGTTTACAACATCACAAAGGTCACGAAGGTGACACACATACCTGCTAACACTGTTTACAGCTTCGAATTAAGCAAATATTAACTCACAGAAACAAGTCCAATCATCACAGATCATCCTTAACAGAGACATGAAACTAGAACTATGATGAAACCCACATGAAAGTAACAATTGTATTAAATGTGCAGACATTAGACGTGTGAACAATCACAGATGATGGTGCAGTTGAAAACATTTAGGAAAGTAAATAATGAAGAAAAGTAAAAAAAAAAATAAGAAGAAAAATAGTTCAGCCTTTTCTTCTTCTTCTGTGGTCTCACATGAGGGAGAGAGACGTCGTTAAAGATCTTTAAAAAGTCTAGAGAATAGTTAAAGTGAGAACAAGACGAGCTGAAGACGAGCTTAGTTCACGGGACAGGCTGAGGCAAGTGTTTAAGATACCGATAGACGTTTTAATGAACTCAAACCAGATTGCCACAACATTTTATATTTAAGAGCATAAGACCTGTGCTAAGTATAATAAAACTTATGTTACTGCACATATCAGGATCTATTACTGATTTAGATGAGGCATATGGCTCGGGTTTAACCATGACTAAAGTAAGAGCTGGCTGACTGCCAATACTTCATGTGATTGTAGATTCTTAAGCTTCTAAAGGGAAAACAGGCAAACACTTTTCCCCTGGAGTAAACTCATGGCTTTAATGCATAACACACCACACAATACAATAAATCTGTAACATTCACAGTGTTGTCTACATGTAAACTGTCTGTGTTATGCTGAAGTCTGCTGACCACATATTTACACAGAGGCAACAGGCTATAGCTTTGTGTGTGTGTGTGTGTGTGTGTGTGTGTGTGTGTGTGTGTGTGTGTGTGTGTGTGTGTGTGTGTGTGTGTGTGTGTGTGTGTGTGTGCGCGTATGTGTGTGTGCGTGTGTGTGCGAGTGTGAATATATGGACCAAACCTGTAAAGTTTCAGCACATGGGAGATAAATCTGTTGGGTTAAATAAAAGATCGCTTTTTTTTTTTTGGTCCATCATGACTCACATAAAGAAGGGTTGAGAACCTCATCACAGTAACCCTACTACAGAAATCCAGAGTTTTACAATCTGTAAAGAGTTAAGAGGCGGCGGAGAAGAGGGTTTACAAATGGTTCTGGGTACATTTCCCACAAAGGCGGGAATTCCATCCTGCCACACCAATCTGGAGATGTTTACCTACAAAATGTGGAAGCATGATGCAGTGTCTATGTGTCAGTGTCGGCATATGTCTCTGTGTGTACGTGTGTGCATCAAGTGTGTGTGGTCAAAGGAGACCCTCGGCTCTCGTGACTCTGGATGGGGATAGAAGAAGGGGGTGGAGAAGATACTATCAGGCCCTGATTTCTGTGGTTATGATGACATCCAGATAATAGCAGACACACACAAACACTCACACACACAATAGATACACATGCACAAGCATCTCTTCTACTCCGAACCCGCCACCACTGGCCTCTCACACACACAAAAACACAGACACACACACCAGAGCCTGAAAATTACAGCTTAGCATGCAAGCACTGAGCAGATGGGTTGCCTAATGACTGTTGTGTACAGTGCAGAGGGGAGTGTGCTGCTTTCCCATTACACGTCCCCCTTACTAGACTCACTAGACCCCAAAGCGCAGGTCTGTTTTTAATTTACTTTATGTCTTAACTGGCACTAGCATGACATATGCAAGTTGCAGGTGGTCAAACTATGAAAAAAAGAAAGAAAACATATTGGAGACTGCTCTGCACTTGCCTTTTTTGGGAGGGAGGGAATCATCACTTCTCAAGTATGATGTGAAGTCCCTCATTTATGGGATTGAATCACATAATCTGCTTGTTCTTTTTGATTTTGAACCTGTTGTTCTCATTAATGTATTACAACCTCATGATAATTTGTTGTTCTTCAATTGTCCACAAGCAAGTCTCTTTTCAGAAGAGGAGGCTGACCTCAGTGTGTTAGCGTGAGAGGCAGAGGTAGACTGCTGTGGATCTGTCATGATTGCTGTTGGGGGATGATTACTTTAAGATGAGCTCATTTAATGGTCTAATATTTTAAAAGATTCCCCCAACTCAATTATCATTAAAGAGGGATAATTCACCTCTTAAAATCAACCTGAGATTCTTTAACCTCCTTTGAGAATCCTTGAACAATGTCCTGCAGATCAGAGGATTGATATTTTTACAATATTCTAACTTGTTGAGAAGCACCTGTGCATATTATTTACTATTTTCACTCTTCTCATTAGTTTTCTTTATAAAAGACAGAAACACTAGGTTGTTGTTTTTTTTACACCAAACAACTGACCTTAAATCACCCATCATAGGGACACTACAAAGTACCTACAACCAATTTTTCCTAGTGATGGAGCTTTATAGATTATGGATACAACCCTGTTGGTCACAAGATATCATGTCACACAGACATACAATATGTGTTCAACACTCTTTAGAGTTTCTTCTGTCTGAGATATGCTACGGTACAAGACAGATACAAACTGATTTTATTTTAAAAGGTAGCTAAAACACATACAGATGATTTCTCATAGACATTGCTATGCAATCACTGTTATGAACTTTTATTTTTAACTATCTACATTTTTGGTGCCAGGTGTTTGTGGCAATTTTGTTATTGTTTACATTATTTTGTCGTTTGATGCTACTTATTGTTTATTTGCTTAGATACTTCATTTATTTTGCATTTTCATTTTTGATTTTTATAGTTTGCTGCTATTGCATTTTTGTTTTATGGATACTGTGTGAGTTTAAATAATTGCTTTTCTTATTTTAGTTTTGTTGTATGGAGCCCAGAAAGACGAGCAACACCACGGTGGAAGCTAATGGGGATCCTAATAAAGAATAAAGAACAAGGCAGGTACAAATAAGATATTTACTTTTTCTGTGTGCCTTATTGAGACTTACTGAGACTTTTGATAAAAGCTAAAGTGGATGTAGATACAGAAAAGGACACACACACACACACACACACACACACACACACACACACACACACACACACACACACATACACTCATTTGTAATGTTATCTTAAGCCAACTTTAGACCTAGTATTCATCTTTTGCCCACAAATTATTCAATAAAAATGTGTGAAAAAATATGCTGCAACATCTCAAGTGTGAAAAGCATTACAGCAAAACTGGATGACGAAGTCACAGTGGCATTGTCTGACCTGTTACCCTGACAGTCACACTTTTATGAGGACAAAACCAACTACAGCACACATTTAAGAGGCACATAACAGGTCACACTCACAGGCCTACATTCACAAACGACTATCGTCATTGCTTGCTCCGTTTAAGAGGTATCAGTCAGCAGCTTGCTCTGAGCCATCTGAGAGAGGGATTGATGTTGTCTTCGTGTGCGTGACCCTTCTCTATGCATGTTCAGTGCCTGCGTGTGGAGCAGACAATAGGGGGGAAAGGTCTGTCTACAGGCCTGTCTATATCTAATCTGCTGTTGCATGCAATAGGTGGTGTGTCAGACAAGCATGAAGGTAACTTCAGATGGACACACGGCCGCTCTGAATTACATCACTTTATGAGGATGCTTTTGTTTCTGTGAAACCAAACACATCCACATGAATGACAAGGCGAGCTGGCTGTAATTGAGCCGTCTACGCAGGAAGGCGTGTTGAACTTCTGTTAGTCTCAATTTCTCCCCCTCTCGCACGATATCTCATCCATGATACCTCCCTTCCCCATTCTCCTTTCTCCCCCTCCATCTTCATCCTCATCACTCTGTCTCTCTGTGAGGCACAGCACCGTGATATCCTATACAGTCTGCACTTTTGACCAACGGTCCCGGATAATGGTTTTCAGATTCTTCAAGGTGGCCTGAATCTGTGCCAGGACTGAAAATGGAAAGCAAACACAAGTCCACCACCCTCTGTTCCTACTTAACTCCAATGTAAGCTGATTATTCAGGTTCTCAGAAAATTCTGTCATGCTTTTTCATGCAAGACTCCAGTCCCATAATAGCAAGTCAGACAGAGTATGAGTTTGTTCTATCAGTGCTTGTCTTTGTGTAACACAGTCAAATATAGGAGAATCAGTCATCAATTTAAGAAGGGTATAATCCAAGAAATGTGGTAACATAATTGTGAAATCTCTTCATGAGTGAGCCAGGTCTGTGAGCTGTTACAGGTTGTCTGTGGATCAGTAAACACACTGGTGTCTGAAATTCCACATGCATTATTCTGGGTGCTTTAACAAGCTCTCCTCACGTCCCACATGGCCTCAGTGTGTGGTTCCCTCTGACCACATAACTATGTTTGTTCTACCAGCCTCCTTTTTTTTCTTATCCACAATTGTTGTGGTTTTGGAACTACCCAAGGCTTGTCTGGCAAACCAAGGTCTGACTACTGAACAACTGAGAAAGTGAAGTTAAATATTGTAATGCATTGGTGATATCTTTCATTGCCTTGGAATTTACAGTGTAAACAGCCAATGACTCAAATCATATCAATGACAAATTATCCCTGTGAGGTCCTCCTGGACATGCAATCACTAGACAGATGCTTTTTTTTAAATCTATGATTTCAAGCCAGAGTTTGGAAGACTAGAGAATGGAGTTTGTGTGAGACAGAGTACAATAAATTAAATGAGGTATGTTCGAAGCTAAGGAAAGGTATACAAAGATAATAATAATAATAATAATAATAATAATAATAATAATAATAATAATAATAATAAATAACTAATAATAATAACAACAACAATCATAATAATAATAATAATACACTTGAATTATGAGTTACAAAGTGCTTTACAGAGGCAGCAAAATGCAGATGATAAAAGCATTACAGATTTGAAATTACATACATTCATTCAACAGAACAGCAAAGGAAATAAATGTATTTCAAAATAAATATCTAAAACAATTCAATTCAAGAAAGAATAAAAATTACAGTAAAACCAGAGAAGGCTCTTTGATTAAAATATGTTTTAAGATTTATATGACTCAGCTGACCTGAACTCCTCGAGCAGATTATTCCAGAGTTTTGGACCCCTCACTACAAATACTCTCTCCCTTTTTGTTTTCAGTTTCAAAATAAATTAGGAATCTTTTGCGCTTTTTTATGGATATGGAAATTGGATCACTTTTAATTAAGGTATTATAAATTTCTTTCAGTTTACTGCTGGTTCAATCTGTATCAACCCCCTTTATAAAGTTAGTAATCAAACCAACTGCTTTTCTTCAATCTGTTGTTATTTCATTGGTATATTTAGCCATTTGTGACTCTCTATTACAACAGAGTCTGAATAGGGAATATGGAGAGGGAGGGAGAGATGGCAGAAAACAAAGGTCCCCAGTCAAATGTGAGTCAAACAAATTGCAGCTAATGGTGGTCACTCTCCCTCTGTGCAATCAGGCTGCAACTAGGGGTGTCCCGATACAACTTTTTTTATTACTTCCGATACGATACCGATATTGCAGCCTTGAGTTTTGGCCGATACCGATATCGATACGATACGATATCAGCACGAATCATACATACGTTTATTACTTATTTTGTAGTATGGAATGTTAGAAAAGGCTTGATCAAGTGATATTACTCAAACAGAGAACAATAAATACAACACTTTTGTGTAATATCTGAAGTTCAATGATTTAGCCTGTCCCTGCTAAAAAGTAAAAAAAAAAACATTCTTGATGTGGCCACTATGAAGATATTTTGATTTTCTTGATTCAATTAAACATGCCATGGACACAATATAGGGGCTGTATTGCACTTTTACGACGGTCCCTGAATGCACCTCGCAGTAACAGAGGAACTTGACAGACAGAAGAGCCGGCTCGCATCGAGAGAGAGCCGGCTCCCAGTTTTTTCCTTTCGCTGCTTAGCTCTCACAGTGCTCAGCCCCAGCTCTGCTCACAGCAGAACTTTGTTTTGATTGGTCAGCATGGCGGCCATGCGGCCAATCACATGTGAGGATATAGGATAGAGGTGATGGAGGGGAGGCTGTGTATCGTGGCTACATCTGTTCCTTCAGAGAGCGTCTTCTCGAAGACAGGACAAATACTCACTGAGAGGAGAAATCGGATCAGCCCATCCAAGCTGAGGCATCTGATTTTTCTCAATGTCAACCTGAACTGAGGACATTAATAATGTTTGCTCGAGTTTGGTTCTGGTTCTGTTTGCTTGAGTTGGTTCTGGTTCTGTTTACTTGAGTTTGGTTCTGGTTCTGTTTGCTTCTTGTAAAAACACTGTACCTAAAAGGGTTTTCAACACAAACCATTATTTTTTGCAAAGTTAAGGTAAAATATACAGTTACAAAAGATCCTAAATTAAGAGCCGTTCGGGAGTCGAAAGAGCCGGCTCTTCTTTGGGAGTCGAGTCAAAAGAGCCGAATCTCTGAAAAGAGCCGAACTTCCTATCGCTACTCTGAAATGAATCTGCATCTTTGATGACAAGGAGTTGATCCAAACTTACTAAATGTGTCTGATGTTTCACCAAACTGGATTAAATCAAGCTTTAGACACAGAGCTTTTTACGGTGACAACGGCAATAACTGCAAACGTCAAATAGTAAACAGACGTCCCCCGGTTGTGTCTTTGTCACTAACGCACACCGGGGGGTAAAAATCATCAATGAAAATGAGACATGCATGGAGCATAGGCATGGAGGCAGAAAGAGCTGGTACACACAACTGCTTCAGGTAGAGACCAAGCTAACACTGAGCCCGTCAGATAATAACCAAGTGGCAACCTCCGGTCTAAATATGAGTCAATGCGGAAGTGTTAAAAGCTGCAGTTCATCAAGGATCCGCTTGAGGCTGGCTCCAGAAGTACCGGAAGTCACATACACATGAATGGGAAAAAGACGATCTTTACAGCAGAAATAAACATGTTTACAGCCTGGTACAAAAGACAAGTGTAGTCTGGATAGCTCATTTCTCAATGTGCTCTCACTGTGAGGGGGGTGAATTTTTTTATAACGCGGCAATTTTGAAGATATTGAGATTACGAGTCTTCCAATGAGAGGCACAGCTGACTTTACGTCAAACTGGCTCGACAGAAGCAATATGGCTGCCGCCGACGATTGGTCTCAAAACAGCTCTTCAGAAACAGATGGGTGATGTCACGGATACTACGTCCATATTTTATACAGCCTATGATAATAACACAGCCTACCACAGGAATGCATCACTATTTCTAAAGATTAGACGCGAGGAAGAATATGAATTCTTAATGTCCAACGGTCCGCAACCCAAGTTTTCATTAAACTTACGTTATCAGTGATGCACTTCAGCTCATCATAGTCTTGTTTTTGTCATGAAAAAATGAGTCATATTGTCATAATTTTTGTCAACGAAAATAACACTGCTCTTCAGTAATGTAAAGGATTGTTCTTACGTTCAATAGTGGGCTCACAGAGGTAGCTTGCAAAAATTCCCATGCTGTTTTTTGTGATGCTGCTTCAATGCGCTTTGAGGTTGATCGTATTAAAATTCCCCGGTTCTGTGCCACCACGGGTAACTTCTGCATGACAAGTTTTGCACTCAGCTGCAACCTCTTTTTTGGACTTAAACGAAAAATACTGCCACACGGCCAACATCACTCCTACTCATAGCACACGCTGCTGTTGTGATCACATGGGCTCTGCATGCTGGGTCCGGGCGCTGCTGGATAGAAGTGCTGGAGCGGAGTCTGGAATGTACTGCTTATATCGGAGTGCTTACATCAGAGATTTTAGATGCAAGCCGATATAATCCAATGCTGTTTTCTTTGCTGATATCAAACTGAGATCAGATATCAATATCGAATCGGGACACCCCTAGCTGCAACTATGGTTACTCATTTGGATTACAAATAAATCTTACTTTACAACGGGAATTAACCGTGACTAAGCTAAATGCAGCTAAGTACATTCAGTTCAAGCTTGAGGATTTGAAGAGAAAGATATCCTTGAAATGAGTTGCATTCTCCCACTAGAGGATCTGATCTGAAATAATAGCAACTTCTGGGCTGAACAATGAAGCAGATGTGGAGGATTTCTTGAATGGCCACTTGAGTCTTGAGTCAAAAGGGAGTCAATCCCCTTAAGACCCCATGTTAAATTTGACAGCAAAAATAAACGTGTTTACAGTTTTGGTCACTATAATTGTACACTAACTATATCATGTAGTGCTGCTAACCTTTAAGTAGGAGTCTGAGTGTTATCTTTTCCTTGCAGAGAAGACAGTGTGAGAAGCAGTGATGAGCAGACAGCTACTATTACGTAAATCTGTTTTTTTTGTTTTTTGTAGCTTCACCCATTACTTTCTCTTTCTTTACTGTTCAGCTAGGTACAGTCCAAAGCTCTCATAGCTTCTTTAGTTTAAAAAACTCTGATAAACTCACACTGTGTGTAGGATCAAATCCTGTAAGATCATTTCGTTGAGTATCTGATGAGATAGCGAATTAATTAGCTTTGGGAAAAGGCATTTTAGCTTGGAAACTAAGTGTTTACTAACCATTCCTCTTTAGCTCCAGTCTTGTCCAAATATGGCCGCTTAAGATGTGATCTCTAATGTAATGATGGTCAAGCCGAGTAACTTGGGTCTTGAAGAGATCCACAAGTTAACATTTGACACCAAGGATAGGTCCTCCAAAGCTCTCCTGAGCTGATAATACTGCTCTGAGAGAAAGCTGCCCCTGATGCGCCCTTGCTGTCCTCCTGTTACTGAGTTAACACATGTCCACAAACACCCCAGGGCCCTGTCTTCCACATCATCATTTGTGCAATTTTTTCTAGTCACCCAAACTTGCATCCTGCCTTTAAAGAGGTCCTAACCCACAGACTAAACCCACAGATCACAAGTCCAAGACCTCCTACTGGGATAAGTCAACCGAAGTTATCCAAATTATAAACATGCAAACGCCACAGTGAGCTGTACTAAATCAACAGCTTTTAATGACCTCCACAGGTTTTTGCAATATGCAGCTCAAAATTCTCCTGATGAAGATCAGCATGTCTGCCAACCTTTAAAATGTTCAACAGCTGACTCAAAACATTTACAATGGTACCAGAGATGTGAAAGAAAAAGGAAGTTGCATCTTTCAACTTATCTTTGTCAAGTTGTTAAAGTTGTTTCTTGTTCTGCTCGCAAGCGATCAATGTGTGTGTTTTCTGTGGGGTTCAGATAATTCAAAAATACACACATCCTGACACCTTCACCCTCCCAGCTGCGGAGGTGTGTGTCCTGGAGTGACGGGAGCAGGGCAGGCGTTCCCTGCAGTCCTCAGAGGTGATGAGGCCAGTAAATCTGTGTTGAGGGGTGGTCTCTGAGCCTGCCCCAGCCTTGGCAGGACCCCTGGGCCCAAATTGAAAGCAGACGTGTTTGGAGTTCATTCTCTGAGTTACTACTGTTCAATTGTGATTTACAAGAGTGTGTGAGATATGGAAATCTCTCACGCAACACTAGATATGGGCTGAGTGAAAGCACATTGTGAAACAGGCCCCTCCGCCCTGTGGGAAGGACTAATCTGTAAACTCATGCTATCCCTCCATTTGGCCAGGACTGTTTATTCTGTGTTTTTATCCTTTCAGCATGTCATCGTCTCCAATGAGAAATGATGTCCTTTTTGACTTATTGGCTTAAGCAGGAAAGAAGTACAGGAAATACAGACTGTTATACTGGGGGTTTGTTGTTGTTGTTGTTGTATATATTTATTTTTAAGGGGTGGGTGGTCAATGAGGGTAGAGTATTAGCTGGTATTATCCTCTATTAGTGATTACATGGCATTACATTTTAAACAACATGTAATTCAGTAGAGCTGCAATGATACCTCAATTTATCAATGTCGATTTAATGCAAATTATCCAACAATTATTTTGATAATGATAATAAAAAACACATTTTCCAGTTAAAGATTCCTACGTGTACGGATTTGGAGCCATGAATGAAGACTCTTTGGTTGTAGGCACTTGGTGTGACGAAATTATAATAATTATAATATAATAATTATGATTTTTAGCCCTATAATTAAGTAATTGAACAATCAGTCTATATGTTAACTCTGGGGTAATCACACTGCTTAAAATGCCACTCAAACACATTGTACTACATTGATAAAAATGTGAAAATATATATATACCCTGATAAGCCATAACATTATGACCACAAGCAGATTAAGTGAATAACATTATCTCACCACATTGGCACCTGTCAGTGAGTGGCATACTTTAGGCAGCAAGTGGCCTGTGCTCAAAGTTGATGTGTTGGAAGCTGGAAAATGGGAAAGCGTGAGCGACTTTGACAGGCTAGAAGATTAGGTCAATGCAACTTCAAAACTGCAGCTCTTGTGGGGTGTTCTCGGTCTGCAGAGGTCAGTACCTACCAAAAGTGGACCAAGGAATGTAAATTTGTGAGCTAGTGACAGGAGTATGGGTGGCCAGGGTTCACTGATGCTCTTGGGTAGTGGAGGCTGGCCTTGAACCAGACAAAATGGCCCAGTTTATGGATGGAAACGAAATTGAAGAGAGCCAAACTGTGATGGCTTGACCACTGAGTCAGAGCATCTCCGAAACTTGAGCTCTTGCAGGGTGTTCTGGGAGGTGTCTGCAGCGGTCAGAGAGGTGTCAGAACACACTGAGCACCACAGTTTGTTCCATATTGGGCTGTGTATCAACAGATTGGTCAGGATGCCCATGCTGACCCTGTCCACCACCAAAAGTGCTACAATGAGCACATGAACATCAGAACTGGACCACATAAGAAGGATGAACACGACAATGATAACTTGATCTCCAATTTCCACAGACCTCAATGTAATCAAGCATCTCTGGGGTGTGCTGGACAGTCAAGTCCAATCCATGGAGGCCAAACCTCACAGCTTCCACGACTTAAAGGATTTGCCGCTAACCACTAGGTGCCAGATGGAAAAACACACCTTTTGAGGTCTAAAGGAGTCCATGCCTCGACAGGTCAGGGTGGTTTTAGTCTTTATAGTCATAATTTTATGCAGTCCTGGATGTCCAAGGTTTTAAGGTTATGCCTTTTGATTCATGTTATTTGAGTAGTGTGTTAAAATTGCCTAACACTGAAGGCACACTGACCAGCTTAGTCACCTTTTGCATTCCTGCTATTGTGTCAATAAAAACTTGGAGGACTAAGTTATGTAAAATTCTGGTGACTATAATGCCCCCATAGAAGTAGGACCTGTTAAAAAGAATTATCATTAAGAATAATTAGATATCAAATGCATATCTTTTAAATTCATGCATCAATTATTTGTGTGTTGGCATAGCAGAAAACACAAATAATAAATTCCTCTTAACCTTTCTGCTTTTCAGTTTAACATGATCTAAATATTATGCAACAATACCTTGAAAAGTTTTGTAATTATGATTGCATTGTTTATCTTCACTAATTCAATAATTGTTTTAAAACGCTAACTCACAAAGGTTAATGTTTCAACTATGCGTGCCGTGTTGCTCCGTAGAATGGCAGTTAAGTAAATGTTTCATGTGCTTTTATGACTAATTCTCCACAACAGATGTCACAGGTAAACAGAAACACATGTTGCCTTGTATGTTTAGCAGTTTGTTTTGTTGAAGCGGATGACAGCAGCACACCTTTGGTTATAAACCAGGCCAGTTCAGGACATCACTGTGCACTAAAGTTATTTCCTCTGGCCTGTGGTCTGGCCTTTCGCATGCATGTTGCTTCACATGAGTCTCTGTTGGACACACACACCCAAACACATATACACAACACGCACCAGGCTCTTTCCTCTAGACAACACCTGCTCTACACACGAACAACCCCAGTTCATCCATCTCTGTCTCGCTGAAAAACTCTCCTCCCACTAAGGCAAGTCTTGGCTTCCCAGGTGATAGAGGGCTTTAATGAAACACTAAGAAACTGACCTGTGACCTCTTCACAATAATTCTCAGACAGTGACGTTGAACAGGGTGAAATAAACGTTACAAGATTTAATAAAAATAAAACAATGAAATGACAAGCAAGAGAAATGGGGGAAACCTCATCATCATACCATAGTATAGATTATTGACTAATAGCCTAACAAGTTCCCAGCCAATCACGAGGCAGATGGAGAAACTTCCTGGCGAGTTTGCTGCTACCAGGACTTCAAAGGGGGTAATGTGTCTGTTCTTCCTCCAACATCAGCTCCTGTTCTCCAGCTCTGTGCTGCCTTTTCCACCCCCATCATTAAAAAGACATCCATCCTTACAATGAGACAGAGAGGGAGGCAAGACAGAGATTGAGAAGCCCCGTTACCTAAAAGCAACAGACAGCGGTGCTTTGCTTGTCAAAAATGAAACCACATGGATTCATCATATGGACACAGACAAGCCTCGGCATGTGTGCGCACACAAACACAAACTCACTTCTGTAGGACATCTGCATACATAATCTGCTCAGACAACATGATAGATTGCCACTAAAGTTTGTATGTAAATAAGAATGTAAATACAAATGAGATTATGGTCAGTGCTGAAAGCAATAGATGTACACATGATAGCAGATACTTGTTTTGCTCCATGATTTCAGAATCTCTGATTATAAACTCCTCGCTGCATGTGCATGTGTATGTGCGCGCTCTCAAGAAACCATGAACTTGTCAGCCTTGTGTAATGAGGGTTATGAAAATAAAACACAAAACATTGGCTCTCGTTATCTTCTGTCATAACACATGACACAGACATTCCTCTCAGAAGCTAATGAACAGTTGAATGACTCAGTGTTATGGTTATGGCTCCACTAAAGCCAGTAGCTATGAGAAGATTAAAGAGGACTTTAGATGGATCCAAAAGCTGCTCTCCTCCAGAGGGAATCTTATTTGGCCTTTTACTCAGGAGAGATTCATTGTGACCACAAGCCCTTTTTGGTCCGCCTTTTATTTCAAGAATCACTTCTACCAAACGAAAGTGAAGGACAGCTAATCAATATGTGCTGCGTGACCAGCTAAAAGGGTCTCCAGTCTCTGCCTCCCTCACATGCCTCTCCTGTTGTCTGTGTGTCTGAAAGAGTTTAAAACCACACCACAACTCAAGTGTTCCATACGGGTGATTCACAAAGCGTTCACTTTCTTTGTTTATTTTCAGGGTTTGCTGTATTCTTTTTAAGTGAACCAACTTTCTAGGCACTTATTATATTTTGGCCTGTAAAACCTTCACAAACATGTGTGTTGCCAGTGCCAATCATACACTGTAACAACAAAAGGGGAAGTTGTAAAGCAGTAGCAAACATGTATTATTATACTGGAATGCAATCTATACACACCAATCGGCATCTCCAAAACTCGAGCTCTATGGGTCAGTACCAACCAAAAGTAGATCAAGGAAGGATAACCAGTGAACTGGCGACAGGGTCAGAGGCAGCCAAGGATCAGCAACGCACATGGGAAGTAAAGGCAGGCCTGTGTGGTTCAATCCAACAGAAGGGCTAATGCAGTTAAAATTACTTTAAAAGTTAATTCTTGTTCTGGTTGAGGGATGTTAGAGCACACAGTGCTTCACTGTTTCTTGTGTATGGATTTAGGTACCTGCCAGTTGGCCATGTTGACTCCTGTCCACCACTGGAAACACCTGCAATGGGCACACTGACTTCAAAACTGGACCACAGAGCAACAGTAGAAGGTTGCCTGGAGACACAGCATCCATGGGATGTGCTGAACAACCAAGTCAAATCCATGGAGGCCCATGCTACTTACATCTTGGTGCCAGATACCTAAGCACACCTTCAGAGATCAACTGGAGTCCATCAGCTTGATCTACTAAAGGTTTGCGTGTATAAAAACTTCGCGCACAAAGCTGATGTACTAACCGGGAGAACCGAGGACTGCATCTGTCAATTGAGTAAAATAGCACTCGCTATCCATTTAGTGCGTTTGCCTTCATGAATATGCAGAATACATGCAGATTATCAGAACGCGCAAAATACTGGGAGGAGGAGATGCAAATGTAATCATATAGCAAACGCAATGTGATTTATCAAACCTGAAACCGATAGCGGGCGCTGTTTTTGCGTCTATATTTTGCACGTTTGAAAGGCGTGTGCCAACTGGCACAGCGTTATGCACAAATGGCTGCAGTCATTGTGGCGAGAAGGAAGCATAGGTGCAATGACAGACGACCAAGAAAAAGAATCCTCCGTGAGAGTGTCAACATATTTGGACAGTCAGAAATAAAAGACATCGTCTATCAAGCAATGCCATTTTTGAGCTGCTGGATGACCTAATTAAGGGCTGATTTGGAGCCAGTCACAAAAAAGAGCCATTCCATATCTTCTATGGAGAAACTCCTTGCAACACTGCGTTTTCTTGCGTCTGGATCATTCCAGCACACCATGAGTTAGTGCCGGCGTCTCCCAGTGTCCACCCATATGTGTAATGAACGTTCATCTCCTGTGCTCTCCCCTCCCTCTTTATTCGCCGCGGCTCAGTTGAGGGACCACTGTGCAACATTGGACAAAGCTATCACCTCCTGATCTGTGCCCTGTAACACATCCGTCTGATTTCTTTGTTGCTGCAGCAACTCCCGATCAATGTCATCATAACAATCTGGACGCCTTCAGGGCTCTGCTGAGATGTTTTCTGGTCTGAGTTGATTTGAGGAGTACAGCTAGGATTGTCAGACATCTGATGAAGATTCTCCATTTAAGAAAAAAGAGATAGAAATTATTTTTACGGTCATGAAGGAGAACTTACCAATACACTTTTCAAATAACGAAATCACAATTTTTTTCCATCCTATATTCAACGAGACACACGAAGCAAATTCATTTGAACTAATTAAATGTGTCCAATATTAGAAATTAGATTTTATTAAGGGAAAGTTTTTCTTTTTTTCTTCTGCGGATATCTTGCCATCTTCTTTTTATTTCATCTGCAGATCTCACAGCATTCACCTTTTCACAGATGGTCTCCCAAATTGCGTTTCTTCTGGCAATGCTGAGATGTCAGCTCGAGTATTGACTAAAACTAGGAAGAGGGAGCACATTTCTCCAGTGCTAGCTTCTCTTCACTGGCTCCCAATAAAATGTAGAATAGAATTTAAAATCCTTCTTTTAACCTACAAAGCTCTTAAAAATCAGGCACCCTCGTATCTTAAAGAGCTCATAGTGCCCTATTACCCCTCTAGAACTCTACGCTCCCAACATGCAGGCTTGCTAGTTGTACCTAAAATCTCTAAAAGTAGTGTGGGAGGTAGAACCTTCAGTTATCAGGCCCCTCTCCTTTGGAATCATCTACCAGTCAGGGTCCGGGAGGCAGACACCCTCTCCACTTTTAAGAGTAGACTTAAAACTTTCCTTTTTGATAAAGCTTATAGTTAAGCTGGATCAGGCTTGGACCAGCTTTTGTCATGCTGCTATAGGCCTAGACTGCCGGGGGAACTGGCACACTGACACACTGGGATCCTAGCTCACCTTCTTCCCCCCAACCCCCTCATCACTTACTTTAACTCTGCCTGTCCCATTAAAGTTACTAACCATGGACCTTTCTGGAGTCCCTGAGCTCCATTGTTTCGTAGATTCCTCTGAGCTGCCATAGACGTCCTCCTGCTGCGGACGATCTGGACTCCAGCTGATACGGACGTGCCGCACTCCAGCGGCAACAGCTTCTACGACTCGTCTCATCACTATCACCTCTCTCTCTTACTCCCCTCTATCTGTCTTTCCAGACCCAACTCAGTCGAGGTATGATGGCTGTCTAACATGAGTCTGGTTCTGCCTGAGGTTTCTGCCTGTTAAAAGGAAGTTTTTCCTCACCACTGTAACTAGCTAAATACTGCGATGTGCAATGCTCATGATGGATTAAGGTGGGGTCAGACTGAGTCTTACCCTGTCTTGAAGTTGGGTCTCTGTTCATAATTTGACATAGTGTGGTCTAGACCTCCTATGTTTGTAAAAGCGTCTTGAGATAACGTTTGTTGTGATTTGGTGCTATACAAATAAAGATTGATTGATTGATTGATTGATGTCTCTGCTGGAGTTCACCGATGTGTTTATTTACCTCCTCCACTAAAATCCTGATTAAAATAGGGCGGTCCGCATCACTTTTGTACTTGTTATCATTTGCGCACGCAGTCATAGTAGATCATCCCCAACACGCCCAGAAATAGCATGTGCAATGTTTTAGTTTGCACATGCAATATAGCGCTCGTTATTTGAGATCTAAGTAGATCAGACCCCATGTCTCATCAGATTGGGGCTGTTTTGGCCCTGACCTGATGAGAGGGTGGGCTACACAATAATAGGCTGGGGATCAAAATATTATAGTTGATTGGTGTACATATCATTATGTGCAAAGAATAAATGCTGGAGGTTTATTATAAGTAGTAGTGTGTTTAGTAGAATTGGCTGAGAGGTAATGATTGTCCAAGTATCCAACTGCTAAAATTGTGTCTCCTGCAGTTTATTTTTTCCCTACCAAATGCATGGTATCAATTCTTTCTTTGGATGAAAGAAATTAAAATGTCAATGACAGAGGTCAGTTCCTTTTAGAAAAAGTTCAGCCAATGGAGAAAGAGAGAAAACTCCCCTGTGAAGTTTTTACCACTAGTAGCGCTGAAGCACAACCACTAAAGAGGTTGTGTTCTCTTGCACGCAAAGACACACATGCTCACACTTGTGGGTGATGCGATACACATGTCTGCCCCTGGTCATAGATTATTCCGCTGATCTACATGTGGCTTTATGTGCCAAGAAACACAGCACTGAGCCAACCGAAGGCAGGAAGGAAGACGACAACTCCCAACAAGCTGAGAAAATAAATAATAATTGTCTGAATAATTGAATTAGCATATATCTATAAAGCTGGAACTGCATCTGATACATTTGTCAGATTATATTGCATTTTGGTGAAAAAAAATTAAATTTAAAACAGAAAAACAGTGAGTATCAATATTATTTTCATACTGAACTGAACTCCTTTACTGGATACCTTCCATTACAGTGTGCCATCTGATACTTATATTCACTACATGTTGGTACTTGTCTGAACCGTTTAAAATATCAGGTGTTGCCTTCTCAATCTGAAAATTTGATTATTTTAGCTACAAACTACTGAAGATGTGACTTTTAAACAGGACAGGAACCAAAAAATGTAATATGTTTGGATTTAAGGGGTGGCCACCTTATGATTGACAGACTCTCAACTTAACATGGTCACCTCTGGCTCCAAAAAGCAAATGGAAAAGTCCTAACTTGAGTCATGAACTCCTAGTCCATTCACCTGTGGTTAACACACAGTGGCTTTTGTACAGTCCAACATCTATCTAATACAAATATGCATTAAGGTAAAAGTGGATGTTTTAATCACAAGAACCCTCTTGTGAGGACATAGAGCTAAGAGTGCCATCAGACTTCAGGCTGCTTATACTTCCAATTTCTCAAAGAAAAATAGATATTCCGTGAAAACTGTTCAACATGCCCTTATAATTAAGTCCCCCACACTCCGCCAGGACCCCACTTTATTTTTCACATCCCCCTCCCCCAAAAGCCAGATTCGTGCCAGGCTCATTAAGTGCTTCATTTAGCTTGGTAGATCCCTGCACATGGCTCTTTTCATAAATTTTTATACACTTGGTGTGTTTGAACCTCACACACATTATTATCACTGCACCCTGCTGTTGGAACTCTCCCACCAAACACATTTTATGATTGGACTAGAATGTAAAACGCTGCACCTAGGCGAGCCATGACATTTTATTAGCATACTATCTGTTAGTCTGTTTTTAAAAGCATGCCATGCAGGGGTTTCAACATGTTATTATAATTGTAAAACAGCCTCCAATACAGCTGCAGGGCAAGAGAAACAGACAGACAGATACAGCTAGTATGAAAAAAGAGCCAATGACCAGAGCAAAAACAATGAAGTGAGATAAACAGGACTGAGAGTAATCCAGAGACTCAGAGAGTGTAATGAGACATTCATCTGGAAGCATTTTGTGTCAAAGAGGAAAGAAATTGTAGCTCTGGAAATGGTCATGGCAGCAATCTCCTGGAGTACGGAGCGTTATCTGATGAATTTAATTCAGATAATTCTTTAAATAAACCTCTCTTTAGATAACACATGGCTGCTGGGAGTAATTATCTTCAAAAATTCATTTGTTTGGTCCAATTCTTATATTCATGTTGCCTTTAAGTGGGGAAGAATTTCTAAATATACTTCTAGACATAATCGCATTTTTTTATTATATTACAGTTAAAACAAAAAACGGGACAAAGGACTGCCTTGGTTGGCAGTGTGCAATACAGGAGATGGAGACACAGAAGGAGAAATTCAGCAAGTCATCCAGGCTCATAATACTTGAATGGTATTTTAGATTTGGCATTAAATTGCCATTTGAAATTTTTTAATATTTCATGGTTTCCCGGTGAATATTTGTTCTGAAAAACTGTTTACTTTTAAGAGCAATTAGTGTACCGTAAATGATGGAGATGTAACCACAGCACTTTAACCTACCAAGAACTGACTGTACAGATCAAAGACCAACATGAATAACAAATTACAAACAAGGATTTTAACTAAATTGACTTTAACCAACCTGTTTTGCCTCAGAGACAGTTACCACTATGAAGTACTTTCAAGGGCTGCAAGGACAATGAATGGTCACATCATTATGATGTAACTGTTACTGATTGACTGGACTGTTGTCAAAGTGCAAAGATGATGATCTTCAGAAAGAAAAATAATTGAGGTACAATAAATGGCAATTTACATAAGGGACAATCAATTAATCATCCTGGGAATGACATGAATATGTGTGCCAAGTTTCAAGATATTCATCAAGTACCTTTGAGACATGTCTCTCAGATGACAGTTTTCAAACTCATGGTGCCACTAATAGTTCTTCAGATACAGAAGTTAAGTCTTGGACGAACTGCCCAAGTGATATAACCTCCATGAAACCAGACTACTCACTTGGGTGAAATATAATGCCACTCAAACCGTCAAAACATTTAGACAATTATACAAAGTCATAAAACACTTCCAATGACATGTAACTTCATCAAAAAGTTCAAATAATCAAAATGTTCCATCTGGTTTAGTTGGGTGGATGTTTCAAAAAGGAAAAAGGGAGTGGTAGCTAAAAGGGATAGTTGCTTTGTGTTTGTTTTTTCCTTTTTGTGTAAGTGGGGTTGTGTGAGGTACTTGTCATTGGTAGGTACCCACAGGGATTCCCAGTCAGCTCCGCCCCTTTGTTGAGAAACCACCCAGTGAACTGGAACAGAAGCCAAACTATCAACTGTCAAACCGACCACGTAACTTAGATACTTTGAAGAAACTCTGACCCAAACACGAATGTTGGAATAAGTATATGTTCTATATAGACATTTTTCAGTGCTGTACAATGCTATGTACTATTATCAGATGCAATATGTATGTGTTCTTCTTCCTGCAGTGCCATGATCAGTTGCTTGAGTCTGCGGACTTCGAAAGAGACAAAAATACAACCAAGCTTAAAAAAATGAGAGATTCTTACAGCGACAAAAATCTTCATAAGGAAAAGTAATGTTTAATTTTAAAAAGGTTAAACAACATGTGTAAGGTATAAAAGATTGAGTATTCCTTAATTGCTGTCACTTCTAAAAAGACATTGAAATTCTCAAAGGTTGAAAGGAAGAAAAAGCCATGTTGCACCAATCTGAATTAAACATACATTATGTTAAGGATAGTGTAAAGTGACCGGGTGGTTACGCAAATCAAGTCCTGAAATGTGGAGCAACACCATAATGTTTCGTTGAGGGGTCTGACTTCACCTTGAAAGAAAGTTTTCGATGTAACTTAGGGAATTGAAGAATTGTTCAGTTACACCAGAAATAAATGATTAAATAAATGGAAAATGGTTTCCATCTTCATAAACTGAATTACAATTGCACACCAACTGAGGGTTCTGTGTCTTGCACAAGGACACTTACTCATGTGGACAGCAGGAGCCTGGGATCATTATTCTGTTCTCCCAATTATGGGACACCCAACTCTACATCCAAGCTACAGTCACCCCATTGATACCTCATGTAGCCCAGTAGTTATAAAACTGTCCTCACATCAACAGAGAGTATTTGATTGGTTAATGAGATTGATTGGCTGTTGGTTGAAAATGCAGACAGTGTTTGAAAAACTGCCTTAGAGCATAAACAATGTGTACACAACATTAAAATATGTAATACAGTATATAATGTGTAGACTTTGATCATAAAACTGACCCAAACACAAATGTGCCAGCTAAACGCATATTAACAGAGAAAGGCAGGAGGGAAATATTACATATAGAACATAATTAAGACATTATGTGAGAGGTAACAAGTTTTAAATCCTTGTGAAATAAAATGTTTAAACAGCTATTAAAAAAGTGTAGTTTGCACCCAAAGAGTTTTCCAAAAGCCAGGGAACAGCTGGCATCTTTTCTGTGTGGCTATATGCTTCAAATTACAAATACAAAGTGGATTATGATATCTATGTAAACTGTCCACAGTTGTAACTCAGATTCAAAGTGCTTATTTTAGAATCTCTTCTCCTTCAAAGCCACTACAGCAGAGTGGGTCTCTAAGCAAGCTCGGCTTTTTCTGATACACGAAGAGATATGGTGAGTGGTTAAGACTGTGATCCCTAACAGCTGTTACTGCATTAGATGGGATCAGAGTATTCCCCCAACAGTGAAGCACAACACTGGTTCACATTCTCTGACAAGGCGGATTACACCGCTCCTGGTGCACTGCATCTGCGGACATTATGAAGTATACCTCCCCACCATGTGATACTTTTATACAAAAAAATCAGATAAACTTTGCCCACCAAGTTCTCACAGTCGATCATAACTTTGTATTTCTTCCTCAAGATTTGTCACCATGATATAATCCAGCCCCTCACCCTGGATGAACAGGATGACAGTACATTCCTACAGCCATCAATGCTCTCAGTGGAA
Organism: Notolabrus celidotus; assembly: GCF_009762535.1. NCBI lineage: Eukaryota > Metazoa > Chordata > Actinopteri > Labriformes > Labridae > Notolabrus > Notolabrus celidotus. The sequence goes on along the minus strand of NC_048274.1, from coordinate 32,901,260 downwards.
GTTAACATTAGGATTGACTTGATATTTCATTAGATACACTAGGGTTGTGTTCAGAGGACATCCCTGCGAGTAATAACAGTTATTTAAGATGACCAACAAACATTAGAAACCTCCATCATACACCGTAAACACAGCAGAGGCAGCAATGACAACCTGATTTAAGACCATGTGTCACATTTTACTGCACTAACAACCAGTGTGTCAGCAGGACCCAGGAAGAGAGGCTTCAAAGACCAAGCGCATGTGTGTGTGTGCATGCGTGTGTGTGCATGCGTGTGTGTGTGTGCGTGTGTGTGTGTGTGTGTGTGTGCGTGCGTGTGTGCGTGCGTATGCTTGTGTGACAGTGAATACAAGGGTGCTATGTGAAGAGAGTCCTTGCTGCAACAAATACAGCTTAATTATTCCTCTTTTTCATCACTTTAAATGGTAAGTACAGGCTTCAACTTTTTAAATCTGTTGCTTCAGTAAGACGATATCAAACTTAAGATGCTATATATTCAAACACAGTTGATGTATTCATGACAGATAAGAGAAAGATGAATCTGGTTTAACATATGGAGCCTCTTATGCTCAGGGATATCAAGTTTGGCATCATAAAATTTTGACATTTCATCTTATGCATATGAGCAAAACTCATCCAAACTATATGCTTGGATGGAGATATTGGCTCAGGGGAAACAGGATATTTGCTGGAAAACTACAGTAATCCATAAAAGTGAATCATTTTGTTTATGGTCTGAGAGAACCGAGTACTTCATGCTTTGAATGTATTGGTTTTATAAGTTGCATAACAAATATAAGCTAATATTAAACAAAATACATTTTTTGATATTAATGTGGCACAATATTGCCATTGTGTATGTGTATTAGCGTCTGTGTACGGCGTGTATGTGTTTTTATGCTGGTTATTTATAGTAGGAGCTAATGTTGTGAGGCTCCATCCCCAGAGATCTCCAATTATCATGGAATTTAGAAAGCAAAAGCTAAACCCAAACAGTCTAAAACAGTGCTAAGAATAGGCTGACCTTAGACATAATCCATTCTCCCAGCATAAATGCAGTCATATCATTACAAGACGGGGTAAAGAGCAAACACACACACAGACACAGAGGCTATTCTCTCTCCAGGAATGCTTTTAGAGTATTGAGAGTAGACACTGTGTGGAGGCAGATGTCTCTGCAGTAATAGTGGAAACTATCATAAATTATATATGTAGCTTAATATGCTAACACTCCAAGAAGTTTTTGAGATGTGACAGAGCGATAACTCACAGGGTAATATACCTGTCCTGACCGAGACGGATTGGAAGTAAGGTGTTGAAAAATATATAATTGTCCAAAAAATTGCTATCAATTCACCAAATCCTTAACCCACACAATGTTGACCCCCAATGTGTGAAGTGACATCTGGTCCCATAGTGACAGAGTTTAAACATATGCCTAATTCACACTGAAGCTTAACAAAAAGCAGTAATGAGACCAGTTGATGATAACACCACTGTGAGTGTTTATACTGAACGAAGCAAACAATTACACAGTGAGGCTCAGAACTGGAGGTTGGTCTGAATTCGGAGTTGGAACAGGATTTGAGTTCATGGTTAGCTTGCATGTTTGCGTGTTACACTGCAATCATCGAATCCCTCACAGTTTCTCAACTGAGTACAACAATATCCAACAAAGCACTCAACAAATAGAATCAAATAAAAAGAGTTGTAAGGTTTTTAGCCATGACCTCCACTTGTCAAAACAGCAAATAAATCAGAGAGTAAAAGAGAGAAAGAGAGATATAAACAAAGTAGGGAGGCAGACAGTGGGAGTGCAGGCGTACAGTCATTGAGAATTAAAGAGGCTCACTCACGCATGTTTAGTGTGCCTGCCTTACGGCCACTGCACTTCCTATGCTACTGTAAACTCCAGACAGTCCTGGGCCTTTGATCCTTGAACAGCAGCAGGAACCCATGTATGCTATAAAACCAAACTACCTGCACCCTGAACTACACATATACCTGTATGCACGCACAGAGATGAGCACACACACTAACTCACAAACACATTTTTCATGAAGTTATTCATGATAACAGTATACACTGTACTTGAAATGTCAACTGAAGACAAACAGAGAGCTCTCAAGTGATGGTTTCTAGAAAATCTGGCAAAGGAAGTTATGAAGCTCTTACTGTTGGGATGTTTTAATTTACAGTTTTATTCTATTATACTTTGTAATTCTACAGCCAGCAATCATTTGAATAAAACTAGTACATCTACTACCTATGATGGCAATAATAAACATTGCTGTGGTGAAGTCACCAAATCTTGAATCTTAAGTACCCTTTGTTCAAGTCTGAGTCGAGTCCGAGTCACTAGAGAAGAACCAGAGCTTATGTCCAAGTTGACTCCTCATTACCTGAGGATTTACAAAGAGGGCTGCTGTCTCACTCTAAATTACTGACCCTGTGCACTTCAAATGACTGTGTGGTACCTTTTGGATGTGTGATGAACACATTTCATTTTTCTCATTGATTCTGCAACAATCAGATCACTGCAGGTGTCTAATTAACTCCTGCAGCCCAAAGCAGAAACACTGCAAGGGACAGTCTTCCACGACCTGGCGTTAACACCATCACAGATCCTTGTGGGAGCCCAAATGGAGATTCTGCATTGTTTTGAGACTGAACAGAGGCCATGAGCCCAGCCACTGAGGTCAAGCCTGCAAACTTGCCTTACTGGCCTGTCTAAAAGAGGGCCCCCCATTTCCCAGGAAACCAGGAAAAGTCATTAATTTCAGTTGAGGCCAATTGATAGGGGGTCTCGGGATTTTCTGGCCCCTTGTCCTGGCAGTAATTTGCCTTGAGGGACCATTCCAGGTGCTACCTGCCCCTGAAAACAGCTTCTAGGGTCACGCAAAGCTCTTGCAATGAGAAGTTGTCAATTTATGGACCATGGTTCTGTAAACATCTCGTAAGATGAAAATCAGTTTTATTCAGTAATCAATTGGTGTACTGTATATAAATGATATCTGCGTTGGGTTCTTACTTTTTTTTGTTGTTGATTTAACCTAAAATCTAGGATTCTGTGTTCATTTAACTGAGCGATTTGCTTTGATTGTACTGGAGTTGTCTTAAGTGATATTTTGTTCAGTCTGAGGTGATAGAGGGGACAGATGAACAGGCCATGGTGACACCCAATAGATCAGGTCTTTACGACCCCCAGTTTAGAGATGAGAAGAAGACCTGCTGAGCCTGTTAGCCTCTCTCTCAGGCCTGCAGCTCTGACCCCCCCCCCCAGGGGAGCTCGTTATTAGGGCCCATATAAACTTTTGAAGTAGTGAGTCCAAGGAAAGGCCAGGTATGTAAGGCAATAAATTGTGACTTGAAATACAAACACGGAAAGTGAAAGAGTGCATGACCCATGACACAGGGATGACTGCTTCTGAGCAGTTTTGTCCTCTGTTTTTCTCCTCTTCGATAAATACCTGTCAGACATAACTTACTGCTTCCCACTATTATGCTCAAAAATAATGAGGAGTCAAGGGCTTCCTTTGAAGTGTTTTTTTTAAGTCAATAAATCCTAACCAATGATTTAGTGCAGCTAAGTGAAACCCCTAATTAATTGTGACATTTCAAATGATAGGGGAGAAATTCTTTAAAGCTTTGTCTTCAGAGCAAATATCTTAACCATCCCAGTAAATGTGAGTCACAGTTAAATTTGAAACAAGCACAGCAAACACATTGAAGTGCACAGAGTTTCTTGGAACAGACAGAGAGGTTGTAGTAACTTCTTCAAAGTTAAGTGTGCATGCAAATGTTCTTAAAGTATTTAGGAGTGCATACCATTGAGAGCCTGCTGTTGTAAGAGTTTATAGCTCCCTCTCATGTCCGGTGGGTGAGTGACAGTAAGAGGCAGGCAGAGGGTGTTTCTCCATTGCATCTCGGCCAGGGACAGCTGACTGGTTGGGATCTAATTGCTCTCAAGTGAGGTCAGCAGGAGGCATTTATCTAAGCAGAGTGCACAGCGACAGTGGAAGATGCACAGAGTCAGCCTGCCAGAATCAGGGAGACATCCATGTGATTTGACAAAAGCTCCAAGCTTACTTAGATTTTCTGTTTCACTGGACTTTAGAACTAAGATTCTTCAAATTCAAACTCAGATTCAAAGGGAATACACTACTGAAAACTCCTGTCATCACTCAGAGCACATGTAAGTATTTAATCTGTTTCTTTTAACAAGAAAATCTGTATAGTCTGTTTAATCTAAGGTTGATTCTGTGTGTTGATTTAACAGATTGCAGAATATAAACTGATGAAAGATTTTAAGCTGCCTGGTCCACGACATGGAGACACATCCCTGTCTAAATTTAAAGCAGAAATACTGATGTATCCCTAAAAATGTAGATTTCAAAATTTATGAACACACAATTTATGGGAAATCAACTACAGAATTGGGAAATTCCAAGTATAATTCAACTTTGTTTTGGCAGCTACTTTAACAAAAGATATTTAAACTTATAAATGAGCATATGGTTGAAATCATTTTCATTTACTGTATCAGCTAGAATCAAACAGGTCTACTTTTTCTTCACAGAGATATTCTACATTCTAGCATTTCCTGAACTGGATTATGCTTTCCTCAATGGTCTATGATCTCAAGAGGATGGAGCAGTCAACACACAGCGTCACTGAGGATTAAGAGAGACATCATCTTATAATACTAGCACCTGTCTATTTCACACCAATCTCCAGCCTCAGCCAACCTCAACCAACCCAAAGTCTTCTCCATAAGCATCTTGTGTCCACATCCCACCAGGATCCTTGCTGCAGGAACAGGGAGCTGGAGGTTAAGCACCAGGGTCACAAGTCAGGGGTCAGGGGTTCGCTGGGCTGAGGGGCAGCACACAGATCTCTATTTCACTTTTCAGTATGTTGTTCATTGATCCCCACTGCATTTTACTATAATGCGCAAATGGATGCTGACATGGAACCTTCAAAATCTATTCTCGGGACTGTACCTGCATGCAATCTTCCTGTTTGGCAGTGTGTGTGTGGTCTACAGTGACTGCACTCCAGAGCAACTTGCTGCCATTATGAACTGCTCCAGACACGAGCGCCACACCAGGAACTATGACTACATGGAGGGAGGGGATGTGCGCATTCGACAGCTGTTCAGTCGCACGCAATGGTTCCTCACAATTGATGACTTTGGCAACATCAATGGGACTCAAGACCCAACCAACTGCCACAGTAAGGAGGCTCTTTATCTTACTGCATGATCATCATCTGCATGTATCTTAATGAAAAGTACCACATATCTATTAGACCACCTTTCTTTGATGTGAATGTATACACATCTACATGTGAATTTATGTTTTGATACAGTTTTGCCATGCAGAGTTTCGTTGTGCAATATTTCTACTGAGTCAGTAGCAAATCTTTGATTTGTCAAGGTGACAGAAGCACGTGGATGGTGTCTTTGTACAACTGTTTTCCACAGTGTGGGTCATGTGTCTCTGTCAAAGTGGACTAAGTGACAGCATTAAAGTGAAGCAGGTGGAGGCTTTGGCTTGTTAACCATTACACCATCAAAACACAGGCGGAAATAAAGTAATCAGAAGCATCTTGGCGACCAATTGGTGCCAAGTCACTATGACCACTGACTCATGATGGCACAGATCTGGATCATTCTGGACAGATTTAGAAACCTTAACATTTGGTGGCAGGATGAAGAACCAGGGATAAAGAATTTGGAAAAATCTTAGGCATGGAAAAAATGAATGTTATTGACCCTGTGGTGAACCAATAGTAAATGACATTTCATGCAGACACAGCCACAATACTGTGCATTCCAAAACCAGTGTTTCATAAAACTTCAAGCAAACTTTCATGACAGAAACTACAAAGACTTCTTGGCTGGGTTTATTGTTAATATTGATGTTTTACAGCCAGTATTTTTCAAATTCATGTTTATAAAACACCACTGGCAATCTCTGACATGGTGAGGATGTTTTGAGTAGTTATCATTTCCTCCTATCAGACAGTGTGGCTGTGGCTGGAATGTTAGCTTAACAGGGAAATGCCTCATAGTTGATGAAAAAGATGCTTGTGCAATCATTGGCAAGGCAAGACAGAAAGGCACACAGAAGTGTAGCTAATAAGCCTTTAAACAAACTGGCTTAGTGCAGATATATGGGTATAAATTCAGTGAGTGCAGAGAACAAGAAATCCTGAATAGGACTTTTTTTCACAAAGAGAAGAAACCAAAATGAGGAACTCTGAGCTGCATTATTTTTGGCTTCCACATTCCTTGTTGTCTCTGAAACAAAAATATAGGCTCACTTCCCAGCACATTCATGCATTCTCTAACTTTATTTTATTCCAAAGTATTGCTTGGATCAAAAACTCAAATATATGATGCTTATATTGGGCACCATGAAAAAAAAACATATCTGACTTTTAAAAAAGTGTGCTGTGGTAAGGGGTACCACAACAGTTTGGTAGAGTTCTGAACATGTAAACAAATCCTCAAAGCAAACCAATCCAGTATACATTAAAGATAACTGATAGATTCACTGCTAGAAAAATAGTACATGGTAATTACTGGCATGTGTCATGTTGTGTGACAGACTACGGCATTGCTTAATTTCATTTAAACCAAAATGTGATAATGATATCAATTTAAAGTTGTGTTGAGCCACTTGAAAGAGCCAATAAACAACTTCCAAGTGGTTTGTCAACAAATTAGAAAGCAAAGCATGACAACTGAAAAACAGGGAATCAAAGAAAAACAGGGAAGTCGAACACATTAGTATAGAAGTGGGTGGTAGTTCTTCTGATTTGAATGGCTTGGATCTCTCACCACTAACTATGTTTCACAAACCCAGTTAGTTATAAGATCTCTGTTTCAACATTGCTAGCATATATTGCATTTCTCTCAGCATATATTTAGTTTGTGTACTTTTATATGTCATACTCTGTGTTTTTCTACTGACATGTTAGTGCATGGAGATCTCTAAGTTAGATACACTTCGGATAAACTAAAGGGATACTGAAAAACATTGCAGCCGGCTCGCGACTCGCGGTAAGATAGACCTGGAGTCAGATTGAACCACATAAAAATGAGTAATTTACCGTTTGTATTTTATATCTGTGATTAAATCCACTCTAATTTGGTAAATGTATAATTCAATTTCATATTAAGGGATTTTATTGTGTTTTGTTGTTTCGGAGCAGACGTGACATTACTGTTGATAATGAACTATTCCTGGAAGGCTGTCTGAAACATCCCTACCAGCAAAAATAAACCCTGGATTCAAAATCAAAAAGCAGGATTAGGGATTACCCACAGAAAGTTTACTTAGCTCAGGGCTGGATCAGTCAGTGACAACAAATCTGTTCAAGCTGAGGTTACTCTAGGAGGCTATCCCCATCACAGCCAAATGTTTACAACATATGTGTATGTGTGATTTGAAATGACAACCATCTTTCCATAGCAGACCAGTTGTTACATGTAAGATAGGATGCCTTTAACATCAATAAAACACCCAAATAAATACTATAAACTCAAGGCTTGAGTAATGAACATGTACCTACAGGTGCCACAAGTGCATGAGGGAATGGTCCAAATTACTTTGAATATAAAGAATTTGCAGATTTGATCGTAGCTATAAGAGTATAAATGCAATTTTTGAAATCCCCTCCCCTTGAAGTCATGAAAAATAATATCAAATAAGGGAATAGAAAGCAGGGGTAGCACACAGTCAAAGGGCAGTACAATATTAAGTTAAATATCAAGTGCAAGCAGAGCACAAACAACATTCCAAGATTGGGAGACTGCCATCTGTTTGTAATCAAATACTAAAAGTATTGCACGCTCAATGTCAGTCTGAAGAGCTTTAATAGAGTTCTTCCCTTTCTCTCTGCCTGTCAAACGGCATAATTCCTGCAATATGTAAAAATGAGAGAGGGTTACTATATAACCTAGGAATCTATAGTCTTTACCTTTTCATGTCCATGAAATGAGTATTGTTGTGTTCATCTTAGTTATATGGTTCCATGATTTTGACTTTTGTGTCTAAGTTCCTAATTCAAATGTGAGCTAAAGCAAAATAATAGTATAAAGCTGTTTGTATACAAGAGCTTTTTATGAGAAAATTTGACATGTCATATTTCGCCAGAGAGCTACATCTGCGTATGATCAGTGATCTGCATATTGGTTTGATTAAATGTAAAAATGCTTTTTTACTCTACAGTCCTGCAAGAAAAGTTAAGGTTAAATTCAGGGAAGTGAAAACCGTTATAAGTAATGTAGATGTAATCAATAAAGCAAATAGAATTAGTAAGATATCGTTTGAATATTAATAAATGTTGCAGTAAAAAGGAACAGTCTTTTAACGGTTAAAGATATAACTAATTACAGCACTTCATAAAAGGCACAGGCCAAAAAGCTCCAAACCAATAAATCAAGTGTTTTTAGTCTCCCACAGATTTGAAGAGCAGGCCTAAAATGTAGCGTGCAAAGCCCTTGCAAGGAGGTAGTTTTCTCAATCCCAAGAGAGGGAGGCCTAATCTGTCTCCCACATGTGCTATGGCATAGGTTGTGGTTTGTGTAATGGCCACCCAGGCCAGTTAACAAGGCTTGAATAAAGCCAGAGAGACCACAGACTGATTAACCACAGGAACTTCCATCCCATTTGTTAATGAAGATGAATGTTGAGCGCAGTGTGGAGCTAGAGTGAAAACTAGATGTCAATAGAGTCTCATTTGTCCTGTAATATGTCTCACCTATCTGTCTGAATGTCTGGCAGGTATCCTGGAGATCAGGACAGTGTCTGAGGGAGGCATCCTGGCTATCAAAGGCGTGAAGAGTCAGTATTATATCTCCATGAACAAGGCTGGACAGCTGCAAGGCAAGGTAATATTTTTCCTCAGTGAGAAAAGTCATGCACTGTTTTCATCTTATGCACTCAAGCAGAAAAAAACACAATGTTTGCCAAGCATCTTATTTGAATAACCAAGAGAAAGAAACTCATAATAAGGACAAATAAAGGTTGTAATAATTCAGTAATATTTATCTTATTCTTTCCAGAGGATCTACAATGAAAACTGCAACTTCAAGGAGGTTTTCCTAGAAAACTACTTCAATGCTTACTCCTCTGCAAAGTGGACTAAAAATGGCAAAGAAATGTTCATAGCCCTTTCTCAGAAGGGAAGGCCAATGCGAGGAAAGAAGACCAGGAGGGAGCATATAGCATCCCACTTTATCCCCATGAAGTGCAGAGAGGAGGACAGGAGGGTGGACTGAAAAAGCAGAGGACCTATGAATTGCAAACTGTATAGTATTTCAGACACATATTATATATTTACACATATAAACTCTTTACCAACATCACACTCCACTCTTCTCCAGTTTGATTTATGCTCTTTTAACTTTTTGATGTTTTCATTTCAATCTATCTAATATCAGATGGGCAGGTTAAAGTATTCCAAACATTTCAAATAAAATGTTGAACCGAGAAAATAGTGAGATTTCTTTGAAATAGCTTCCATTGGTACAACAACTGTAAAACCACGAAAAGCTATTCAATGTTATTGTTATTTTGAGTATTATATTATATTTCCTTACAAAACATTTAAGTGTTTTCTTATAAAACAGTAAAAATGTATTACACATAGTCAGGTCTGTATCCTTATCCAAAGATTTACACCCTGCCAAAAGGAGAGAATTGGCTCGACGGAGGCATCCTGAAGCAAGCTGGACTTGTGTTTTTAAAGATACAATTGCTCAGAGTACACAGAACAAAGGCAAGGTGGATGACGATAGCATTTTGTTAGCAAGTTGTTATGTCTATGTAGGACAATCTGTGTGTGAATGATATGTTTACGCTGGTCAAATGCGTTTTAGCTGATCACTGATTTCCTCTTCATTATCAAGGTGTGATTCTGAAATGCTAAAATATTCTGCTGCTGCTGAAAAAATATCCACATTAAAATACAAAGTGAACAACTTAAAACATGTGTATGCTATGCTCTCTCTATCTCTCTCTCTCTTTAGATTTCACTTTCTTACACTGAAAGAATACTTTTCATTCAATCTTTTCTAAAAAAGGTTTTTGTATTTTTACAGAGTATAATTAGGTCAAAAACACACACGATTGGATCATTTCATATTCACAATAACTTATCATCTTCTAATTTCAAACTCAGAGCCTAACTCAATCTACATGATATAACTGCAATATCCTAATACAAGCAATAACATGTGGTACCTCATCATTCATGGTTTGTTTTCTTCGAAGATGATATATAAATCACAAGTTACATGATCCTTTTCATCACAATGTGCATTGTTTTACCAAGATCATTTCCTATTCAACTGTGTCTCACCACTCAATAGTTTCAGATTGCATTTGAGTTTTTTTTTTCTTTGTTTGACCACAAGGGGGCCTTCAAAAACTCACAGGAAATAGCATATTAAGTTAGGGTGGTTTAATTCCCTGAACTTCTACAAGTTAAAAGTAATGTAAGGTTGTGGGAAATAGCACCTATAGTTTTCAGAGACTTTGTAAGTCTTACCTGAGGTGGACAGAGGTGACATTGTTCAAAGACCAACAAAGTCAGCTTAGGCTAGCAGTCAGGGACAATAGATGGGTCAAACAACACAGGAGTTCTGTGGAAAAGAACAAAAAGTCAACAATGAGTCAGAATTTAAATCCCACATGATGTCTTTAAAAACTTTTCCAGTTAGTTTTATTGCCAAAAACCAAACCAAACAGAAGATTCAAAGAGTTGGAGAGGAAGAACACAGACACTAAAGATTACCTTCGGCACAATCATGTTTTATATAGAACTAAAATACCAGTGAACAGACACTAAAGGTGATCTTGTACAAACATAACCGTGTTTTGGACATGAATAAAAACATCTTATAGCATCCACAAAGGTATCTTTAAACTGATCCACCTGCGTTTTAGAAAAAGGAGGAATACCTAACTTGAGACAGATACCAAAGGTTTCCCTAAACACTTTGATGTCTGTGTGAGAAAGGAAGAAAATAGACCTCAAACAGATTCCAAAGGGTACCTTGAAACAGATGCTAAAGGGTACCTATTATCTAACACTAAACAAATGCTAACTTGTACTTTAATGAAAGCCAAAAGAGGGGCAGTGTAATTGTGTTGGTATTCCTTGACCTGGGATGATGATGCTTTGGACAAGAAAAGACAATTGTGCATTATTGTTTATAAGATGTTATTTTACCTGTTGCTTAAGGATATGGTGATCATCTTGAAATGTTAACAAGCATTTGCCAACGTACTCATTCTTTAGAAAGTAGGCACTGACATCAATTTTTCCAAAATTCACAAACACTTTTTCCTGCTGTCGTCTGACATTTAGGAAAAAGTAGCCGGTATTAGTTCTTCCTTCAACATCCACTCTGCACATCAGTAAGGTACTATTTCACACCAGACACCTGGTGATGTACAACAGTACGCAGTGATGATTTTAGTAGATTTGGTCATACTAATGCCTTTCACAGTATCTAAAGTAATTTGTTTCATTACTAGAAAATATTTCGTGCAACATAAGGCAGTAAATCATTTTTCTGCAATGAATGACAAAGCTAAGAAGCAAGTTCTGGAGCAAGATGAAGAGATCATTCTGTTCTGTTTTATTTGTGGTTTAAAATCCAACACACCCTAAAAAGCTCAATAAATCAGATGGAAGAAACAAATGTTTATTTTACTACTTGCATGATATCCAATATTCATAAAAATATGGGACTGCACAAATTCTGAAACTCTTAAATCTCTGGTGATTTTGACAAAACATAAAACTGTAGTATGATCAAAGTATGAGGTGTTATTTACTGTGATGCTGACCCTTGTGAGCCTGCGCCTGATCTTTAAATATCATTTGATACAGTTACAGTTACAGTTAAGTAGCCTTTAAGTGTGTTTTTAGAGAAAATATATTTCACATTGAGCAACTAGTGTTTCAAATACAGATATAACCGCAATCCTCAGGAGATATTAAGCAGTCCATTTCCCAGCTTAGCAGGTTTAATGACAAGATAATCAAATCTGTTGATGTTTTCTTAAAGAAGATTGAAGACACATTGCAAAGAAACATTTGGGAAAACTCCATGTCCATAGACAATATTGGATGCATGACGAACATGAATGAGATCACTCAGCCTGATAAGGGAGGTTGAGATGTGGTAATACAACTCAGGGATAAATCTATTAATTTATGATTGAAGATAAAAATACATCTACAGGGTCAAGTGTCTCATTGACTCCCTCTGAGTTTAAATCACATTAAATGGAAGTGGAGTCTCATCAGGACAAAAAAAACACTGCAGACATATTGGCAGGTTGCCTTCACCATAAGCTCATACAAATAATACATATTAACACGTGTGCAGGCACATACACATACACACTAAGGCAGACATAAGGTTTACCTTTTGCCTGAGTTCACATCTGGCTTGGAGAACCCCTGTCAGATAAAGACAGTCAAATTGAGAGAGCCAACCCCTGAAATACGTTTGACCCAAACAACATCTGAGCAAGGTGAAGGCTTCTGCCAAGTCACGCAAAGTTAGTCTTAGCAGATAATTTGTAACATGCTCAAAATGTAAACACATTTCAGACTCAAGGCTGTGTATTCCCAAAACGACCAGGAGAGGCTGAAGCCAAAGAAAATGAGAGAAAACTGTCATAGATGTGAAGCTACAGACTTCCAAGAGAAAAAAGACGCAACACAGTCACGCCAGACACATAAATTATTCTTACAAGGTGTCCCAGGACCCGCAGATTTTGTTTAATAAAATGCTCCTGAAATCACAAATCATCTTGGTACTTTTTTTCTTTTACAAAATGAGGGATTCCCATCCACTTTGCTTCATCTGCTGTGCATTACAGGTATAAAATAGCCAAATTACAAAACTGGCCTGACTCTTGCCAGACATGACACAGAGTTTCTAAGCAGTTAAAAATATTGTCTTGTAACATCACTGTAGTCTTTAAACAGCATGTCTGAACTGTTTTTATTATGTATTATTAATAATTACATTTGGATAATTACTTACCAAATGAAGTCATTAAGTTTTTGATCTGTACACCACTTTGGTCAACCCCGGTTGTTTTAAACATGCTCTATAAATAAAGTTTGAGTTGAGTTGAGTTGATTAATGGAATCTTGAGTTTTATATTAGCTGATAGCACATCTGCCATGATTTTACAGCCCAGAGACAGGACAGTTTTACAAACAGCTGTACCAGTTTTGAGTAGTTTTATTGTTTAAATGTTTATTCGTCTTAAATTCCTGTTTAAATAACGCTACTACGCAGTTTGAGGAACCAACTCAGATGAATAATGACTCTGCAGCAATGATTTGTTATTCATTAAAATATTTCAGAGCAGCAGTATTACATTTGTATTTGTGTGGAAGCATGAACACAGAACACCATGTGTCCCATATTACAAACAGCATGTGCAAACAAGAAAAACGTCTGTAGAGGGGTTGAGGGAAGTCTGACACTCGCTGTGAAGAGAACTGCAGGGAAAGACAGAGAGAGGCAAACAACAGGGGGAAGGATGAGAAAAGAAAAGCAAGTGAAGATAAACAGGGAGAGAGGCTGGGGAGTCTCGTGCGAAGTGGAGAGGTGGTCTTGGGGCAGCTGGAGAAGAGGGAGGCCCCAGGGGGGAGGGGGAACACGCAGCTGAACTTGATACATTTCGGGGCCATAAACCTTCATTTCCACAGAGGAAATCTGTGGTTATGCAATGTGGGGAATTCTGTGTTTGCAGACCCCTCGTACGGAACCCCCTAAACATTGAATCATTGTGTCACGCTTTCCCTGAAAGCTCATGTAATCCACAAAGAAAGGCAATGAGTTCGGAAAAATAAAGATGTTTACAATAATCAACAACATTTTAGAACACTAGCTTTTTCAGTCACCACTTAGGTCATCATCAAATAGACATAAAACTTGTATCTCTGGCAGCGAGATAACTGTCTTAAACATGAACATAATGAATGTGTCCAAGTGTACCTGTAGTCGATGAAATGATCGTGTCAGGTTGTAAAAGTGAGTGGATGATGCATTTCATTGTAAGTCATTGTAACCCTAACCCTACTATTTGAGAGCAATGATCTTGTCTTCAAATCTAGTATGTGTAGTGTTCAAAATCTTCAATCTCTTCAAAATCAGAAAATGGTCCACAACAAATGAGTCACAATTGCTTTCACATTTGGTAAAGTAGCACAAGTCAAGAATCTGGTGGTCTAAATCAGTGCTCTGTTTATAGCCTTTTAGAGGGATTACTAAGCAAACTTGTTCCAGTAAGAAGAAGACAGAACTGGTCGTTAAAATGAAATAGGAATAAAGATGAAGAAATATTACTGCAAAGGATGTGTCAATGCCTCGCACCAAGAAACACAACGAGCATGGAACAGAAACTGTGAACTCTGTTTAAGAGGGATCACATTTTATATGCTGAGTTTTAATCACATTTTATTAATCAAGATAACCACAATGACAGCAGTAAGAGCTCTTATATTGGCATGCTGTCTGACGGTTGAGTTTTAAAACCATTAATCCAGATATTCTGTGTGAACCCGTACCTTTGAGAGCTTTCCCTGATGACAGGCTGCACTATAAGTCTTGAGATCAGTGAGAGAAAACAAAACAAACACTAACAGTCATAAACTTCTCACAGTACGAGTGTCTGCTGTGAACTTCACTAATCTGGGGGATCTTTGCTGTTTTAATGGCAACTTAAATGTGTTTTCCTTGGCTAAAACAGCGTGCCTCATAGATTTGATTGTATCAGATGCATAGACTGTATGAATAATAGACGTAGTATCCATGACGTCACTCATCTGTTTCTGAAGCCAACCGTCGGCGGGAGCCATATTGCTGCTGTCGAGCTAGTGTGAGGTAAAGAGGCGGGCTTTAAGCCTCCTAGCCAACAGCTACAGTGTTCCCGCCTGTCAATCAAGTCAGCTGTGCCTCTCATAATGAAAAACTCGTAATTTCAATATCTTCGAAATTACCGCCCCTCACAGTGTGTGCCGATCGAGAAATTAAGCTATCCAGACTACACTCGTCTTTTGTTCCAGGCTGTAAACATGTTAATTTCTGCTGTAAAGATCAGCTTTTTTGAATTGGTGTGTATGTGGTTTCTGGTACTTCTGGAGCCAGTCTCAAGCAGACACTCGAAGAACTGCAATATTTAACACTTCTGCATTGGCTTCAATTCCCGCGGCCGGAGATTGTCGCTTGATCAGATGCAATGAAAAAGTGTACCATTTTCCATAAGGATGCATCATAACGATTTAGTTGTCTTAAAAACTGATTATAGCTATCTAGACAGCACAAGATATCTTTAAAAGTACAATATGTTATAATCATCATCATTTATCTCAATTCTCATTGAACACAGTGGGAGAATCCTTCTTTACAATGGTGTCCAGATACTGACAACAGTTGATCACATATTATGTATACAGATGGAAATGCAAAGGCAGACTGTAAATATATCTCTCACCATGAGCTGGGCTCCCTTCTTCATTCAACCTGAGCTGCTGTGATGACCTCAGATTCTGTCCATCTGTGAAAATAGTTTGGCCTTCATACCTGAAAAACATACAGCAATACTGTTGAAGGAGTCACACTGTCAAATATAAAAATGCATGCATACAAAGCAGCATTGTGGGGTATGTAGTTTGTGGTTATAACCATAGAGTACAAAGGAACACAATGTATTGCAAATAGTTTCTTAGAATTGTATCTGGCCTCCTGTCAACAGTAAAACAAACATTCCTGAATGTGGTCAGACGGTTTGTTCTTTCTTCCGCTGTGTCAGACTACACAGAAAACAAGGACACATGAATGAATTTTCATGATAAGATATGTCAGGAACAGTTAATCCATTCATATTTCTTTAACCTTCTTCAACCACAATAATACTGTTGTGTCTAGCTGTTTGACAACTTCATGCAAAACAATACGGGGTACAAAGACCATGAGACAGTTCAAAGCATAATCAGGCAATCATGTCAATAGAAACTGAAGCTTCACATTTAAGAGAGCTGACCCTGTGTAGGGAAAAGTGACTGATGAACTTGGGCCAATAATGAAGAAAAGACAAATAATAAGCGCCTAGATCCGAAACAATAACGCCTGCTTGATGACAGGAAAGCCCTTAAAGAGTCATCTGAGCATACCAAGGTCAGTCATGGAGTTCCACAAGGTTTAGTGTTTGGACCGATTCTTTTCACCTTATACTTCCTCCAGATAATATCCCGAGGAAGAAGCACTCCATACATTTTCACTGTTATGCAGATGACACTCAATTATACTGCCTTAGATGCACCAGTACCACTGTTAAGAATCCGGGAGTTCACACCTCGAAAGCAATTAGATGTTACAGTTTTCACTTCCTTATTAGCGAGACGTTGACTTCTTTTTCACTGGAAGCCCACCAGAGCTCCTTCCAGCACTCAATGGCTCAAAGATGTCATGTCTTTTCTAAAACTAGAGAAGATACGATTACTCACTTTGAGGCAACGCTGGAGTTTTAAGATAGGTGGCTATCCTTTCTATCCTTCTTCAACACTCTGAAGTTTTTGCCTCCCGATTAATGACCCCCCACCTCCCATGTCTGTTTGTCTCCTTTTTATTATTATTATTTACAATTTATTCATTTATTTTTTAATTATTTATTCATTCTATTGTATTTATTGTATTAATATATTACTATTATAATCATATATAGATTTTTTTAGGTAGATATGTCATGTTTTTTTCTATGTTCAACTATAAAATTGAAAAAAGGAATTTTATTTTTTATTTTTTTACTCGACTACTTGGGATGCACAGTATTCTGTTATCATTGTCACATTCATACATGTCTGCTTTTGTGAGTGGATGGATGGATGGATGGATGGATGGATGGATGGGTGGGTGGGTAGGTAGGTAGGTAGGTAGGTAGGTAGGTAAATAGATAGATAGATAGATAGATAGATAGATAGATAGATAGATAGATAGATAGATAGATAGATAGATAGATAGATAGATAGATAGATAGATAGATAGAACTTGACAGATATTGATAAATTGTGTTCCAATGCCATGATTTTTAAGCCTTGCACAAAGTACACATTTTTCAGGTTTGTGATTGTGTGAAATCTAATATCAGACAACGGAACGTTTCATTCGATACACATCTGTTTGCCATGCAAGTCTGCATGCGATTGTGTTTCATAAGAAGTGTGACAGCTTAGGTATCTTTGAAATCTGATACAGAACAATCTGCTTTACATCATTCAAAGCACATCTGGCTTAGAACAAGACAAATTCATATTAATATTGAAGACTATTTTCACGGAAGTATAACCGTTAAGGTTTTGACAGGCCGTACTGGGGAACCACTATCTGTGAAACACCTACAAGTGCATCAAGAGAGGGCACAAGCATCTAAGATCTTGAAAATGTCTACTGTAGTGGTACAATTACTATAATAGGACTCAGTTAACATTTTAATTTGACAATAACGTTAATTTTCCTTTAATTATTTCAACAGCTGAAAAAAGTGTACAACATACTAAATAGATAAAACAAGGTATTACTTAGGCTTTGTGATGAAATTCAACAATTGCTCTTAAATGACTAAACTTCAAAAGTTAAGTATGAAAAAATTTAATAAACTGAGATAACAAGAAATAGAGACATAATATTGATACTACCATTATTATCAATTAAAGTTAATATTGGACAGTTGGAACATGTCGTCACCGTGTCAGGTGGTAAGGGACTGTTACACACAGTCTTGTATCAGTTTATGTACTCTGGTTTAGCAAAAATGATTCATTAAACAATGTCATTGGTCATTCACTTCATATTTTCTGTGAGGTAGCAACCTAAAAAACATAAGAGAACTGAAGTGTTTGTATCCCAATACATGTGCTTGGTGATCTGTTGTAATACTGTCTCTAAAATGTTAGAGAACATACTAACAGTTTGTTTATCAGCTCATATTTGTTGAAATGTAAAGATCACTTTAAAACATTATTATTTATGTTTAAAGCCAGAAACAGATTATTACCTGAAAACTTACATAAGTTGTTTGTGTTTACATCTCATGAGGAGGCTCATAGACGGAAATTTAGTTTCAAAAGTCCATACGCACCCACTACATTAAAGCAAATGTGTGTTTCAGTTTGTGGAGTTAAACTTTGGAATTCTCTGGATGATGATATAAAATGCTGCTCTAATATTTTACATTTTAAAAGAATGTTAAGAGGTAAAGTACAAACTCATCCAGTAAATCTGTATTTGATTGTTTCAGTGTTCATTGTTAAATTTGATGTTTGGTGGAAAGAGAAGGTGATTACTGGTTTACTGGTAGATAATGTTGTGATTAAGGGGAGGGGCAGGTTCTATAAGTTTTTCTTCTTCCTGCTCCTGTTTGTTCACGGACAGTGTATACTCTGTTTTGTAAAGATGTGTATCAGATATGTTGTGTTGTCAAACACTGAAGTGAGCAAATTAAATTCGTATGAATTAATGAATGAATAAAACAAGCGAACATAACTTAAAAGGGAGTGTTTTCATCATGTTAAATTCACACATCATGCTCACACCACCATGGCACCGTGCACCTGTCCCTTATTTAGTAGTGAGAAAGTTGGCAAACCTACCTGAGGTGAGTCCCTTCTGTGCACTTCATCTACCCTCTTGCTCTGCAGGTGAGGTCGCTGACCAACAGCGAACGTTCGGAGTTCGTTGCTTAGCGACATTTGCTCCTCCTTCTATGTACTGAACTGAACTTCCGGCGTAGAAGAAGACGCTCACGCTGTCATGGCTGTGGAACATCATTTCACTGCTTACCGGTAGATGCGTTTTCGTGGTATGTTAGAAGCTCCTGAACAACAGTTTACCATGTTGAAATGTTTGTATTCATGTCTCCTTGCTCTCCGTTCAGCCGGTTAATACAGCTGTGTGTTGTCGAGTCCACAAAGGTTTAGCATGCGACCAGCTTGCTAACAGGAGCTAGCCTTACAGCATGGATCAGATGATGTGGACTGGACCTCAAAGGGTTCACTGGGGCACCTGTTGAGCACGAATCGGGTCAGATGTTTCTGAGAAGAGATATTTAGCTATATACAGATCGGTGTTAACAGCATGCTGCGCTCTGAAACAGAAATGCTAATTGTGTAGTGATAGCAGATAACTGCTCTTTACTGACTGTGTATCACGTGTTCTCTTACCAAGGCAAAGCTTGTCTCGTGAAAGTTTTAATCCGTCCTCATACTGGTTCTGGTTCTGCAGTGTGACAAAACTCTTCATCCTGAGGGACAGGGGCGTCGCCAGGAAGTCTGGGCCCCCTGAAAAGATATCTCATTGGGCCCCATCACCACAGCCAACCCTACAAAATATAACATTGCTTCTATGATACTGGTTTATTTGCATTATACAAAAATATATTCTTAGAACTTTCCTGGTTAACTGACTCAAATCTAAGCTACATATCAATGTTATTTATTTTACATTTCTCAAAATGTAACTGCACAATATTGACCTTCAGACTGTCCACCTCTCTAACGAGATTATTTGAAGCCAAGTGACTTGTTGAATATATCAAGGGGCATTATATGGTATAATCTAAACTCGTGAAGTAAAATGAAACTCTAAAAACCTACAGTTTACTTTCAATCGGATTAAGCCACACTTGATGCTGTGAAAATATGACAATTCCCCACTTTAGGCATGAGACGCGCATCTCATGGAGCCGGAGAGAAATTCCAGAAAGGAATTCTGAACATTTGTTTATTTATTCCGACAATTTTAGTTATCTTATTGCAGTTATAACAAAACAAAACAAAAGCGTAGCAGAAAACACATTTTATTCAGGCCCATGGAGGGCCCCCCTCCCCACTTGGGCACTAGGGTAGTCCGTCCCACTTTTCCCCCACTACGACACCCCTGCTGAGGGACGTATTTATTTTCTATCTATTAAACAAGAAAGTATATACAAACACAACAAGGAATATGAATCTTAAAAATGAAAAAAAAAAAAAAAAAAAGAATGCATGTTCAACAAAGAATAGAAAACAAGCTTAAAAAGGAAATGACAGATGGATGAAATAATAATAATAATAAAATAAAATAACCGAAAAGTTACAGCTTTTCTCCTGTAGATTGTGTTCTTCTTCATAACTTAAGAAGTGTATTTGTATTTTCTTTTTCCATGACTTTAAGGGCCGTCATATCAGATAGAAATTCATTTAATAATCAGCTAATTTACTTACGGTCTTGTGGCTTACGGTGTGGTGCAACAAGCCCCTCCCTCTCAAAAGTAATTTCTTGTTTTCTCTGGCTGGCTGATGTCACTGGGTGTGAAATGATCAGATGTCAGGATCTTTTTCGAGAGTTAATGAATTTATGATACAGGAGGAATGCTGATAATAGATCTGTAGTTTGTTATTGTGGTTTATGTTGGCAGAGAGACAACAGCTGGTCGTTTTACATTTGATAAAATTGTCAGATAAGGTTGCATACAGGTTGCAAAGTTACAACACAACAATGATTAAAACAGCAGCCATGATGAAAAAACATATGTACAGAAAATATGCCTGTAAAGTAATGACTCATACACATACAGAGACACACGCATATTAGCCAGGTGAAGAAAAATAAAAGAAGAAGAGTGAGTTTATCAGCCCTCTAGTTTCTGAGCAGAGGCACCTTTAGAAAAGGCTTCTACCCATAGACTGTATAAAATATGGACGTAGTATCCGTGACATCACCCATCTGTTCCTGAGAGCTGTTTTGAAGCGAATCGACGGCAGCAGCCATATTGGTAATGCAGAACTCAACTAGGCAGAGTGTGACGTAGTGTGAGTCTCTTAGCCAATGGCTGTGTGTTCCCGACCGGGAGTCACGTCAGTCATGTCCTTATTTGGGCAAAACTCATAATCTTAATATCTTCTTAACCGTCACGTTAGAAAAAAATTCACCCCCCGTACAGTGTGTGCCATTAGAGAGATTAGCGTTGTAGGGCCAAGACGTTTTTGAACCAGGCTGTAAACATGTTTATTAATGCTGCAAAGATCGTCTTTTTCCCATTCATATCTATGTGGTTTCCGGTGTTTCTGCAGCCAGCCTCAAGCGGATTTTCGATGTATTGCAGTTTATATCACTTCCGCATTGGCTTCATCGTTTGAGACCGGAGTTTGCCGCTTGCTTCTACCATAAGATCAGCTTTAACGTGGACTAGGGTTGTCATGATATGATGTGATAGAATTTGAAACTCCAGAATGACGCTAGTAAAATCAAACTACATCGGTACCTGTTTCAATACTGTGTAAAAAAAAAAAATACTCCTGCGCACCAAAACTCTGGAAATGTACTTTAGCACCCCACTGTTAATGGTGCTGGTAAAAGTAAACATGACCAACATTTGGCCTTCTCTAATAGTAAAGAAGAGCATAGTAAATACAGTTTTTCAAATAGATATGTATTGATCCGGTGTAATGTATGGTGGTGGTGTGTGTACTTGCTAAATCTACGGTCCCCCTGTATTTTCAGTTTCTCATTTAGACATTTTATGGCATTATTGTGCAGCGAGAAGCTCCCTGTCAACAGTCCACAGGTCCGGACTATTAGAGCACACAGGATCCAGGTCTCTCCCCTGCTCTCTGTCTTGTCTGCAGCAGACAAAAACCTAACATGTGCATCGTTCTGAGATGCCTAAAGGACTTAGAAAACATTGGTATTTGCTGAGCTGTGAACCAGAGCACTTTTGGTTGTGTCTGGGCTCTGTGGGAGCTGCAGGTGTGACGATGAGCAGAAGGGAACAGAAGCACACACACACAGAACACAGGATGGAGTGCGCAATCAAGGGCTGCAGACAAACAGAATCCAGCATCTCTGCATGTTTGCAGAGTAGTGGATTTCTTAATAGGATCATTAGAACGTAACCGCTATGACAGCATTAGAAATGAACATCGTACTCCTTAGTATTATGGCTTTATTTGCTCTTCACACACACTCTGTCTTTACTTCATCTTTAGTTTGATTACCAGAGCTGCTCTCTCTCCGTTGCTCACGGCAGCTTTGGGTTAAAAATATGAGTGTAGTCCTGATTTTTTTCTTCCAGAAGCATTGTGCTTTTAATGCTATCAGAGGTTAAAAAGTAAAATATATTGTACCATTTAAAGCTCATGATACTGAAAAGTATTGAAATATTGAAAAAATGTGACATTAATGTGAATTTTTAATTATTGTACATCACGGCGATGTATCTTTGTAACCTGGAAAAAAGCAAAAAAACATATTAATACAAATAATACAAAAACTAAAGTCAGACACTCATTCATCTTGATCTCATTCATCCAGGTCATGTTAAATCAAGACTTGATCCGAAAGGCAACCGGACTTGGTAGAAATTCTTGAATTGCCCAATCTTGTCACAACATTAACATACTAAATATTTCCCCAACTCAGTGACTCATTTTTCCGACTCCTGTATGACCTTCTAAATATCAGCCCCTCTCTTGATTTATGTCTTCTCCACATGACAGTGTGCCTGACTTTTTAAGTTAAATAAACACTGGATTATTTCTGTCTCTTAACATTTTCTGTGTTTGTTTTTTTAATTGTTGTGCAGCTATGAATGCAACCCGCATACTCCGGCACCGGTCTGTCAACATTAAAAGAGCAAGCATGAGTAGCCTGGATCAAGACCAGCGTCTCCATCCTAGTTGCCGTGACAAAACAACAGTCTCCAGTGATTCATCAGATGCTTGTGAACTTGCCAAGGAGCCTCTCCAAGGTCTAAAATTGGCATCACATGAAGTACTGAAGAAAGCGCAGCAGAGAGGCAGGTTGAAGTGCTCTAAATGTGGGGGATCAAGGATGTTCTTCTGCTACACATGCTGTTCATTAGTGGGTGTCACCCAGCAAGAGATCCCTTTAATCAAGGTCAGTAAGAGGTTAGGACTCACTTGATTGTTCTTTGAAAGAGACGCCTTCAGCTCTGGAGCTGCTGTGTTAGTAGTATCCAATGTGCTGGAAAATGTTAAGTCATGTCTTTCATGTGAGATAGGAAATGTTCCACATGTTGTACCTGAGATGTTACTGTCCTGAATCTGGCTCTCTCTGCTTGTTGTACATTGTGTTAAGCTTCCTGTGAAGATAGACATCATCAAGCATCCAAATGAGACGGATGGAAAGAGCACTGCGATCCATGCCAAGGTTCTCGCACCCAGCGATGTCACCATATACACATACCCTGCATACCTGACTATGAGAACGACAAGGTTAGTTGTTTTTCATCTAAGGGAACGTTCGTTTATTGAACCTGAACAGCTTTGTTGGCGAGCTTTTGTGGCAGCAACTACTACGTTTTTTCAGTGTTGATTGTTCTGCCCATTGTGTTCCATATAAATAGTTTGGTCTTAAGAATAAAAAACTATTTTAAAGTTTAAAAAGTAAAAAAAAAAAACATGCTATTGCAGGGTTCCCACCCGTCCTGGAAAACTTGGAAAACCTGGAAACAGTTGACCTTTTTATGGAAAATTGGAGAAAAAGTCAAATGTCCTGGAAAATCAGATAAAGTCCTGGAAAATTATTCCAACATGGCTGCGTTCGACCTGATCCGATTAACAAAACACATCCCCATTCATTGAAAGTTGAGTGCACTCTGTGCTGGAAAAGACAGCGACACGGCGCAACCTTTTTTCACATCTGTTCTCCTTCGTTTCATAATCATGCATTCACAGAAAACGGGGGTATATTGTTTATGTTTTATTGTTTCTCACAACTTCCTCTGCAGGCTGAGAGCTCAATTACCGTACTCTAGCTCAGTTGGGGATATGTGAGTCTTGCTACTGTTAATTTTCTGAAAGCGTTTAAGATCAATACTTGAAAAGTATAAATGCTGTCATGTTGAGTCCACAAGGAATGAAATGACCCTCTGTTTAAAGTATATAAGTGGTATTTACTTGATTCAAATTAAAGTGTTATCTGTAATCACTATGGTACAGGTCTGAAGTATTTACATTGATACGTTTAACAATACAAGTAGTTCCAAGGGCAACTAAGAGTGCAAATGGTAGTAAGCATGTGCTTTAGTGATGGGAAGTTCGTCTCTTTTCAGAGAGCCGGCTCTTTTAACTCCGCTCCCAAAGAAGAGTCGGCTCTTTCGACTCCCGAACGGCTCTTAATTTAGGATCTTTTGTAGCTGTATATTTTACCTTAACTTTGAAAAAACGAATCGTTTGTGTTGAAAAGCCTTTTAGGTACAGTGTTTTCATGAGCAGCCTTATAATTGACCAATTTTGTGCATTTATTCTGTTACAAAACCATTCTCACCCTAATCCTAGGGTTAGGATTAGGGTTAGGGTTGTGATTAGGGTTAGGGTAGTGATTAGGGTTAAGGTTAGGATTAGGGTTAGGGTTGTGATTAGGGTTAGGGTTGTGATTAGGGTTAGGGTTGTGATTAGGGTTAGGGTTAGGATTAGGGTTAGGGTTGTGATTAGGGTTAGGGTTGTGATTAGGGTTAGGGTTGTGATTAGGGTTAGGGTTGTGATTAGGGTTAGGGTTGTGATTAGGGTTAGGGTTAGGGTTGGATTAGGGTTAGGGTTAGGATTTGGGTTAGGGTTGGATTAGGGTTAGAATTAGGTTAGGGTTAGGGTGTGATTAGGGTTGGGTTGTGATTAGGGTTAGGATTTGGGTTAGGGTTGTGATTAGGGTTAGGATTTGGGTTAGGGTTGGGTTTAGGGTTAGGGTTAGGATTAGGGTTAGGGTTGTGATTAGGGTTAGATGAAAATGTCCTGGAAATGATCTCTGGAAAATGATCTCTGGAAAAGAGTGGGAACCCTGTATTGATTTGGGGTTTTTTTTGCCTCAAGATGTCCATACCCCTAATAATCGTTTACTACCATGAAAATGAAAAATTGCTCACAGTTAAGAGGCTCAAAGTTTTTAGTTTTTTAGTTTGAAAAATAAAAGTGTAAACAAAGTTTCATGTCTAGTACTCTTTGTTTTCCATAGTTCTGCTTATGTCATTTTAGATCCATTGATGAATCATCTTTGTCATGCACCCTCTGTTTTTATTTATATATTGTCTTTTCAAATGCTGCGTTCAAGTCATTATTTCATACTGTCACTATTTATTACATTTTCACAGTTACTGCTTTTTCTACATTGTATTCCTGAAAGTACAACTGGTCTTTGATTTTGATCCAAACTTAAATTCAAAATAAGATTGGAATGTTTGTTGATTTAGAAGACAGTCTGAACTGAATTTTTCAGAATTCATACTTGACAACATTCCAATTTCAAAGTTGTTGATTTATCAGGTAATTAGTTTCTGTAATTTGCAATGATTTACAAATGAAGTTGACTTTGGTGCAAATGCATTAGCCATGTAGGTTCATTGTATTTGACAGATTACAAATCTTTTCAATTTTGTCCTTCCTTGTTCTTTCACTCGTATCAAAGTGTGTATCTTTCAGTGCTAATTTTAGCCACTTATGAAACATCACATTAAAGAAACATCTCTTTGGATTTTTTTGTTGCATAGTATGATGTATATCCTCAAATGTGTTCTTTTTTGTGCTCTCAGGTGGTGCTTGTGTTCCCTGGTCCTGAGGCTGTCTCAGTTAAGACATGATGCAGTGTCTGTATGACAGGTTACCTGACTCTTCCGATGAACCCTGCATAAAAAGGCTAAAAAAAGAGGAAGGTCAAGGAACCCACAACATTCCTGATTCAGGGACCCCAGATGAAACAAAGGGCTCTGAGTCAAGGGTATATCCTCTCCAGAGGGTGGTCTTCATTGACAGCACATGGAACCAGACTAACAAGATCAGCACAGATGAGAGACTGCAAGGTAATCATGAAAGATTGCATTTGTGCTGTATTTCAAAGACCTCTGACTTCTGCTGATTATTAGAGGCAATTGTACTTCACCCACAATTCTGTTAAACATGCTCTTCATTGTGTTGGCATGTGTGTCCTGACTGATGTTTGCTCTCTTCCAGGTTTCGTGCGGGTAGAGCTGAAGACGAGGAAAACCTGTTTCTGGCGCCATCAGAAGGGCAAACCAGACACCTACCTGGCAACTATGAGGCTATTTATTATTTCCTCAAGGACTACCATGAGCTTTTCCTTACTCAGGAGTACAAAGGAGAATATGATAACATTCTCTTCTTCTACTCCTACCTGCACTCAGTTGTCAACACAGCTAAAAGTCTGCAGGGAAATGCTGAGAGGACAGACTGGAATCAGCTACAAGAGACTGATATGAGCTGTAGCTGAAGAGTTGATTCACATGCAGTCCCTATTGTTTCTGGGTTTATTTTATGCTGAAGGGTATTTGTTTTCTGAGGGATACTGTGACTGTGATCTGTTTGTACTTGAACATGCAATAAACATGATTTTCAATAGATTTAACTGAACGTTTTTTTTTTTAAACTTAAAATCAGAAGTTTAACTGAAAATAACTCACTGTTGCAACAAAGACGGTATACAGTGTTGAAAATGTAAAAGACACTTTGTTTGATTTAAACATAATTTTAAATCAGACGGGAGATTGATTTTTTCACTTCAAATGCTTAATTATTCTAATCTTGACAGAATTCATTTAAACAGGAACCAACACTCAGAAGTCTGCAAAGTACAGCATCTTCTTCTCTGTCCACTTTTCTTCAGGCAGGCTTGATTTCTTTTCATTTCAGTGTTCAATCAAAGCTCAAATGTAGTAATGCTAAATTAAAAATCCACTTCAGAAATGTTTAAATATTTTTATTTACAAATCCGTAAATAATCATGCTTTTGTTATACGTGCCATATTTCATCATATTTATGAGTCTTGGACACTTCAGTGATAGAATCATATTTGTTGCAGAACATTAAATCCTTTTTTCTATAAATATGTATCGTTAAAGTCAATGCTGGAAATTTCATATGTGTGATCCTGCCTCTAATCTGTACTCATCTACTGTCCACGATGGTAAGCTAATGAAGGGTCATAGTAGTAAGTCTCTCTGATCTTAGCCTGCAGGCTGTCACACGTCTTCTTGGCATCTCCTAGCAACATAGATGTGTGGGTTTGTAGAAAATGGGGTTATCGACAGCGGCGTAGCCCACGCCCAAGGTACGCTTCATAACTATCACCTGAGGAAAGTAAGAGGTGTACAGTCACATTTTGCACCAAACAGCTTAAAATGCAGTGACTGATCCTACAATGTGTGTCAATGTTGAAAACCTTCTGAGAACAAACCTGCTTGGACTTCCACACCTCCAGGACAGGCATGCCAGCAATGATGGAGTTGGGATCCTCTTGTGCCGCAGAGTTCACAGTGTCGTTGGCTCCAATGACCATTGTCAAGTCTGTCTCTGTGGGCCGCAGACATTTACTCATTTATATACAAAACAGATGAAAACACAAACCGCTAACTAATGCTCTTCTATTGTCCTCTCTAATGTGATTGGGCTCCCCAGCACCACACTTATCTCCCTCCCTCATAAACAGAACCATGTGTCTCTCAATGCGTGCCTGGTTGCTAAGAAAACAAGACTGTTGCTCTGATAACACGGCACGTCTAAATATCGAGACACATCACAAGCTGCTCCCGCTGTAGATGAAAGAGGGATGTGGTCATTACACACAACTGATCTAATGTTATTGTCTGACACCTTCCGGCCAAAGTGACAACCACACAGCAGTAAAACTTTAAACAGCTCTGTGGAACTTTTTATTTTGAGAAGTTTACCAGGGAAGTCTTCATTGATCTCATCCATCTCCAGGACCACATCATAGGGAACTCCAGCCTCGGCCAAGAGGACGTTGAGCTGGCCGGGCATACGACCGGCCACTGGGTGGATACCAAACCTGATGGAGGATGCACAATATAACAGCTCATCAACACTTATTAATGTGCATTAAGAACTCCAATCCCCCAATCAATGATACTGTATCTTTCTGAACAAATTTAGATTTGTGTAGATAATAATAAAAATAGCAACATTACAAGCTCAATCTTACCAAAGTAAAATTAGCAGCAAAACATGATAAAAGAATAAACTGTAAAAGTGTACATTACACAGAATTCTTACAGTGTTTTTTATGAGTTTAAATTCATGTGTAAGAAGCAATTTATATTGTAGCTGGCAGTTTTGGACTTTACAATACATTATATACACTTGAAATAATAACCTATTTAGCGTCTGGAATCTGTGCAGGAGATATTGTCTGCATTCAGGGGCAATATTTTTACAGCTGTACCCTGTTATTTTTAAGGTGGAGATGATAGAAGAGGATGAGTGTAGATATTCACCTGACAGTCTTGCCCTGTTCCCTCAGCATTTTCACCATGTCTGCAATGGGGTACTGAGCTTTTGCTGCACACAGACCCCAACCTAGACACAAAACCATACAGAGAATAAACATGCAATAGATTAACACAGGATAAGAGCCTCCTTTTTTAAAAGTGTATTAAGCAAGAGAGAATAAAAGCTCTGTATCAAAAGGTTTTTTGTGTCCCTTATACTGGAACCCACATACGCCAGAGTTTCCAGAGTGGCATCAAGTCATGACTGAAACTGCTGCCTTTAAAAAGACAAGATCACCGGAATAAATTTTGTCCAAGAAAAACTGCCTAATATGGAAAGCCTTTATGGCTTTATATGAGGGGTGGACATCTAAAGAAGGTATGAGGCACTGATGGACAGGATTTAATTATGTGCGTTTGGTAAAAACTAAGTAAAAGTGAATTTGAGTGACATGCAAGTGCCTTTTCCACATGTTCTTTTTCTTTTGGCTTGCATTCCAAAAAAGGAAGTTCTGTTTGGTTTTGTGGTCACTGCGTTTATTATCAGTTGTTACAATCATTCAAAATGGAAGTATTTGACACAATCTGTTAATATCTAAGTGACCAGCAGTGTAATCCAGCACGGACAATGAAAAGTTATTCCTAGGACTTGTTCTTTCTTTCCTGTCCCCCTCTCCACCACAAGTCTCCTCTCTATATTAATCATAGTGGTTCGTTGGTCTGAGAGACATTTTTCTCAGTAAACTCTTGCATGTGTGGAGTGTGCCTTTGGGTCCCCTGCGTTGCAAAGAACTCCTTTACCCAAGTCTGCGTAACCCCTGTTTAACCCTGGTGGCCAGGTACCTTGTAGAGTTCAGCATACCCTAATTGAGTTTTTTGAAGCCAGTCGCCCGTAACCCGTATCTTCCAATTCCCCAGAAAAATGAAGCCTTCTGTTTCCTCACTGCCCTGCTTTGTTGTTGACAGCGCATGGAAGTCCTGGGGTCTGGACTCAATAGCTCTTATGACTTTTCACTGTTTCTCTAATCAGAGCAGCATGTTGGACCACACAGCTGTCATTGTGTTGGTTTGGAGCCACTTGAAAACAACAGCGATCCAAGTATCCAAGAGTGGTTCCTCTTACTCAGGCCACTCGACAACTTCTCAGCTGTCAGACAAGTCTGGCCTTTTCTGTTCAATAAATCAAGAGGTGGTCACCATCTCACTCTCAAAAATCAAACTCACGGCCCAGAACTCTTTGAGAACAAACATGTTCTGACACACTCACTGTATGTGCTGTATGTGTTACAAGAGAACAAGTTTCTGTGCAATTATTTGTGGACAAGCTGCTCCCTCTTGTGGTGTCCGGGCTTCAATATTTCCTTTTTAATTAATGACTGCTGTATAAATCAGTTTGAGATTCACATTTGCAAACCCTTTTCAAAATCTTGCAGCTCTCCAAAAGCTTCTACAAAAACATTTTGATGTACATTTGGCAGAGCAGCCATGCTGAGCCTCTCTGTCAGGTGAAGTTAATCAGATGACAGAGATAGTTGATGTTATTAATGCAGACAGTCTGAACAGCTGCAGCTGGAGTGTAGAGGACGATCCGCGCTCTCCGGTGATGAGGGAATCTCATATTAAATTGGTGCTCCACCTCAGTCTCTGAAGTCAACCCAAACATCTTTCTACAACTGTCTGTGTGATGAATGAATGAGTTCCCTTATGTTCCTCTACTCCTTTGATGACTAACTGTCTTTAATATTACAAAGAGTACAGTCTAAACCTGTGCTTTATGTGAGGTGTCATGAGAAATGTGTTTTGTGATTTGGCTCTACATGAATAAAAATTGAATGTTTGATGTAATATAAATTATTTTCAGTGATGTCACATAATGCAGAATTGGTTAAGGCCAAATACTCACCAATGCTGCTAGCACATCCACCTGACTCTGTACATTAGAGTGAAGCAGGTGGAAATGTTCTTAAAGCCAAGACAATTAATGTGTTGGGGGGGGGGGGGGGGGGGGGGGGGGGGTAATTTGCTGCTTTGATTTTGATCCATGCTTTAACTGTTCTTCATTATCAGTCACAGTAGCATTGTCATGTTAGTGTGGTGCAAATCTGGTGGAAGTACACTTTAACACATTACTGAGTAACCTCTGTCACTTTTTTCAGAGCACAGCAAACAACAATCATGCTCAGAATAATATATTTCTTTCAAATTAATACATTCTGTTCCCCGTTTGTATCCAAAGTTAACATTGGTACACTTGCCTAGGCTTGAATGGGAATGAAAATTAAAAAAATATTCAAAGTAAAAATTACATTCCTTTTAAATACCCCATGCACTTTAAAGTTTGGGCTACATGTATAGTGTGTACCTGGGGTGATGATGATGTTGTTGGCTTCTTTGACGATGTCAATGGTCTGGTCAACGTTGACCTCAGTGTGAGTACCAACAATCTCCATGGGTTTACCGCCTGCTGTGGAGGTGGTGCCATACCCACCCAGGATCACATTAGGCAGGGAGCGGTTCATAGCCTCAGAAGAGAAAAGCACAACACCTCAGCTTAGTTAAGTGTGGTTTTCTTCTCCCTGCTCCTTTTAAGGACAAGGAATGTGTGAAAATAGTGGTTTTAAAAAAAATAAAAAATGTATGGAAGACTTTGAACATTACTATAGGCGCAACAAATAATACTGAAATAAAATGACAGTTTACATATTTGTGTCCACTCACCACACACATGATGTAAGAGAGGATGGCACCAGAAGAGCCAATCAGAGCTCCGACAATCGTCATGAGATTGTTTTCTAATAAGAAGCCTTCAGCACAGAGAGCCCAACCAGAGTAGCTGTTCAACACGGTGATGACCACGGGCATGTCAGCGCCCCCTATGGCTGCTGTCAGGGTGACACCCTGTGCAGAGGATTGAGGAGTTTAAATATGACAGAGGGAGGAAAACGTCTGCACCAATAAAACCATTCAGACAAACTTATCTAAAAAAAAAGGAGTTCTGTATATTCTGTAAAAAGTGTTTTATGATTTTGACCTCCTTCACTCACTTGGTGGAGTAAGCATATAAAGGACTGATTAAATAACAGTTTTATGTACGAGGTACCTTTAAAAGGTTGATGAAATGCATTTTTACCGAAAGAAAAAAAAGTCTCATTCTATTAAAGATTTCTACTTTTTTTGTATGTTTCAATGAAATTGTTCTCATCTTAACTGACTGAATCTCACCATGACAGTGGAAAGCCCAGACACTCCCAGTAGACACCCCATGCCAGTTCCATAGCTTGAGGTTAGCATAAAGGGCACCATGCCTCCCACAGATGCCGCCATTAGAGCAGCGTTCATCGCATGTCGCCCTGGCAAAAGCAGGGGGGCTGAGTCCAGGACGCCTGCAACAATCAAGTAATCAAACAAACAAAAAATGAACACACATTTTCAGGCAAGCCAGATATAAAACACATTTGTCAAGCTAAAGGAAAAAGTCTGACATGATAAAATATAGAAAGACTCTTTTCTCAAGGAGAGTTTCTCTGGTCTGTTCTGTCCACAAATCTGACAGCAGCCTTTCATCAATTACAGCCAAGCAGCCACTGTACATCCCCATCAAATTACCAGAAATCCTCCCATGTGGTACTCTTTTTAAGTCCCACAACAATGTAAATCAGTGACTGCTGGCACATGCACAAAAATCCAGTGCAGGCCTAGATTTACTGCAGGATCTGTGGCTTTAAAAAGATGAAAGACTCAATCAGCACCAGTAGACACGGAGCTCAGTGTGATTATACAGATATCACTGTGTCTGTGTCAAATGAAGATCAGACTTGTGAAAGACTAAGTGTACTGTCTACAGGCACAGTGTCTATATTAAATCACATATGGATGCTAGAAATATATTTCAAGTCAACTACATTACCCTGAAGCTTGCCGTAGGCCACAAGGGAGCCGCTGAACGTGACGCCGCCGATGTAGGTGCCCAGATACGCCACGGTTTTGATCACACCGGCAGCTGGGTGGGTTTCCAGGTGGGGGAATTCAATCATGTACTCAGCCACGCAGGTGAGAACAGCTGCCAGCCCCACAAGGCTGTGGAAGGCTGCCACGAGCTGCGGCAAGTCTGTGATTTCAATACGTTTGGCAATGGTCAGACCTGTGGGCCAAAAAAGGGAAAAAGACAGAGATCAGTAAATCTTAATGTGTTACTCCAGTCAGTCTGATTGAATCAGGGCCAGACACTAACTTTCTCATGCACACTGGATACGTTTGAACTCAAAAAGTGAAAATATTAGGTTGGAGGAAAACATTTTTTAAGGCTAACACATGTTTTCAGTAACTTTACTCCAAACAAACGGGACTGATCTTCAAAGGAAGACTAATGAGTCCTAAGTTTAGTATTGTACTGCGTTTGGGTTTTTTTTTTTTTTAAAACATAGGGTCCCTAATTTAACAATGAGTGAAACCTCATGCTCTGCTGCCTGTGTATGTGTGTGTGTGTGTGTGTGTGTGTGTGTGTGTGTGTGTGTGTGTGTGTGTGTGTGTGTGTGTGTGTGTGTGTGTGTGTGTGTGTGTGTGTGCATAAATTGTAACATCATTCATCATCCTGCTTTCCTAAATGACTATTAACATGTACAGCATTCACACATGATGAAGAAATCCACTCATCTCTCTGTCTGGACAGCATGATCGATGCTCTGTTAGGAAAAAGCAAAAACTTCACACTCTTCAAAGACCACAGGAGTAGCATGCAAAGTTAATAACACCTAACTTGTTCATGATGGGCTTGTATTTTTCTAAACAACCTGTTAGACTTCAAAAGGAGTCATTCTCAAGATTTATATTTTTGGTTTCAACCTCCTAGAGTTACTTTGTCGGTGTGAGTTGTAACGCCACGATCTGTCTATAACCTAAATATGAGTGTGCTGCAATAATGAACAATATGCCAAAGAATGAATGTGAGCAGTCCCTTCTACCATCGGGGGTATCAATTAGTTGTTTGACAAATAAACTCATGTGTATTCATTTTTATATCAGCTAATAGTACGAAACCTCGTACCAAGGGTTCCTCCAGTGGCCATGGCCATAGACATCTGAGACAGCAACTCTGGAGAAGGTTTGAGGGCGCCGAGGGTGGCAGCGATGCCGCCTGCAACTCCCATCATGCCCAGGGTATTTCCCAGGCGACTGGTTCCCTGTGCAGAGAGACCTGCCAGCGCCCCAACACAGCACAGGCCAGAGCCCAAGTACATCATCTGAGGTAAAAATGACAAGTCAGAGGGTTGCAGTCACATTCACGGCCAAGTCATTCAACGAGTCTGCCTCTAGATGATCAGTGAAGAATAAGAAATCCATGAAACAAATTAAAAGGATATGACAGAAACCCAATCAAAGACTCATATGTTGTGGTAGTGTTTTAATAGTTTTAAGCTCAGCTGGTAGAGCAGGCTTGTCAGGCTTGTCCCCCACTCTCCCCCTGAATTTCCTGTCATTCTCTCATACTGTCCTTTTCAATAAGGACCAAAAAGCTACAAGAACAGTTTTAAACCATCCTTCGGTAAGTGATCTTAACAAATGTAAGATCTTTGGAATTTCGACTATTGTTCACAACAGACAATTCAGACTCTGGGGGAGTTTGGTCAAATGTCCCTGAGTTTTCGGATATATTTGAACCTACCAAAACAATGCATCCCTAATACTGGTTAAGTATTAGGCAGGCCTGTGTCCAATTCCAGTCTGCGCCCCCTTTCCCGCATTTCATTCCCCCATTCCCTCACCCAGTTTCCTGCTCTATCCACTGTACTCTCCTATCTAAATAAGAGGTGTAAAAGCCCCAAAAAAACATTTAAAAAATGACATAAAAAGAGATCCTGTCACATTGAGAAATAAAGCCCAACCACTGATTGTTTTAAAATGACAAGACGCTCACCTGCTCAACATTATATCCAGCAGCAACTGAGGCTCCATATCCTCCCACAAAACAACCCCAGGCAGAGCGTACAGGTAGTTGTACTCTGGAGGGTCAGTGGGCCGCTTGAACATGTCCAACATCCTCTTAGTGATCAGGAAGCCACCTGCGTACACACACACACACACATACACACACATACACATACACACACATACACATACACACACACACACACACACACACACACACACACACACACACACACACACACACACACACACACACACACACACACACACACACACACACACACACACACACACACACACACACAAAGAATGGGACATTTTTTTTTATTCAATCCAGATGGCAATCAGTGCTCTGCTATATTTCACTCATTGTGTTGACATGTTGATTGTCAGACCAGCAATGTTGATGGAGGAAACAAACGCAGCAGCAAGAGCAAGACTCTCGGGCAGGGAGGAGGGTGTGAGACCTCCTCCCATCAGCACCAGACCTCCAACTGCTGTCAGACCTGAGAGAGGACAAACAGAATGTTAATGAGTATGATGCAGGAAAACAAATAAACATATCCGTGCTTTCTCAAATTGATCCCCTGACCTGAGATGGCGTTGGTGACAGACATGAGAGGGGAGTGCAGAGCGGAGGTCACGCCCCATACAGTGTGGTAGCCCACAATCCCTGACAAGCCAAAGGTGGTGACCATCTGAGTGAAGGCTGCGTTGGGGGAGATGATGCCCAGAGCCAGACAGGTGGACACACCTACAGAGACACAGAGCAGAGTTGTTCTGTTTGTATGCCTGTGTACAGCTGTGTTGTTTGCTGTCTTTTTGCGGTGGGAAAAAAAGTAAAGCTTACAGTCTTTTTTTCCTTTTTCTTTTTTTCAGTTAATCCATTGCTTTAATGGTTAAAAAAAGAACGGAAAAAGTAACACTTTCAATTTTATATAAGAGGTTATGGAAGTGTTATGACTCAGAGTTTCTCTGAAACTTCCAAAGAATCAAACTTGTATGTCACACTTAACTGAAAAAATATATTCCCCACTGTTCTTAATCATATTAGAGTGTCTCCTTTCTATGGTCCAATACAATCTAGCTATTTTAGAGCTCTAAGCACAAAAGGACAATTTAAAATCAAGACAAAAACAGACATTCCAGAATATAATTTTCTGGAGCTGCAACAGAAAACTAAATTAACAATCAAATCAGGGCTTTTCTTGATTGTTTATACTCAAATTATCCATAAAATGTCCCCATGGGGTCACATGTAACCATGAGAGGTGTCCTCAAAATGCTAATGCTTCATCAAACCTAAAATACTTGGTTTCCTATGGTACTAGATATGGAAAAGCAGCTTTTTGTCACATATGAGAAGCTTGAACCATCAAAATATTCAGTAATTTTTGCTGTAAAAATGACAAACATGGTAACTTGATTATAGTCAGTTACAAAATATGTTTCTGTATTTCTAAATAGTGTTTCAGCCCTATTTGGAACTCCTAAATATAGTGCATCTAATCTTTACAATCAGATTAAGAAGAGTTGATTGTTTAACTTCGGCCAAACATAACTAAAGAAATTCAATTTGCTGAAAGTTTCCGTTTGGTTTATTGTATAATTTCAGTCAAATTCTGTGTTTATGTCTGAACAGAGGGCTCTGCTGGAAAGAAATAGGTGAAATTAAAAAACAGCCCATCTTACAAATTCTTTGGGAAATGACTTTATAGCACATGAAATTTACCACTATGTAAAAATATAATTTCTGCATGAATGTGTGTACTGATGTCTCACCTGCAGTATAGACACTCGCAGAGGTCATGGTCCGTCTGAAGGGAGAGACCACAGCAGCTTTCTCAGCTTTCAACTCTGCCACTGATTTCTGTTTCACTGGGGCTGGGGGGGTTGTTTTGGGGAGGGGGGACGGGAACATGTTCTTGCCTTCCTGGACACATCAAAAAACAGACATGTGGAACCGTGTGAGAACTCAGAGGACATCCAGAGTTTGCGTGAGAAACAGAAATAAAAAATTTGGAGTCGTGCATTGTGGGAGATCTCGTCTGGCTGGTTGGAGCTCTCAGAATACAAACTCATCGACCGCAGTGGAGATTATGCTGAACAAACAGCAATCACAAACCAGTTACCAGTGGTTCTGAAAGGGAAATTCTCTTTTAAGGGGCCTGAATAATGCTTAGTTTAACAAGGGGTAAACTGATATGTTCTATTGAGGTTGCATGCTTTCCCTGTCATAAACAATGTGTCAAAGCCAACATTCCTGGAAAAGTATATTTTGAACCGTTCATAACATTCTTGCTGGGATCCAACATGAGCTTTTCCCAGCCGGGACTGGGGTTTTAGTGCTCATTTGGCGTAGTATCGTAGCATGACAGGATCTGATATCTCATGCCGAGAGGGAGGGATCGATGCCAGCAGAGGTTGAGGCTGCCAGCAGATGGTCACAGAGAATCAAAACCTACCTTCATAACCATGGTCCCACGAATGACATGGTCAAGGGTTCCATAGTCAAAGTCATCTGTAGGCTCATAGTGGAAGTATTCCTTATCAGGGCTAATGGCCTTCAGCAGCTTCAGGACATTGTTGGAGTACAAAGTGCTGGCCTGAGAGGCCATGCGGCTAGGCAGGTCTGTATAGCCAATGTGTGTAACTCCCTGGTCGATAAATAAAAGCACAAAAAGGGTCAATTTTACATAATGGTGAGCTAGACATAAAGTCTGGAATCTAATAGATCTGAACAAACACTTCACCTTGTGAACGTGCAACTCTCCAGGCTTGGTGGTCTCAATGTTTCCCCCTGCCTCTGCAGCCAGATCCACCACCACAGAACCATCTTTCATCGACTCCACAAACTCCGTCTTGATGAGAATGGGGGCTCGCTTCCCTGCAATGAAACAGGAATAAGAGGCAGAGGTGGGATACAAGAAATGTCACTGATATCATCGGATCCAAGAAACTCAGAGGATATGTTAAAAGCTGCTTCAATCAGTTATGAGTTGTACGGGCTGATGTGTTGTACATGAAAAATCATAAGACAGAAAGTAACATTATGTAAACCCCGGGGGACTTCTGTCATGCCAACAAACATTTGAAGCTTCAATATTAACCCCTCCATCAGCTTTGTTTTAGTTTGCACTAACTCCATAGAAAATTTCTTGGTCTCTAATTGCTAGATGGTCATCTTTGTTTATTCAGCTGCCATTCTGACTCCTTTTCTGTCACTTGCAGGCAGGTAGCTTGCCTCTAATTTGTCCATATCAATTTGCTGGATAAGGCACCAGCGAGGATTGATAAGAGTTGCTAAATCTCAAATATAAAAGGAAGATTTTCAGGCAGCTGAATAAAATAATAAGCAAATACACACTAAAGCTAAGCATGGAAGCAGAGGCAGATGGTGATTTTCAAAAAGGGAACAACCACTTTCATTTCAAAAGATAATAATAATAATAATAATAATAACTTTATTTGTATAGCACTTTTTGATACAAGTAACAAAGTGCTTCACAAGAACAATAAAAACAATAAAAGCAAATGAGAGCTAAAACGTTAAAGATTAAAATAAATTCACAAAGTAAAAGCTCTACGATAAAAGTGTGTCTTGAGTAGTGAAATGAAATGAGGGACTGACTCTGCATGTCTGATTTCCTCTGGCAGGCTGTTCCACAGCCGGGGGGCTCTGACAGCAAAGGCCCTGTCGCCTTTAGTTTTTAGTCTAGACCGTGGAACAGCAAGCAGAGCACTGCCAGAGGATCTCAGACTCGGAAATCGATCCTAAAAGCAACAGGGAGCCAGTGTAGGGATGCTAAAATTGGGGTGATGTGGGACATTTTTTTTGTTCTAGTTAAAAGCCGGGCTAGTGTATTTTGCTCTGTCTGAGGTTGGTGAATTGATTTTTGATTGAGACAGGAGTATAGTGAGTTGCAGTAGTCAAGGCGGGAGGAAATAAAAGCATGGATGAGTTTTTCTAAGTTTTTGGATGATATCAAGCCAGGAAAATGGTACCGGTGTGACTGACCTGGGATCAAAGCAGTGCTGATGAGAATGTCAACCTCTTTACACTGCTTAGCAAAAAGAGCCATCTCAGCCTCGATGAACTCCTTAGACATCTCTTTGGCGTATCCTCCAACGCCCTCACCAGACTCACTGACTTCCACTTCTAAAGGCTCGGCTCCGAATGACTTGAACTGCTCCAGGGCTGCCGGCCTGACAGACAAGAAACATATAAGTTACTTTCAAAACCATGATCACAACCGCAATCATCATTCAATCTGCAGTCTGAGAAATAATTTTCTCCTCATCCATTACCTGGTGTCAAACCCTCTGACGATAGCTCCCATTGACTTTGCTGCACCTGCTGCTGCTAAACCAGCCACTCCACCTCCAATAACCAGAACCTGTGGACAAGAGAAAATTAATCATGGTCCACTTGTATCATGAAAAGAAAAGATTGATGTGTGCATAATCACACATATTGAAAGAAGAAAGAAAGGTACTTTATTAATCCCCAGGGGGGGAAATTCAATTTTTTCAGTTTTTTTTTTGGTATATACATACAAACATACAATTGACAGTTACCTTAGCAGGAGGTACTTTTCCTGCAGCTGTGATCTGACCAGTAAAAAACCTGCCAAAGTGGTTAGCAGCCAGAACCACAGCCTTGTACCTAAAAAAAACCCAAAACATTTGTGTTACATTTACTGTAGGTATACAATCCTGAATATCTACAACCATATAGGTGTTAATGTGTATTTTTCCTTACCCAGCAATGTTAGCCATGGAGCTGAGTGCATCGTAGCCCTGTGCGATGGTGACTCGGGGCACCTGGTCCATGGCCAGCACAGTGCTCTGCCTCTCTGACAGCTTCTTCATCAGCTCTGGGTTCTGTGCCGGGTAGACGAAGCTCACCAGGGTGGACTTTGGCTTGAGGAGGTCTGCCTCGCTCGGACTGGGGGCTCGAACCTACAGCAGACACATGTGCTTAGTAATATTTTGACTTGAGTGGACTGTACACAGAATGATCTTATTAGCAAACCAAATTAGAGATGTGCTCAAACCTTGAGGACCAAATCTGAGCCAAGGGCCCCCTTGACGTCAGTGATTGTGGCTCCAGCATCTTTGTACTGCTGATCAGAGAACTTGGACTCTTCTCCAGCTCCGCTCTCCACCTGTACCATGAATCCCTGTTTGACCAGCGCCTGCACCCCAGCGGGAGACAAAGCCACACGACGCTCATTCTGTACGGTCTCTTTAGGAACGCCAACCATCACGTCCTTGTAGAGAACTCCTGAACATACAAACCACATAAAGTTAAGTCTGCAGTACAGAAAAACTTCTGGTGTGCATTAACAGGTCTATCTTGGAAAACAAAAACATTTTCAGACACATTTTAGAACCTTTCGTGCAAAAAAAAAATCACCATCAACTTTGATATAAAACAGGGGGACTTGTGTCTGTTTATCTTTTAGTGGAACAACGCAGGAGAGCATGCGTGTACGGTAGGGGTTGTGGGGATGGGAACAGTATCAGATTACACATTTCTCTCCATACACGGCATGGTGACCTCCCCACCATGGAGACATTATTAGCAGGTGATTGGCTCTGAGCCAGCACTCACAGAGAGGCCTGCACTCCCACACTGACACACTCAGAATTCAAACTTAAAAAGCACTCAGAATCTCCCAAACCTTTCACAAACACTCAGTTCCATGAGAACAACACTGACGCCATAAACAAATGACTGTGAACCGATTTTGTTAGACAGCAGTAAAACTTCCTCATGTCACCTTTAACTGACCTCTTACATGTTCTCACATTTTAGCAGCAGCTCCTCCAGCTAAGAGAGCAAAGCCGCTGCCTGCTTCACTACCAGCTTTCCCTATTTAGGAAAGATCTCTAGCAACCTTCAGCAAACAGTTCATGATCCGTGTGGAGTTTTCCACTCTTCTGGCCAGGAGGAGCGTGTCCTTGAGTGAACTCTCATTCTTCAAATCAGACACAGAGGAAATCCAAAGCAAAAGAAAGCACGCAGACCCCGGCTGACTTCTGTGAAAAATATTGTAAGGTTAAGATGAAAGATTTTAACAGAGCTGGACATATCTTACCTCTGGAGGCCTTTTGGTCCCATAACACAGGGAAGGTCCTGAAATTCCTCCTTCCAGGTATCTTCTGACGGGCCCCTCGCTGGAACAAAACCACAGAAGAGGTGGAGACGCAGCGCAGAAGGGTCGACATGGCTGATGCTGAGCGTCCGCCCTGAGATTCCCCCTGGCTCTTTAATATAAACACAAATTTGCAGAGGTAGATGAGGAGTTAACACTACTTCTGCATCTGCTGTCAAATAAGAAAACACATTCTAATCCCCCCCAAAATGTTAAATCCTGAGCCCACACACTCAGGTAGTCTGTACTGCGAGGCCTACAAACAGGAGAGTGACATGTCAGCTTCCCAGGACACACACAGGGTTGATTACACTCCAGGCTTCTCCGCGAGATCTGAAATTATGACGGCACAGGGGGGGAAACTGTGCCAAGTCTGGCCTGGTTGTTGCGGGCATGAGCAGAGGGTACCGGGAAGAGAAATTAGTGTTCAGATAACATTTGATAGGGCTCAAGAGAAAACCTCAGGAGTCACACACTGACACACACCTGGCAAAATGTAGAAACTTGAATATTTTAAAATACTAGTAATTTAACAAAAAAACAATGTATTACTTTAAAACAGGTCAGTGTGAAAAAGTTAATCTCTATACTTCAAATTTTGAATTTAAGAATATAGTTCAAAAGTTGTTTGCTTTTTTTTTTTTTTTTTATTCATTCATCCTTTCATTGACTCAAACCCTCAATCAGTGTCAATCCTCTCATTTTTACTGATTAATTCATTGAAGTAGTCGTTGATTGTGTAATTATTCTCAGACTTGCCTCTCAGGTCGTCCAGAACGAGCAGGTAGGCAGCTCAACTTTCCCTCAGCAGCAGCAGGGTCACCTGTGTTACAGGCGTCCGACCCAAAATGACGTTTGTCTGCATGTAGGGACGGACAGACGACCTTCCGCAGTTTTGATATCACTGCTGCACTATTTATGTATAAATAGCAAACCATGTGACTCCACTCATGACCACATCTGAAGGAGATAAACACAACACTGCTGCTGCCTAAAACTCTGCAAGAATACTTGTGAATTTTGGACTAAATAAACCAAATTAGTAGGAAAGTGAAAAGTTGAATTGTCCCTATTTTTTCTTACAAAAGAAAATTTTTTCCAGGCGAACGGTCTCGCGATACCACCTTTTTTCTTCATATAAAATATATTGCAAGTAGAAAAAACACTATGGAAGAGGATTAGGGGCCATTGGGGGGGGGGTCACATTTTTTTATCATTAATGATATTCTGAGATTAAAGTCAGAATTCTGACTGCAGGCCTGAGAGATACAGAAAATCATTCATCCCTGCAGCCATTAGGCTTCACAACTCTCTAGCCAATGGGAGATGAGCTGACACACACCTGAATTACTTTATGTGATTTTAAAAATGTATCTGCCAGACACCTAAATTTCACCCTTGGGGGATGATTAAAGTAGACTCTATTCTACATTCTATTTAATCTCGGAATTCTGACTTTTTTCTCAGAATAATAATAATTAAAAATATTGGACCGTAATTTATTTTTATTTTTTTTCAGTGGCCCTAATCCTCTTCCATACAAACACACATATCGGTAACACAGTAAAAATAAAAAATAACAGTATTTTAAATGTCAAAGTTTACATTTTTTTAAGTTCACTGTATTTTCTTTTCTGTACACAAGGTGACGCCAGAGCGACGCAGACGTCGAACCTACCAATTGTTGGACAACCATGACTATTTCATTTTTACATCCCCTGCGTCAATTGAAAATGTAACGATGTTAAATATATATTTTTTACTATATATAGCTTATATATTATTATTTTAATAGTCATTTTGCGTCTCCAAATTTCAAATAAAAATACGATAGCCACTGAAGGGATTTAACTGTACTTAGTCAAGTATCAGGAGAGTATCAGAGGAAATTACGACACCGATTAACAAAAAAATCAGAATGTAAAATATCAAAGAATTATTATTAATGGTATCAAAACTATTACCTACCCCGTTTTGTTTCACAATATTATTTTTTACCAACAAAATCCATTGTATTATCCAGATTTTCGAACCGGAAGCAGTCCACTCTCACACAGGAATAGTTTTTGGTTGGCCATCGTCTTTTAGCCCCACATGGGGTTTGTAAACATGGGACTCTTCATCAGCGCCTCTTTCCCTGGTACCATTTATCCAGCGTACACCAGCCTTATGATACTACTCGTGTGTAATGTTATAACGTTTGTTGTTTTAAGACAATTTAGTTCTGCTGGTTATGAAGTTTTAGATAGTTCATAGCTCATAGTATGTAGCCTAACTACAGTTTCCTCTGTAGCAGAAGAGCTGGCACCATAGACTGTATAAACAGTCTCTACAGGCTGGTACCGGCTTCACACTGGACTGTTTCTACTAAACTGTTTCTGCTGTCAGTGAGGGGGTTGTCTGCTATTAGTGGAGAATGTCATTGAGACTGCTGTCTGTGGATCCATCAGACAGGGGCTCACAGAGATGCAGGCTGGGTCCAGGCTTGATGTCAGCCCTGGGTCTGAGTCTGGACTCCCCTCTGCTGGTTACTCTGCCCGGGGGAAGCTGCCTGTGCACCGCCTGGCCCCGACCTGACCTTGCTGAGGGCTTCCTGCAGATGGACATAAAATGTTCCTCTCCTAGTCTGATATTTCACCCACCCATACATCTGAATCTGGACCCTTCTCAGCTCATACCTGTATCCTGCCCTAAACTTAAGGGTGTTAAGATAACTGTGGTGGTTCAGAGTGTTGAGTTTAGAAAACACACACCTCCTCGACTTGTTCATGAGCTTGTGAAAGACATGCTGAAAGGAGTGTATGTCCACA
Source organism: Notolabrus celidotus (assembly GCF_009762535.1). Classification (NCBI taxonomy): domain Eukaryota; kingdom Metazoa; phylum Chordata; class Actinopteri; order Labriformes; family Labridae; genus Notolabrus; species Notolabrus celidotus. Next base: position 32,858,022 of record NC_048274.1, on the reverse strand, counting down.
AGAAGTTTGTGTTAAACCTGGAGGATTTTGATACAGAGATCAGATACATTGTTATTGAAAGTATCAACCCGGATTCTGCCAATGCTGGATTAATCACCTCAAAAACTGGTGTGGAGATAGTTTGCATCCAGACAGTACAGCATTACAGGAGTCAGCTGCAAGGCCAGGACACAGTCCCACTGGGGGGTCTGGAGGAGGTCAGCATATATCACTGCAATCATTTAATTAGAGCTCATAACGACTTTGTTTCCACTTTGTGATTCATGTTATTGCTGTATTTCAGGTAAGTGCCTCCCTAAAAGAGATGCTGCAGCTGCCCCTGCTCTACCCAGACACACTGAGCTCTCTTAGTGTGTCATGTCCCAGAGGTGTGCTGCTGGTAGGGCCCCCAGGTGTGGGCAAGACCCTGCTGGTCCGCACAGTGGTGGGGGAGGTAGGAGCCAGCCTGGTGGTGGTCCAAGGACCGGAGGTAAAAAAATGTTAATATTAACAATAACCTGTTGTATTTTCATATACTTTAAGTGTTCACATGACATAAATATGCTCATTTGTTTCATATACAGTATTTGTAATTATATGTAGCACAATTCTTGTGTAATATGTTGTAGCTGCAACTCACTTTAAAAGCTCATGAACAATTACAGTCCTGTAAATGCAATATTGACATCAAGCTTTCCTTTTATTATGTGCAACATATTCTGAGACTATCATAAAACCAGAGACAGAAAAGTCTGAAAACTTTTTTTTCATGAAGAATGTTGCTCTGAGGCAGGGGCTCCCAAAGTGTGGGACGGGACCCCCTGGGGGCTGCGCAACAAAAATGGGGGGTTGTGAGATGTCATCTAGAATATTTATTTTTTTAAGTTATCTAAAAATAGTACATTTTACACATTATAGTAAAAATATCAACAAAAATAGAAGCTAAACTTCAAATAAAACCTTGAAAATAGAAAATGTAATGAGTTTTCTGCCTTTCTTGTTGCCGGATGATTCCTAAGTTTAGGGTTAGTGAACAGTTAATTATCAAAAGCATCAGTCGCAGTAGGTTAATTCATAACAGCACAGACAACACAGCCACATGCTCATATAGGTAGGCTAATTTTCTGCAGACCAGCTAAATGAAGCCTCATTAAATCTCTTTGAGGGACAGTGGGGGTCCCAAGTCTTTGGCACCTATGTTTTGGGGGTCATGGGCTCAAAAGTTTGGGAACCCCTGCTCTAGGGACTCATTATCAAAATGAACAAGACTATAATATATTTTTAAATACTTCTATAAACTTTAGGCCACAAGGCATTCCTCCACAGACCTCTTTATGTTGCAATGTATTCTATGTATGTGCAGTATTTGTGTCTAAAAAACAGCAAGGTTTCAGTTAGGTATGTATTGTTATTAACAGCGACTGTAAATGTTTGTTTCAGGTGGTGGGGTCACGACCGGGTGAGAGTGAGGAGAAGCTGCGGTCGGTGTTTGAGCATGCTCGATCTGCAGCTGAAGAAGGTCCATGTGTGCTCTTTTTAGATGAGTTAGACTCTCTCTGTCCGAGGAGAACCTCTTTGTCAGCACCGGAGAACCGCCTGGTGGCTCAGCTTCTCACACTGATGGATGGGATGAATCAGTCGGATAGGTTCCTCATCGTTGGAGCCACCAACCGACCAGACAGCTTAGACCCAGCACTGCGCAGGCCTGGGAGATTTGACAGAGAGGTACGGATGATAAATTATGTCACACACTACATGTAATAGATGTAGATGCATTTTTGAAGCTCTATATTTTACTTTTTACCTTCAGGTGATCATTGGAGCTCCCACCTTGCAGCAGAGAAAAGACATCTTGGCTGTACTGTGTGTGAGGATTCCCGTGTGTCCCAGTGTAGACATGGCGAAGCTAGCTCAGAGGACTGCAGGCTTTGTGGGAGCAGACCTCAGTGCTCTGTGCAGGGAGGCTGTTATGCAAGCTATACGGGAGAACTCAAAGGTAATCACAGATATATGGACACAATTGAGTGATGAAGCTCAGGATTCAGTTGTGTTGTCAGGACATTTTGTGTGCAGTCTCATAAGTGTTGCTACTTTAACAAAATCATGTTACTGAGTGGGGTATCCTGATCAAATACAGTAGATTGAATTGGGCCTAAATATGCTCCTCTTGTCCTATTTGTTTTTTGTTATGTGCAGGGTTTAGCAGAGCAGACAGTTAGTTTGAAGCACTTCCAGGAGGCTCTGAAGTCGGTGCGTCCCTCCTGCTTGCGGAGCAGCCTGGGCAGGACTGACCTCTCTCCAATAACTTGGGAGCAGATTGGAGGACTGGATGAGGTCAAACTCAAACTGAGACAGGTACAGAGCAGAATATTCTCGAATCATACAACAGAAAATAAACAGAGCTGTCCCTTGAGTGTTTACTTATAAAGACAGTTCTATGATTGTGTTTATTATATTATATTTCCTTCCTAATGTCCTGTCTTTTGTCTAAACTTTAAAGAGTATTGAGTGGCCAATGAGATACCCAGAGGCGTTTGTTCGGCTCGGTCTGAGTCAGCCTCGTGGCGTGCTGTTGTATGGACCTCCAGGATGTGCAAAGACAACACTTGTCAGGGCCGCTGCCTCCTCATCTCACTGTGCCTTCCTGTCCGTCAGTGGTGCTGATCTCTACTCTCCCTTCGTTGGAGACTCGGAGAAAGCTTTAGCACAGGTATTTTCTTTACACGGTCTTCAGTAATGGAGTATGTCCTTTTGTCTGTCCCATCTATGAACACCTACATCTGTCTGTGTGTCCACATCTAGCTGTTTCGGCAGGCCCGGGCATGTGCTCCCTGTGTCCTGTTCCTTGATGAGATAGACTCTCTGATTGGCTCGCGGTCAAACGATAAGACAGCTCATGGCGTACACACCCATCTCCTGTCTGTGCTCCTGAATGAGATGGATGGAGTCGGCCTGAAGACGCTGGAGAGGAGAGGGACAGAGAAGATCCTCCAGGCTGAGGGGGTGGAGGAAAATCAGACACAGGACAAGGTCAGATATTGCGAATTTGTCACAGACTTACAGTTCTCTTTCTGTTCCTTAAACGTCTTCTGATTAATATAAGGGGATTCATTTTATAAAACATAACCTTACCTTTTTTCTCTCTTTTTTTGACAGTTGGACTGTCAGGAAGTATGCAACAAAGATGTGATGGTTGTAGCTGCAACAAACAGACCTGACTGTTTGGACAGCGCCCTCCTCAGACCTGGCAGGTTGGACCACATCATCTATGTCCCTCCACCTGACCAGCAGGTAGGTGATAGCTATCCTTATTCTTTCTATCAGTGCATCTTCAGCCCTGCATTGTAGAGTAAGATTTCTAACACAATACAATCACAGCACCAGGGATCTGCTGTCCAAGTCCTCTACTAAATAGATCTGAAGAAATTCTTGTACCAAAACCAAGTGGTCATTCAGTCTCAGTGCAAGCAAGCTGCAAGACAGAACAATGTTAAGGAAACACTGTATATTTGTAGTTGTTTAGAAAAAATATCCTGAGAATAAATTTTAATTTTCTCACCTTTGACTGACCTCATATACATGTTCTTCTGTGTCCAGGCTCGTCTTTGCATCCTGAAGCTGTGCACAAAGTCGATGCCCGTAGGTGCAGATGTGTGCCTGGAGGAGCTGGCAGCGAAGACAGAGCTTTACTCCGGAGCTGATCTGGAAAATCTCTGTAAAGAGGTAAACAGGAGCGCACACATGCATATCAATTTTCTAACAGTTTTGCTTTACAATTCAAACTTTCACCAATGTGTCTTTGTTTTTCAGGCTGCTCTGTTGGCGCTCCAAGAGGAGAACATGGAGGCATGTGACATCAAACACACGTATTTCCAACGATCGCTCAGTAAAATGAGCCCTTCTCTTACCGCCAAACAAATCCTCACGTATCAAAAACCTGGCAGATGACAAAGTACATATGATCATTACCTCTGTTATCACATATTGTTTTACTATGCAAATATTGGTTTTAAATAAAATTATTTCAAAAACATCCTTTTTGTCTGGGATTATCTTTTTGTCACTTACAAGCTTTGAATGATATGTTTTGGAGATCTGAAAGTCAATCTGAAACCACTCAAATCGACTTTCAGTTTTCAAATGTGGCCACAAGAGGGCGCTGCTCACCCTGAAAACGTATTGATCATCAGCAAAGTGGATCTGTTGATAAATTGACCTCCACTGGAGCAACTCAGAGCAGGAAGCTCTGTCTGCCTGTCTACGTGCCTCTCACCTCGTACTACCTCTCATCCATCCTACATCAACCGGCTCACAGGATGCTGCGCAAACAGTTGTGAAGGATTTCTCGGCAACAACAGGTGAGACCTGCTGCACACAGCTCACTGTAGGACTTGTTGACTTCACTGTATGGAGTCTCAGCATTATTAGTGGAAATGTTTTCTTTTTCTCTCTAGGTATTTGTGGGATCAGAAAAATGGTTGGATTTTTCCAAATGTTAAGGAAGAAAAAGGAGGTGAGCAGTTTAAATGTTTACTGTGTCAAAAATGAGTGTGTCTGATTGATATCGGATCTGTTGGATATTATTTGCATTTAAGTACTAAGGTGGGGTTCAAAATATATGTTTTGTTGTTTCAGCTGATCCCTCTGATAGGGTTCATGGCTCTTGCAGCAACAGGAGCTACCTCTGCGGCTATTTACTTTCTACTGACTAAACCTGATGTTATGTGAGTTTCTTTTGATCAAACTGTATTCTTCTCTATTTATTGTAACTATTCTGTGCTTTAAATCACACTTTTCTGTATTCCTCAGTTAAATTTGACTCCCTTGACATTTTGATTATTGCTTTTAGTTTGAACAAGACCAGAAACCCAGAGCCATGGGAGAGAGTGGATCCATCAAAACCACAAAAGGTAGTCTCTTATTTTTTTTACATTAAGGAATTTTCATTATGTTGTTGTTAAGAAGTCATCTTTGTTTCTTAATGGCACTTGTTGCAAGCAGATGTCTCCTCTACACAGCTGCAGTCTGCTGAGTCAATGAGGAAGTAATGATGTCATATTGGTACCATCCCCTTTAGTTTAAGATAATTTTATGGTGTTTTTGCCACCTTCTTGGGACTATAAATGGTTTACCTTCAAATAGCAACACTTGTAAAGAGGTCAGGTTATGCTTAATTTTAATTTCCATTAATGCATTTTTCTGTAGCTCATCACCATCAATCAGAAATGGAAACCAGTGGAGGAGCTGGAGTTGGTGAAGAGCCTCTACAAGTAAAACAGAGCAGGCGTCTGTTGCAAAGATCCACAGTCTGAGTACTCTCCTGCCCCCCATCAGTCTAACAGAATCCTTTCCGCACAAACTAGGACACTTCAACACTCAGTGTGCGGAAATGCTTCTGCTCCACTGTTGGGGTTTCACTCACTCTGTAGAGGCCCAGCTCATCGTCATCCATCCACAACAATATAACCTATGATCAAAGATACTCCTGCTATGTGTTCAGAGTTAAAAAAGGTTATCTCGCTCTGTGTACTTGTGATAACAGCTACAAAATATATACACTTCTAGTGAACAAGTTGTGGTGTTTCATTGGATAGAGAAGTTGGTGGTCATAGCCTCCAGATGCTCTCCAGATGTGAATGTACAATAGTGTCAAAAGACGATGTAAATTCAGAAAATAATGTCCTGTACAGTGTCAATAAATGACTATTTAGACCATGTATATGTTTCTCTTTCTGTTCTTCTTTTGTGTTGCTTAGTTTCTTTTAAAATGTATTAAATCAGTGAAATATTTCGACTCAAATGTTGTTTTTGACTTTTATTCACATTTAACAAAATAAAAGGATACAGCTGATCAATTTGTATTATTTTTTAACATATCCAATGAAAAGGTCAAAATTAAAAATGAATATGTTCCACTCACAAGTACTGCCTGTGTAGAAAAAGCAAAGGCGCTACTGACATACAGTCAATCTAATAACTTTTAAGATCCAGTTACTTGTTGCTTTGAAACTTGAAATCATTAATCATTCAAACAGATGTGAATGTTTAGAACTGACAAGAGAACAAACTCCTCCTGCCAATAAAAGGAAGGGCTCTGATGAAATACTCCAAAACAGCTACCGAGTGGACCTTTGCTGATCTCTGCAGCAGCAGTTATAAACACAACAAGCCGAGCAAGTGTTCATTAATTTCATAAACAATTTGTAAGCGCCATCAGGAGAATTCCTCCCAAACCTTCTTCTTTTGTTCTTTTTCACATTGCATTTAAGCAAGTAGTCAGGAAATATTTGATGTTATATGCAGACATAAAAGTGAGGAAATTTTGCCAGATCAGAACAGCTATAAAGCAATTACAGCCCTCCAAACAATGGGCAGATGCACTCATCTACTTAGTTTATAGCTGCAAGGGCATTCAACCCTGCCATCGTGTTTTATAATCAGAGACAATCCTTTAATGTCCTTTGGGTGTGTCAGAAGAGAAAAAACACCACAGAAAGCCCTCCCTCCCGCTGGAGTGTCTAACCATGGCATTGTTTCATAGACTGCCAACGGGTGTCTTAAATTATTAAACTTTAACCAGGAAGTATGAAGAGAGAGAGAGAAAGAAGTGGAGGGTGGAGAGGTATTGACATTACTTCCTGATCTTTTTAAGTTGTTTTTCAATCAGGAAATTTCTTGGTTTCACATACATGTTTTGTTAGCATGCATACATGCAGCACAGATCTTTGACAGTTGAAGTCCATTCATATTCTGTGTGTTACATCGGATGTTACATGCTTCACAGCCCAATGGTCACATTTCATAGCTTTATGGATGAGCAGCGAGTCCTTATGTTTAAAGGATGTTTTAAGTTTGTGGTATTCTGTTAGCAGGCTGCAGTCAAACCTTACTTTCGCTTATCAAGCCCCTGTATCTTAAGGTGAAGGTTATTTAGGGAAACAATGACAGAAGAGGAAGGATATAGCACGTGGTGTTGGAATCTGAGTACGTGACTGAGTCACAGAAATCATCAAACCCCAAACCAAGTAAGCCATATTGCTCACATACTACGTGAGAAATGTGTGATGCATTCTCCCACATGCTTACGGATGTCATCAAAAAAAAAAACAGATAGTGAACTCTTTTGACCTTTGAATTCTGTGACTTATAGTCCATTAGGCTCAGAAACACAAACACATGTTTGTTAATTTGTTAATTTTAAAAGTAAAATTGAGTCTAATGGAAAAGGTTTAGACAGTAGTTTCTGAGCGGGCTCATCTCTGTGTTTTATGGTCCTCTTCTCTGGCAGAGCAGTCAGGTGGATGCTGTAAACTTCTGGCTGAGTTCTAGTACAAACAGAGTTGCCCTCTTGCTTTTGTGGCTTTATGTCAGTGCAGCTGTTGCCTGGAAACTGGGACACTCCCATTTTACTCTTGCTTTCAATAATAAACCTTTGATACATCCACAGTGTGATTATGAATGTGTTGCTTTGTGTGGAAAGCCTCCATAGTTAATGGTTTATATATGTCCTGATATACACTACCGGTCAAAAGTTTGGACACACCTTCTCATTCAATGGTTTTATTTATTTTAATTATTTTCAACATTGTAGATTAATACTAAAGACATCTGAACTATGAAATAATCTGATTTGGCCATAATCTGGATTACAACAGTAGTCAATAGGGCTATCCATTGTGTACTAACCTTACCTCTGAACAACACAACTGATGATCTCAAACACATTAAGAAGGCAAGTCATTCTACAAATGAACTCTTGACAAGGCTCACGTTAATTAGAAACAATTCCAGGAGACCACTTCATGAAGCAGACTGAGAGAATACCAAGAGTGTGCAAAGCTGTCATGAAGGAAAAAGGGGGCTACTTTACAGAATCTAAAATCTAAAATCTATTCTGCTTTGTTTAACACTGTTTTGTTCCTTAAATAAGTCCATATATGTTCTTTCATAGTTTTGATTTCTTCGGTATTAAACTACAGTATTTCAAATTATTAAAATAAATACAAACCCTTGAATGAGAAGGTGTTTCCAAACGTTTGACTGTATGTATCATTCCCTTGTACATAATTATTCTCTCTAGTATTTTTGCTAGGATAACACGAGATGAAGACAAACTACTTTGAATATTCAGAGTAATTCACCAAATTCCATCCACAAATGTATGTGCCAACTATTTTAATGATCATGTATAGATCAAACATTTTATAAATGTTCTTGTGTATAAATAACACAAATAAACCTGTCTACGAGGGTTGTTTGTAAACGGAATGACAATTAAGAACCAGTTCCAGGTTCCAGATAAGAGCCAGTCCTAACTACTTGGAGTCATCGACATGTTTTGCCTTTGTGCTCATGGTTCCCTAATCGATGCCTTCCACATAATTCCGCGTGCCTTGCAAAACAATGACGTCAATGATCGCCAGGGGGGGGACAGGCAGCGCCGAGTCGAGGAAGTATGGGAAAAGAAGTGGTCCAAACTGTGTCTTCTTTTTACGCACAACAACGCTAACAGCGCAACGTGCAATGTCTGTGGCTGAATAATTTCAATCAAGAGTAAAAACATCGGCAACATGGTGAAAAATGTGTCTAGATATCAGTCACACTTAGATCTGCAGGAGTGCCATGTGTTTGATGAGATAAGCCGCCGGTGTTTCGGTTCAAATGGTGACCCTGTTAACTGGCTACATTCATCCGAATATGTCCCTCGCAAATGTCATTAGTTTGTTTATTAAAGGCACATTGTATTTCTGATGAGTATATTTGGGAAAAAAAACACTAAACTACGATTCATTTTGAAGGATTCTTTCCATGTTTCAACAGTTATTGTAACCACAAACACCAGACACATTTGGCTGAAAGTCGCCACTTAACACGGTCACTCTTTAAGCCGGTACGTCGGTCTAAGACCACTTCCCTGTTTCAGCAGAGCAGTGAACGTACGTATGTCCTGTTTACACCGAAAACCTTAAAAGGCCTAATTTAATTCACACAGAAATCCTAAATTGAAAAAAACATTTGGATTGATAAGAAAAATCCAGAAATGCATCGGTATCAATAAAATTGTATCAATTTCCATTCCTAGTTGAGAACATCATATTTAAAGAAAAAATGATTCTTGCTACTCTTTATAAAATGAGTGTGCGATCACTGAATGAGTTGAAGCTGATACACCGGGAAGTGTTAAACTATATACAGCATATGCTTGTCATCTTATCAAAAAGGATCCTGTCATGAGGATTTCTCCAGTAGCAGTACACCACCTAGTGTTGAAAACTGATGCACATAATCCAGCACACATCCCCTATTTACCTACATCTCAAATTCTGGTTTAATCCTTTTTTCCATTCATACAAATAAGTTCTTGCTGACTTCGAAATTGAGCCTCTCTCATAATGGGAGATGTAAACAATGATGGGTCAAATCTGCTACGGTCATCTTATTCAGTGGAAAAAAAAACTTAATTATGTGATCCCTGATGTGAGTTTGATATGAAAATCAAGATACTGACAGGCATAGAAGATTAAATACTTTATTATAAACAAAAACAGTGATCCAGTTCCTGATTTTCTCTTCATGATTAATATCAGAGGTGTAGAAAGGTTTGTCCTGAACCCCCCGCAGCCTCTCAACACTTGACAGAGAAACCCTTTTAGCAACTTTGTTGGCAGATTTCAACTCACAGCTCTCTCTTAAACACTGCAACTCTGAAATACTGATGCTTTCTTAAACCTATCTGCATAATTACACTGTCAGTAACTGATATGGAAAAAAGCTGAGTATAGAGTGTAAGGCTTGAAACCAAACTGAAGTCAGTCTTGTTCAAAGTAAGTCACACTTTGATTGTCTGTTGCCTGTTTGCTAGAGAAAGACATGCTAGAGTAAAATGTAAGAGTGAAAAATGTGAGTAGTTTAAGTGTCGGTCAGTACAGCCAATGAAGAATTATTCATCAAAATCTAAAAATCTGCCTTACATCAGACTTTAGCCGAGGAATATTAATGATTTAGTGCATTTGATGAGATGAATTTCTACTGAAGTGACTACTCGTGTGAGCAAGTGGTGAGGAGTACAGCTTATATTCACTGTGACCACAGTTATCAAATTACATGAGGTACCTTTTCATTTGCCGACATTCTTAGTAAAACAACACAATCTTAGTTTACAGTCTTCCAGCTAGTAACAAAAAGTGAAATTAACATCTGATGAAGCACCAGCTGTGAAAATCAAACGTAAAAAATGAGTTACCTGTTGCGATAGGCTTTCATGGTGAATTAAGAGCAAGTTTTTCTATTCTTCATTAAAGATGAGACTTTAACCGTTTAAACTCCACTCACATTGCTTTGCATAAGGCCCCTGAAGGCCGCAGTGACCCTCTAATGAGAAAAATTCATCTGCCGTGTCCATCCTTTGGCACCCGTCTTTTTCCACGTATAAACAAATACTGAGTCTCCTTCTATGGCACTGAGCCGTGACAGCAGTGTGATGTCTAGCCTCTCGGAGTGCTGTGCTCTCTGACGTCTGTGAAGGTCAGTGTAAGCATGAGTCTGTCCTCAAGCGCTGGGCTGCTGGCAGTGTGCACAACTGCGTACCAGCCTCTGTCTGTGAGTCTGGACCTGAACTGTGCACCTGGTGAGGCCATAGGTGTGAAGCAGCAGGTGGCGGGCCTTTGCCTGGACCTCCTCCCAGTTTGTGGCACTAGAGGGTGCTGTAACCACAAACATATTGAGAATCAATCAGTACTGATCAAATGGCTTGAAAGGGGGACTTTGTTTTCTTGGGGTTACCTAAGATGTACCTTTTCTCGCTTTCTAAATGACTAAGAAATAGTGTGTGTTTAATTATTGTTAAGATGATAAACCCTTTCATACATTTCTACTTTTACCTCATTTAAGTTTTTTGACTAATAAACACTCAATGTTGTTAAATTTAGAAATGTATTCATTCACTCATCACTTCCTTCCTTTAAATACTTCTACATTTAAATTCTAACTCTTTGGGTGAGTAGATGTTGAGAAGCAACTCACTGAGCTGGAGATGAGCTAAAGCTGCAGTCTTGTCGGCCGTCAGTGCCCAAATATTCAGCTCATCCACTGATTGGACGTCCTCCAGCTTCAGAAGATCGTCTCTGATTCGCTGAGTGTCTAAATGTCTGGGAACACCTGACACGGAAAGATGAAAACAAAACCATGAAGCACCAAAACTACTCCTAACATTCCAAATAACATGACAGGAATCTGTGACCAAAGACTCACCCTCCAGCACAATGACTGTTGTGTCTCGTATGATGCGGAAAGTGGTGCAGAGAACCAGGACAGAGAAGATGTAGGTACAGATGGGGTCTGCCAACTTAAACTCGGGCTGTGAAGTCAGAGGTAACACAACATCAACGACAAGCAGATTGTATTTACTTCTTGAATCACACTTTGTTGCTGTGACTGAAACTTGATTTATTGAGTGGCTTTTGCATACTCAGCCATGTTGATAGTTAATCTTAATTTCAAACCAGAGGCATCGAGTTACAGACAACAATCTCAAGGGAATCCCAGTAAAATGAATGAGTCCTGCACTGGTACACAACTAGTTTTTTAACTAAGTAGCATTGGAAAAGTTCAAAAGATCTGTCGATGTTTTCTGCAGACAGAAAATGTAGCTTCCCTACTGAAAATACAAGTAAACCATGCAAATTGTTAAAGTTCTTTTTAAAGGGCAGGGTACCTTGAAGCGGACAATGTAGGCAGCTATGAGCACCCCGATACTTTGGACGAGATCTCCCAAAGCGTGGATGAATGCTGCTCTTACAGCCAGGCTGCCCTGCTGCCTCTGCTGCTGACCCGACCCTGCTGAACCGGAGGGAGCTGAATGGCCGTGAGAGTGACCGTGGCCGTGAGAGTGGCCGTGGCCGTGAGAGTGGAGGTGACCCCCCTGATTTAGCAAGAAACCCATTCTAAAAGACAAGAAAACACAGAAAGAGGGATTCATTCATATAAGTTTGACATTTGCATTATCCAGTCTATAAAATGGAAAATAATTGCCTCAGAGATTGCAGTCAGTGAGTCCTTTAATCGACTACAAGCTGCGGTCAAACATTACAAAACAAAGCTGTGAGGTGCATTTGAGAACAGTACTTTGGACTGAAGTGCTGCATTTTTGCTGACACTTGAAACTCACAGACATGTTGTCAGCGTTGTGGTGTTGCAGCACTTCAGTTCTTATTTCGGAAAAGACACTCAGGTTTTTTCTTAAACAGATATTTACGTGCCAGCATTTCACTCACATGAGGTTAACAGCCACCCCAACAGCCGCAGTGATGAGCATGACGTCTCCATCTATGTCGAAGTCTTGGTGGACCGTCCTCTGAACGGCCTCATACAGCAGAATGGCTGTCAAAATGTAGATGAGCACCACGCTGAGGACAGCAGATACTACCTCTAGGCCAGGAAAACACAATCAGTTGTATATACAAAGAATATTTTCAACAATTCAAACATAATTATGATGTGAACTTTTCTATCTGAGTGGTTGTAGACATTTAGAAACTGCTTGGTTCAGTAATAAATCAAGGCAGGTAGTAACAAAGAAGTACTTTGTTGACTTTTATTTCACACCAAACACCACAGTTACACTAATTATAGGTCAACTCCACTCATGGAAACTGCACACACACTGACTGTAACATGAACTGATAGATAGTTTTATGTATAAAAGCCAAAGTGACCTGAGCATATCATTTTTTAATCAAAAATCTGAAGCTCTAGCTACTGCAGCTGAATCTAAAGAAAGCTTTCTGAAATCTGATGTGCTTTGAAAACTGCTGAACACACGCTTTCCTCTTTGAACGTGACTCATCTGCTAAACAACCAAAAGTATTACTTTGCCTGGGACATGACAGAAGCAGTGGAGAGAAGTGCCAATCGAAAGAGGGAGTGAGAAAGTTCCTGAAATCAGAGACTCACCGAGGCGATGCAGCCCGAAGGTGTACCTCTTGGTGGGCGGCTTTGTGGAGAGCCAGAGGGCCAGCAGAGAGAATAAAATGCCCACCACATCTGTTAGCATGTGCACTGCATCCGACATAATGGCTAAACTGTTTGATAAATAACCACCTGAAGGAAGAAGACAGCATGGTTAAAATGGAATGTGATTATGTCTGTCTCAGCTACGTGTGCAGGTTTAGATTATAAGATAGAAAACACGTTTGTATGCATGTGGCTCCGCACAGATATACATCAGAAGAAAAGCACAGGGTAGATTTAAAGGCATGAATTGAACTGACGGATCATTTTTGGAGCTGCAGGTGCTTTTGGATGTTTTCATTCCCCTTGACAAATAATTATTGAATTTTGGGGGGGAAAGTGCTAAAAAAAGATTTTTTAACTGTATAATCAATCATCAGGGCTTCTTGCTGCTTTCCATCCACACTGACGGAAATTTCAGAACAGATTTTCATTATGTAGAGAGTCAGTACGGTGTATGTGTAGGACTAGACCGCATAGTGTCTTCATGGACATATTTCACCCAAACAGCTGTATATTCAGCTCTGTGAGATATTCAGACATGTAGGTTGTCATAACAGGAAGAGACAGCTTTCTCTACCTTTAACCACAACAGAATAGAGATGACAAGACCATTATTGCTCAACACAGTATGGGTGTAGTATATAACACAGCACCAACACTCATCAGGAAATACATTGGCTTTTTTGTAAAATAGCCCCCCTGATGAATTTTCTAAAAAGTTTTACAGTTAGCATTTCAGAAAGGCAATTGCCTCTTTAAAAAAAACTGCTGAAAAACAGATCCAGCGTCATATTGACATGCCACTGTGGGATATTTGAGAATACATCTATGGAGTAAATCAATCCTTCTATTTATCAGTTTATTTGACTGTTGATAAGTGAGTGCAAAATCAAAATCTCTCCATGTTGACTCATTGTAAAGCAACAGGACTACAGAGTTGTGATCATCACACAACTCTTAGAAGCTGTTCAGTGTTGCCTTTTTGTTATCAAATTCACGATGACAGACTGGTCATGAGGTTATGACAAGTCACTGTCTGAGCAGCAGTAATGAAATATTCATGCAGAGTTATGTTCACAGTGCACATGCTTACCTATAATTTCCCCTGTCATAAAAAGGAAATACAGCAAAGCTGCCATGGCCAGCCTCTTCATCACCCGCTTGTGTTTGATGCTCTCCCTCTTCTTGTTGCAGCTGTCACAGGGGTCCATGTTTAACCCCGGACTCCCCAGGCTGGAGGAGGACTCGAGCAGGGAGTCATCATCATCATCCGCCACCACCAATGTGTTCACTGCCACTCCGTTTGAAGGCGCTCCGGCTGAGTAGTCTGACATCTCTCCAGAGACCACGACTTTCAGCTTGTTAAATTTGGGGGCTTCATCCTCCACCAGCTCATCGGAGAAGTCAAAGGGAGCCGTGTCGCTCAGGTCCCAGTCGGTCGGCTCCTTTCTGAAGGCGGACCGCACCCTGCTTAAAAAGTTCCCACCTGACATGTTGGAGGAATGCTACGAGCTAGGTGTATATCCAGGTGAGCTCTGCCTCTAAGATACTGTCTACTAAGGTAATCATTCACATTTCTGTGGGGAGGTAATGTTGTAACACTGCATAGTGTTCTCCATGTTCGCACCTGGAAGAGAGCAACACGTGAAGTGAATAACATGATACAGAAAGAATCGTTTCATGGCAGCAGCTCCAACATCTCAACAAACCTGTTCTTGATTGTATCAAGGAGATTTCTTGATACCTCCATGAGTAACTCGCATTCACACATCAGCTGATCAAACTTTGAGCACAGCAGTCCCGTTAAAAACAGCCTGGGCTAAACAGTAACAAGCTAACCAGTCAGGGTTAGCTATGTTGTCCTTTTAGTTAGCGACAAACAGATATCCTTATACTGCAATAGTTTGATTAAACACAAAGTAAACTTACCGGTGGGTGTACGTTTTATTCTGACAAAGTTAGTTCGTTCTTAGATTAAAAGCTGTCATGCTAATACTCTTGTAAACATCTGAAGTCGCGACGGTAGCTGAAATACCTCTGCACCCGGAAGTAACATCAGCAGGGTTTCGCCTGCACGCTGTCACGTGATGACGCCATGAGTCACATGACGTTTTTATCAGATGCAGCAACAAATCCAAAACCCTGCAGCTTTCTCTCCTGATTCTGCTCAGTACAACTAAACTCTTCCTATCTACACTCGATGTACTGTAGAAAGTGAAACAGGTAGGATGGTTTTATCTGATGTTGAATGTTTACAGACTGCGGAGCTGCCAACTGTCTGTGTTGCTACTGAAACACTTCAGGAAGCTAGCTTGATAACTCACCAACGTGTAGATGATTGATGTTCCAAGCTAACGTTGTGACCCTTCGGTAGTAATCAACAGATCATTTCAACCTTATAAGACTATAAAATCATTCATTGAATTTTCCTGTGCCCTCTTTTAGGTGATAAAAACCAGTCTGGGTGAAACAGGGTCTTTGCAAATGGAGGAAGAGGGGATGGGAGATGAAGGACCTTCATCTCAGAGTGAACTTCCACAAAGTGATGGTATGTTTTCTAATGCTAAACCCTTTCTGTCTGCACCCGTCCAGTTTGCTTAAGCATACATCAGTGGAATCCAGCTGCAGTCCTGGTTTTTGCGTGCCAGAATATCACTCGTGTATCACCATGTACCAACACAGTAGGGACAATGTATACCAAGAAATACTGTCTCGAAGTTAAAGGTAAGCTTTAGGGGTGTGCAATACCACACATTTTGGATTCGATCCGATACCAAGTAATACATGGCCAGAATCACCAATATCGATACCGATACTTTCTATTAAAGTACCTTATGTACTTTAATGTATTACATGCATGTTCAAACACAGGACAGCTTTTAAAAACCAAGCAACAAATACTCTGCCTGACGCATTTCCCTCCTCCTCTCTTCTTTTCTCTTGAAACTCAGAGTTCTCTTTGACGTGGATTTTTATATGTTTAACAAATTACACACATCACAGTTCGCTACATTTTCAGTGACAACTGTAAAATATCTCCAAAAGATGCTCCTCTTCCTTTCAGCCATCATGGCATGCAATGCATGTCTGTTTGGCACTGTTACTCAGGGTGGGCACTGTGGCGCTCTGCTCGATGCGTGATGCATTTGTTTGTTGTTTGAACACACAGGACAGCAGCAGTGGAGAAGCAAAGAGTGCAGTGCACTAAGTGTGTTCAAGAGAACGGAAGGTTGTTTGCACAAACAGCTCTACTCTTTGATAAAAAGGATAAAACCTAGAAGAGAGAAACTGAAACTGGTATTAATCCTATTGACACTAGAATCAACCTTCAAAAACACCCTTAGTAAGCTTGCAATTAGTCTGATATGTCTGTCTTACCTTTTGCACATACAACACAGGCTGTACATTCAAATCTGAGCAACAGATGCCTTGAATTAATGCCAATATTGAATGCAGCAGCAGCACCGACATTGATATCCTGAGGTTTAGTTACACAATGATATTCAGAAACATTCAGTTTTACGTCATGTCAATGTTCTGTTGAATCCAAAAACTAACTGCTGGATTGAGTTATTTTAATAACACCACTGCTCACATGCTAAAACCATGATAATCTACTAAATCTCCTATATAACTTGAAAGCAGCACTAAAATTCTTCAACTTTTAGAAGTCCAATCCTCAAATTTGATAAACAAGCTTATATTTAAATCTGTTAGCTTTACAAGCTCAAGTTTAGATAACCTCAATTACACCATCAGGATTATTTTCGTAGACTTTCATATAAATATCATCTCCAGAGGAACATTAAAAATTACACAGCTGGTTGGAAAGACTGAATTCATGATGAGAAAACAGTACAACTCAGACAAAAAGTCAGATAAAAGCCACGCAAATAAACTAATGATAAACAGGTTGTGAGATCAAATACAGTCTTTTATAGAACAAGTCATATATCATAGAAAGACATGTCTTTTTATTTCAGAAAAAATCTCAGACTGCTTTGATGAGGTGCTACACCTGCAGGAAAAATAGTTTTTCTCCCACCATTTCTGGTACAGCATTCCTAGAGCAACAACCAGTGACTGCAGCACATTAGTGTCGGGTTTCAGAGCAGTCCATCTCGGTGGTCATGAGACAGAATAGATAAGCCATAAGGATGACACTAAGAACATGTATCGACATATGTGACACCAAATGAAATGCTTTGTACTTGTTTCTCTGTAATGTCCTACAGATCAAGAGCTGGCACAACAGGAATCAGATCCCATTGAGAGCTCATCCCCTGAAGAAAATGTGTATGTGGATGAGAAAGCAGTGGACAAACTCACAGAGGGATTACTCTCTCACTACCTACCTGATCTGCAGAACTCTAAACGAGCACTTCAGGAGCTCACGTGAGTAGATCCCTGAAAACCTGAATACCAAAAATGTCAGCTTGTAAATTATCCTGTTTGTTGAACACAGAGAAAACTTTCATGCTAGGGTAAATGACATTTGGAAGGAAGAACCATTTCCCAATTTTCCACGATTTGGCGTTTTGATTTGATTTGTGTTAACGAGTAAATAGGAAGATATTCAAAACATACTTGAAAACAAATGACCTCTGCCTGCATAGCTTTCAGTGGCTTGATTCACACAAACACAGTGACACACACAGACTGCTGTATTCAGTAAACAGACATGTGGCACAGAGAGTCATTGACCAGAAGAACTCGCTGGGTGCGTTGAGCAGTTGCCTAAATGCTGATCCTGCTGAGTGTCTAAGAGTGAAGAAGTTTCACCATTAACATGTTGTTCATCTCCTGTCTGTATGAAGTCACGTAAAAAAATCTGAGCGGTCCTTTCCAAACATTTGAAAAACTTTAATACATCCTTGGATTCTCTTATGAATCATATGTAAACTCTTTACTCAAGAAATGTCCTCAAAGATGAGTAATGTTTTAATAAAATGCACGTCTGATGACTTTTCTTCTTCCTCTTTGTGTTTATTCTAACCAGACAAAATCAGGTGGTATTATTAGACACACTGGACCAAGAAGTCACAAAATTTAGAGAATGTAATGCTCTACTGGACCTCAATTCACTGGTATGTCTGGGATCTCATTTTTACTTTGTTTGTTAGTATTATGCACCCTCCTGCAGAAATCGTTATAATCAAATGTATTATTTTTAGTTTACAGAGGCAAAGGTTTACCACAATAAACTTGTGAACATCAGGAAAGAAATGATTATGCTCCACGAAAAGACAACGAAGCTAAAGGTAACCCTTGTCTCTGTCAGATCAAACATTAGAATGTGTTTATCCAAAGATGAGGAGCAGATATTGGTGGATGGATTCAAATAACATAATGTTGATTGTCTCCTCAGAAAAGAGCACTGAAGCTGCAGCAGCAGAAGCAGAAGGAAGCGCTGGAGAAGGAGCAGCAGCGTGAGAAGGAGCTGGAGAGAGAGAGGCAGCTTATAGCCAAACCTGCTAAAAGAACGTAGGAGCCCTGAGTACGCCAGCTGTATTAACGGATCGTACAGGTGGTTTGCACGTTTTAGCCGCTTCACAGTTTTTACTGTACATTACATCACTGCTGACTATTTTCCAAAGTGTACATAATTTCATGTTTTATGATAATTTGGGGTGTTTTTCCCTTTATTTGGCAAGTAAGTAGAGAATCAGACTAGCATAGTGAGAAAGGAGGGACAGGAAATATGACACAACTCAGATTTCAGATAAAGAAAGATTAGTTTCACGGTAAAGAAGTTGACGGTGCTAATTAAATGTGTCAGTTTCACTGTGAATAACTGCACATAAACACAGTGTGTTGTCTCAGCAGGTTTTTAAACTGTTTTTTAAATGGAGTTGTGATGTTCTAACTTGCAGCATAGTGGTGGCTGAAATCCCTTCTAACAGTAAGTGTGAATGTCCTGCAGCCAAATATGCTTTAAGAAATTAGAAAATGTTTCTGGCACAGAACTGAGATTATCTTTAAACATGTGTTTGCTTCCAGAAGTATTACAGAAAGACTGCACGCAGTAATCCTGCTTTTGTTTATAGAACATTCAGTGGCCTCTGGGATATGGGTAGTTAAAGTCTTTTTACATGTCCATCTGTTTGCCTGGACTGCAGTAGGGAGTAAAGAATGTTTGGATTAAAATGCCAATCAGATATCTTTCAGACTGTAGTATGCTTTGGAAAATGTTGTGCTTACTAGGCAGTATATGTGATCTTCAGTAAATGGGCTAGAACTTGGAAATCCCTGTTATGATCCTTTAAATGTGACATTGCCAAGATCACCACAAACCAAAGACATGGACTAAATCATCAAATGCTGGTACTTTCCACTGTCAACCTGTGATGACAAAGTCAAGCGCTTTCCCACAAACGGGGAAAAAAAAACCCTCAGACACTTTCACAGCCAACAGACAATGACCTGACGGAGAACTCTTTGCTTTGTTTTATTCATCATTAAGTGTTAATGTATGTTGTTTCTGCCCTGTTAGTGTTGAATGCTATAAAACAGGTATAATGCTTAAAATCAGATAGGTCTGCACTAAACTTAACCAACTGTGTGTCTGGTGTCCAGATGAAATGAGAAAGGATGCACCAGATTTTGCCCCCACCAAACGCAGCATTTAAAGATTTGTTAAAGAGGCCTCTATGCACTACTTCCTCCTGAACCCCTCTGCTGTTTGTACAGTTCATAAATAAAAGCAAAGCAAACTGCTTTGCAGAAATGTGTGACTTGAATTTTCCTTGCTTTTAAGCTGCGCACTATTCCTGATACAGCATGCACACTAGAATCAGAGCACATAAAACTTTACCTTTTTTGCGATCAACATTTTTTATTGAGTTTTTTCACAGTAGATGACATCACCATCAAACACAAGCTATATACTGTACATATCACCAACACCATGTTAGAAAAATAACATAAAATTAGAAATTATGACAGAGAATAAAAACGGAAATAAAAGAGAAGTAACACAAGGCCACACATTTGGAATAAAAAAACAAACAATCAAAGTTAAACAAATTAATGAAATAAAAGTGGGGAGGGGTGTGAAATGATATTTCCACTTATAGGATAGCTTTTGTGTAGGTTTCTCATTCTATTAAAAAACACTAGTATGGGGCACTGGTGGCCTAGTGGTCCAAGCACCCCACATACAGAGGCCATAGTCCTCATTGCAGAGGTCGCCGGCTCCACTCCCTGCCATGGCCATTTGCTGCATGTCTTCCCCCCCCCCCTCTCCACTCCCCACATTTCTTGTCTCTCCTCAGCTGTACAATCAATAAAGGCAAGAAGACCAAAAATATATTTTAAAAAAACCATCAGTATTATCTTTTCAAGAAGAAGTGGATTTAAAAGAGAAGCAATAAGGACATCCCAAGCCTCTTTAGTAGATGTTTTTGCCTTATGACTTAAAGCCAATGATCTTCATATAAGAGCAATACCTCTGAAGTAACTGAATCACTGTTCTAAAGACGGAGGTGCAGTAGAGAACCAGGAATGAATGTTGTTCTTCTTCGCTGCAGTAGAACCTTCAAATATGATTTTCCTTAAGGCCAATCTGGTTTTATCCCTTCTTCACAAGTACAATTATTTAAGTTCCTGTGAAATGTTAATCTGATAATAAGACTAAAATTAATACTGATGTTTCTACAAACTACAAAAATATATTTCCCATGGTAAAGATTCTTGATGGGGTTGTTTAAAAACAGCAGGATGACCCATGTTTTTTGATAAAAACACTTTTTGAGCATGCACTGATCAAAATCAGCAAAGATATGAGGTACTGATCTATCCACAGAGGGCACCACAATGCTCACAAACCTGACTGGAGCTTTAACTATCCAAGCTGTATTAAACCTCTCTGTCCACTGGGTGTCAGCAGAGACCAAACGGCTGGACGTGCTCCTTGATTGGCTTGATAGTTCACTTTTTTGCATCCACTCGTGCTGCACTTCAACCAAAGAAAATTTTAGAAAAATTTGTTAAATTCTTCTCATTACTTTATGAATGAATCTCTGTCATCCACCCCACAGGAGCTCACATTCAGGATGTAAACTTCACAGCCCCTGTTTCTTCATTATATCTAATCAGTGACTTATTACCTGCTCAGGTGAATGTAATGAGCTATGATAAACAAGCTGGTAGAATGGAGCCCCAAGACTAATCTTTGTTTACTGAGTCTTGTCCTCATGATTCCTATCTCCGTCATCCTCCCCACACAAACCTTGAATTGTAGCTGAATTGGTCAACACCAGACACATGTTTTCAACAAACATTGTGTCTTTTTTGCACACTTCTCCTGCCTCATTGTCTCGTCCTGGCCCCACAAACAAGAGTGTGTTGACAGAAAACTATGTTACATTCCTCTCTTTCCCAACACAAGCATGCGTCTGTCCCACCCCCGTCCAATTCACATAAAACTCTAATTTTATACTCTCTACTACAGCAGGAAACTCAGTCGAAACCAACATGGCTTGGACCGCCCCCACTCGGTGCCTGTTGGAGCGGAAACTGCACCACAGTGTAGCCACAGAGGGGTCCGGAGTCAGGGAGAGAGAGGGGCAACATGATGCCCCTGTGATGAAAGTGAGCCAATGCAGAAACCACATTATGAATATAGTTTGCAGTGCCTTGACGTTGGGTTTTGTTTGACATGTTTTCACTGTATGTCTAAATTCAGTGGCTACATGTATATAGAGGCCTTATGCAACACTAAATGGTGTTGGTTTGTTTTTCTGAAAATGGGTCAGTGTTAAAAAAGGAAAGGGGAAAGAAGTTCTTCTTTGCATGGTCATCTTATATAAAACATTTACAAGAGTACATTGGGTGCAAAGACATTCCCATAAAGGGTCTTTTAGGTGTAGATTATCTGCCAGTTTCTGTTAATATAACCCTCTTTGTTTTAATACAGCACTTTATATTTTATTTAGCTAATATTGTGTTCGTTCTCTGAGAGTATTTTAAAACCAGAGTCAAACTAAAGGATGTGCATGCTGAGATGGCCAATAAAGCCAATTCTGATTGCAATCCAGGCCCAGATACAAACAAACCCTGACCCTCACTGATGAACTTCAGGGTTTTAAAGTGATTTGAATATTTGACTGAAGGATAGGGGAAAGTAAAGTTCTGATCCTGGCCTCAGATAGGCTCTAGTTGTCTCTTGGGTCTCAACTCCCAGGAAAGAAAAAAATGAACACTTTTTTAAAATATAGAATCATTTTTCATTGATCCATATAACCATAAAATATTCTGTAAAATATTCATAAAATCTGTCTAAATGTGTAACCCTGTAGCAGGGCTGTCAAATGATACTTTTTAAAAAAGTGAATCCTGATTAATTGCATTTTAATCACATTTAATAAAAAGCCGTATTAACAATGTAAAGCAATTCTCATCAGTGTCTTGATTTTGGAATCCATGAATGCATTTCACTGCATGAAGACATGAAGGAGTGCTTGTAGAAACTGTGCAGCAAATTGAATTAAAGTGCATAACTGGGATGCACAATAAAGAAACTTTGCTGATATTCAATATGCCAACATTCAAACTCTTTCTAGCTGACACAGATATCGAGACCAATATATTCACACTTTTTCTGATTGTAAAGAACACAAAGTCTCTCCTGTATATGAAACAGTTACTCTTATATATGACAGTCTATATGATATACAAACAGAGAGGCTGCTGACTGCTTTTTGCAGGCACAACAGTGTTATGTTCTTGATCAGGAAGCAGAGAGACACTGCTGTGGTTGATCTATGGCGTGCCTAAAGACACAAAACAGCACACGATCAAAATTTTAAAAACTTGTGAATTTCGGATCTTAACCACATCACCATTAAGGTGTTAACACCGACAGACATACTCTGTAGCTTTACCTTGAACTGTACGTAGCTTCCTAGAGTTCAATTTTTTTGTATCAAAAGTTATTTTAGTATTAATCCATCACTTCATTGTTTTCGTCAGCATCCTCCTCCTTTTCTGGGCCCTTGTCATCTTCCTCCTTCTCTTCTCGTTTCAACCAAAATAAACTCATACACTTCTGTTTTTCATTTTTGCCTTTGTTTTTATTCCCACTGATTCATCTCTGACAGGCTCTACTCTCAAGTATTTAACGCTCTGATTGAACAGGGCGCTGTTTTTCCAGCAGGAGAGATGGATGAAGCTCCAGAGTCAGACAGCTCAGAGAGGCGGTGTGGTTTCCGAGGCTGCGCCCTACTCCTCCAAGCTCTTGGTTTTAACTTGTGTCTGCTTTTAGAAACTTGGCTGTCGGGGAAAACACAACCCCCGCCTCTCTAAAGCCACAAGCGAGTCACAGACATGGAGCAGCAGCAGCACATGATGATGTTGTATAGTGGCGGGCCTTCCTGTCTAAGTAAACAGTGAATCAGACCGGTGAGGAGTGGGAGGCTGTGGTCTGCTTCAGACTGGCAGCACCAGGCCTCTCCCAGACCCACCATAACAGGATATGGTCCTCAGGCCCACACTGAGGACGCTTGCATCATGTTATTATTGCCTTCAGGTTTTACCATTTGGTTGGTGTGGTGGTACTCATGCACACTGTGTACCATGTGGAGGGCTGAACTGAAGGTTCTGGAAAACATATCTCGCTGTGGTGTTTCTGACCAAATGACAGTGAGTGAGGTTACTTTCCCTTCTCCACCGGGTCTTATATAATGCTGCATACGCACGTCTGGATGAGTGGGCTTGGAGAACATTAGTAATTAGGTTTGTGTGACTCAACAGATGGTAGAGAGCAGATATTTAAGAACATTTGTTTACTATGTAACAACCCCATCTCTTAAAAACAATAATTTTACATTTACTGAGATCTGATGTGTTGATAGGAAAGGAATAAACATGTTGTGAGATGTTCTTGCTCCAGTGATTGTTTTTTATGGTGACTCTCGCTCTACATCATATATCTACAGCTGTGGTTGTTGCTTTGCAGAGAAAAACATATGATTAAGGAATTTAACGACTTGCATGGATTTTTAATTCAACAACCTGACAATACATACAACAGCTGTATCAGCTTGAACTAAAGCTCCTGTGAGGAGTTTTTGACTGGCAGTGATAGAAGAGAGACGGAAGACATAGAGTTGCCTACAAAAGTGAACAAGGCCGTTAGTGACAAGACGGACTACTTCTGGTAATTCTTAATGCTTCTAACCATGGTGTAGGTGCCAGACAATCTTCCTGAAGAAACAGCCTTATTCCTCAGCAAATGTTTGAACAACTGATCTTTTTAACTTTTAAAGAAGCCAAGACGAGTTTTTTATCTACACAAGTAAAGGACAAGGTGAGAGGGATAAGACTTACCCCTTTGTCCATAGGGGGCGCCAAAATGTTAGTAAACAGGAAGTTCCTCAAAAGCAGCACTTGAAGTGGTAAAAAAGAAGTGCAGGCATGTTGGTGACTGAATAGTGTGGATAGTATCATTGAATCATTAGTGTTATGTTCTACATTTCTACAGTTAAAAGATGATACCAGAAGACTTCACCACAGACACTTATTGAAGAACTACTTCAGTGTGCCACACCAAGAACCTCTGCATCATCATGCTCTAATCAAAGTTTCCACTATTTACTATATACAGTAGCTTTGGTTACTTTTTGTTACAGTAGCTTACTATCCAGTGGAAACAGACAAGTGAGCATCATACAACAACTGCGAAAGGCTGAGAGTGTCATGTAGTGCACCATGGATAATGTATTTTAGGGTCTAAAATGAATCACCAAGAGAAACTGAAAGATAGAGACGACAGGAAATGGTTCTGGCAGCTGGTAAGTATTGAAAAAATCCCAGTACACCAAGGGGTTAAATTTAGAAATGTGTTTTATTGCATACAGGAGCCTCAACATGGATGAGTGCCCAGAGAAAAAAACTAAATTTTGGACCCTCTATCAACACCTTATTGTTCCTCCAAAGGTCTGCATAATGCACTTTTTTATGTGAGATGTTGACCCCTGACTTTGTTGAACCCTGATTTGATTTTGGACCATGCAACATGAACTTGCAACATGCTTTATTTTTGTACTGCTGTCACACAAGTCTTTCACACTTAAATGATAAAAGCTAAAATGAATCAATAAAATTGGGGTGTATTTTCAAACTTATTCTCGGTTAATCGATCAATGAATGTACTACTATAGGTCTGGAGTATTCAGGACTCCCTGGGTTCCTCATTGTATTCCTATCGTAAAGGCTCAGTTGTAATAATCCTGTAATAAAATATCAACAATAAAATATGTAGATGACTAAACTGACCTTAAACTACTTACATAACTCTTTTTTCTTTTGAAAAAAACTGTTGTAATCTCACTTGCGTGTTTTCAGATTGTGGCGTTGCTGCTTTTCCTGAACTAAATAATCAAAATTCCTCTTAAACCACCTCTGTGTGTCGCAGCAGCAGCAGCCAAATGAGCTCAATTTAAGAGTCTAATTCCAAGTATGGGTCACAGAGTGTCTTGTTGTGACTGGACTGTGGTATAATTTCTCCCAAAGCCAGTTCCCTTCAGGGTAAACACAGACAGATGGACAGACGGGTGAACCACACAGTAGGTGAAAGGCTGTCTGCTCTCACAGGTGCAGCATTAACCCCGCTGAGCTCTGCTCAGCTCACCGTGTCGGCTTTAAGATGGGTCACATTTTCAAAACAAGTCACTACAACAACTCTGAACGTCACAAAAGATTTTATGGGATGAATAGCTGGTTTCATTGGCTCCTCTTAGACTGTAGTAAAAGCAGTAAATATAGAAATTGAAGAGGAGGCTTTGAAGAGCGGGTAGTTGTGGTTAAGGGGAAAGGATGACTTGATTAAATAAATGCAGTTTGCCTTTAATTGTTGTTTTCTTTGGTGGAGTAGCAGAAGAAAACAAGAGGACATGCAGTGCACATAGTAAAGTACGTTGACATGACGATGTTGTTTCACATGTTTTCGGTGTCAAAGTACAGTGGGAAGTATAGGCAATGTATATAAATGTATTTTGCAACACTTGTTGCTGCTGGGTTTCTTCTTTCTGTAGAGAGTGGGTCAGTGTTTGACCAAAAAAGATAATATAAGAGAGATAAGATAAGATAATCCTTTATTCGTCCCACAACGGGGAAATTTAATTGTTACAGCAGCAATGTAAATGTGCAAAACAGTATAAAGCAAACAAGAGCATATAAAAATAAGCATATTTATGACGTATATACACAACTAAATAAGTAAATTAAAAGAGAAGAGGGAAGTAGCTCTTCTTGGGTTCATCATCATATATTAAAGTCTGACAGGTGAACATTTGAGGGTAAGATACCTAAAAAACAGAAGAGTCTATGTTTACTCCTCAAGGAAAGTTCTGCTTGTGTCTCCCATCAAATATTACTGTTGGACTCTTGGCTTAGTGGAGTCAAATATATTACTATAAACAAAATGAGGCCTTACAGATATATTTTATCTGAGTGTTTTTGTTTACAGGTCATTTTTTATTGTATTTAATGTATCATGAGCAAGAAGATCTACATTCTCTTTGGGTGATTTCATTATTATTTATTGAGGGCTGGTGTTGTAAAAGATCTGCAAGGGGTCCTGAAAGGATGAAGCTGACTCTTTAGTTTTTAACCACAGAGAAAAAATTAAAATATGTTTGATAAATAAAATACAAAATGGAATCAAGTCAGAAAATAATGATTCATATATTCATAAGAAAAATCTCAAAATCTTTATGTCACCTCTTCCCAGTCTTGGTGTAGGTAAGTGTAGGTTCTCACATTTATTCATTTGTTTTGGTTTTACATAAACATTTTTCAATTTCTTGCTTTAAAGTCAAACTATTAACTGCAGTTCATATAAAAAGCGAAAATAAGGCTCTGGAAAGCATGTGTAGTAGTGGTGGAGGTGAAAGGATGATTTGATTAAATAAATGCCATCCCTCCCCTCTGTTGTTTTCTTTGGTTGGGTTAGCAGAAAGTTAGGAAAGCATGAAAGCAGGAGGGCATTTGTTAAAGCTGCAAGCGAGAGAAAGAAGCTGTTTTCAGACAGGCGGCCACAGAGTCTCAGTCACCTCCAGAGCCAGCATGGTTAGTGGTTTCACGGCCGTGTCCTGTCTGACCTGCGTGAGGTGGAGATGTGATAATCCAAACCTTAACTGTATGGAGTTAGAGGTCTGCAGGGAGGATTTATAGTGTTGTTTATGTGCTGTATTTGAGTCAACCACAGCAGACTGTTGCTTCCTCCTCTGCTTGGATGCACTTTGTGTGGAGAGGTGAGTGTGTGAGGAGACGGGTTCCAGCAGAGACACCAGACACACACTCACGTACACAAACAAGATCCAGTAAGAGCCAGTACTGCAGGCCTCATGGAGTGGTGGCCGGTGCGGTTTAGAAAACTGCAGGGTTTGCTGCAGTCCAGAGGCGGGACGGGTGTCAGAGGACGATGTCTTCTATCACCACGGTGCTACTCGTCCATGAGATATTTGATCTGCGGACAATGAGTTCATGGTGACCTAGTTCATGAAGCTAGAACCCACTTTACGGAAGTGTACAGTTTTAGCTTTTGCATTTATATTTAAACTCTTTTTGGCTGACCCTGCAGAAACCTATCAGATGTATGTGTATACAAAGAAAAGCCACAGAAAGCAGAAGTGTAACAGAAGGGTAGAGGTCTGTAAATCGTATGCAGCCATGCCTTTGTCCACAGTGAAACACTTTCCTTTTTTTCTAAAGGGGGCCTTGCCAGCAGCAGTCAAAGTTACATAACTTCTTATCTCTCACATTCACGTCTAGACCGACCCGCTAGTACATACTGTGAAGTAACACCAGCTTTAAAATGAGTTAGCTGCCCTCCGAGGAAATTAACACCATCTCAAAATGATTTCTGGCATCAAAGTAAATTATATGTTGAGTTGCTGTGACAAAAGGTGAGCCATATGAGGACGTCTGCACACTGTGTTCTATGTGCCCAAGAATCTGCACAGAGGACATTGAAAGACAGATGTCTGTTCGCACATTTGCAAAAGGAGAAGAAATAAAACTTTGAGGAAGTTTAGTGTATGTTAAAAGATTGCATCGTGAAGAAATGAAATATGTTGATGTTTGTCCTGCTGGCACTGAAGTAGCATGCAGGAAATTCCCAAGTTGAATGAGATTGTAACAGGATCTCCCACTCACCACAACTCTCCCCCTTCCTCTACGTTTGACTGTACTAAAGTATTCAAGCTGTACTCATCAAATGACTGACTGTAGATACATGTGATCTAATACTGAATGGTAGAAAACAAACATGCTGAAGTTTAAACCACATAAACTGTTCTGTTTAGTCTATGTTTCTGTGTAAGAGTGAGAGAATCAATGAATGTCTTCACACTAAAACCAGGCTTCACCGGAAGTTCACACAGACGTCAACGTTCATGTGTGAGGACAAACAGCAGATATCTTGTTTTGGACAGGAAATAGGCCGAGGAAATACTATGAAGTCACTTCAGGTCACAGGAGTGCATTAATATAACCATAAAACCTCTGTTTAACTTAACAGTAACTCAAAATGAAAAATAAAACAGCCTTCACAGACAGATGTTCACCATCTGCTCGTGTGTCGTCCTGTTGCTGCAGAGACGCAGGTGTGTCACTCCTGCAGTCTGTCTGGACCCATAAGAGCAGCTTTGTGCTCTGTAAATAATTCAACACGTGTCTTTGTCTCAGTCAGACCTTCATTTGCTGTAATATCAACATTTGAGGCTTGTTTTTATTCCAGTGAGACATCTAGCTGCGGGAAAACAGTGACTCTTTAATGGAAAATAATTCAGGCATCATCACTAAAAGTATAACTTTGATTGTTTCAAAAGGTGTTGACTCAGTTGTTTTGTAAGTTTTAAGAAAACAGCAGTTTCAGTATTTTTTATGATTACATAACATATGGTAACCGGTCTGTACAGATGTGATGGTCGTTACACAAGAGAAAGAAGCCTAATGCACGACGAAGAGTCACAACATGTGCTCATATAGGCCAGTTCAGGCCGGATTTTTTTTCCCCCTTAACTTCCATACAGCTGTGACCCACTTTCATATATGTCTATAGTAACATTACATAACATGAGCTTCTACAACAGAGTGAAGAAAGGAGGGCGTGAAACCGATTTGACTCCCTCAGAGGGACCTAACACAGCCATAACTCAGAGAGATGCAGGCTTCTGTGGATGTTGACTATACTTTCATAAGATGTGCTTTTCCATCACAACAAAATAACATACATGCCTGATATTTATGAATTACTATGGTACTGCATAATGCATTAGCTATTAGAGATTTATTTAATAACAGTTTTAAACTTAATGTACTCATGCAGCCAAGGCTGAAAATGTGTCCTTTGCTTACAAATTCACAACACGCTCCACCTACTATGTGTCAAATTAACTACTTACTCTCTGTATGGACACATAAAACCATAGGAGTAAACAAATCCAATTTTTATAAGTATATTTTCAGTAATAGCACATTAAGCAACCACAATTGTTACCACAGCTTAGTGTGGTACAAATCTGAAAAAAGGTTGTTTATTCATTGCAAAGGAGTTAATGCAGCTTTTAAGAATACCTGTCTATGTGTACGAGATGAAACAGCTGCTCTACAAGACGCTCATTCATAGACAGACTGGTGTGGGAGGGAATCTGGTTGTCTGCCAGTTTTTTCTGCAATTGCTCCCAACGGTAGTCCGCTTGAATTTCTGTACACCTTCAGCTATATTTGCAGCTATCACGCATCAAACCAATTAAACAAGCTTTAAATTGTTCCTGAGAAATGCTTAGAAATATATTACATGTGCTTCACAGATTGGTCTAACATGTCACTTTATCCACGTCAGAACCACACAGAATTGGTGTATATTTCCACTTCTTGATCTGATCCATAAGAAGTATTTGCTGTTAAACACTAACTTTAAAAGGACCCCTGAAGTTCATTATGACAGTAACATTTCCAGAGAAACAGCACATGTGCATCTGAATTTAGATAAGGCTTGTGCTCTGAACGTGAGGGCATGAGGGCTAACCTTGTGATTCCACTTATCACTCACACCAACTGTTGCCTGGGAGTAAGATAGTGAAAGTTGTCTGCACCCTGGGACTAATTTCACAGCCATCAAGGGCTGCAGGTGTTGAAAACAGGATTGTAGAGACAACATAAAGCTGTAAAGAAACACAAGTTTTACAACCTTCAGTGTGAGAGAAAAGGAATCTTTAAATAATCACATACGCACAGAATTTGTAGGAGGATCATTTATTGACTTAAGCAACTAAGTGCAACCATCCTCTGGCAAATCCATTGACTCTCTGAGGAGTGTTGGCGGTAATAAAGCAATAAATACGGTTGATATAAAATCAGGCCAGCATCTGATGCCGCCAGTTAAAAACATTTACAAAAGAATTCATAGCAGTCAGATAAATGGGCTGCCAGGTAGAGACTTAAGGCAAGATGGTCTTCTGCTTGCAGGATGAGTATGAGCTCCTTTTAGCCGATCATTTGACCTGTAACAGAGAACAATGATCAGAAACTTGCATTTGATCAGAGAGCTTTTTCATCAGGAGAGTCAGACTATTTGTGTACCTTTGTTTTTAAAAAGTCTTCTGGATGTTATTCAGGATGTCGCCGTAGACGAAGTTGAACAGCTGTTCTTTCGACTTGGTTCCATCTAGCTGCACTGTAATAGAACATAAACATGAGATCAGTAGGAGAAGCTTTGGACTGCATTAAGGTACAAGAAGAAATCTGCATGCAGACAAGTTGAGAAAAAGCTATAAAAATGCACTTACAGACGTCAACATTTGATCCCTCCATAGTGTTTTTGTGTTTCAAATACATGGGCCAGACATGACCATCAAACAGGCCGGGGGGGTCTGGCACCGAGTAGTTCCTTGAGCTGCATACAAAAACAATGCCAATTAAAAAAGAAAACAAAACGCAAACAGAGAACCAGATAAGAGGCGACAAGTGAGAACAGCGTCCTCACACTGCAGTACTTACCACCTCCTCTTTTTGCATTCTTCGTACGGGATGGAAATAAAGTAGCGTTGGTTCAACACGTCGATCAAAGGCCTGCAGGAGGGGGGGTGGGAATCAGTGTCAAATTTGACTGAAGCATTTTTTTTACGGTAACAAAACACAGGAATGTAGCCGGGATGCATTCTTACTCAAAGGTGTAGAGCAGAAAGCCTTCCACAATAAGGATGTGAGTCTCCTCCTCTTCCTTATTGTCAGACTTTGGGACGATCTCAGTATCCAGGGTGTTATTAACGCCATGAGATTTCTCAAACTTCACTGGGTTCTCCAACCATGCATAGATTGTGCTCATCATGGCGTCCATGTCCAGAGCAGTGATGACTGGAGAGCAAAGCAAGGGGCAAGGAAAAAGAAAGCATATAGAAATTGCAAAGAGCAATTCAGAAATACAGGTTTAGTGTTTGAATTTGACTTTATGGCATGCAGATTACAAATGAAACATTACAGCAGCAGCAGCAAACACACAAGACACAAACATACACACACACAGACACACTAACCCTTTCATAAAAACCCAGGCTTACCATCGTACTGCTTAAAGCCATCTTCACCAACTTCAATCTGATCTTGGGGCTGAAACATACATTGATAAGATGTACCAAGGTACATACCACTACACTCTGCTATAGGAAGGCTCTGATACTTTTTTAGTTTTACACACGACATAAAACTTTACTATGCAACACAGGCAGCCAAGTGTAAACACCTGCTTTACTTGTGTTACTCAGAGCGATCCCTTAAGTAAACTACATCACATTTTCAAGAGCGATGTTTGCATGTGGCTCACCTTGAAGAAGTCATCCTGGTGGACCACACAACAGTTGGGCAGGTTCTTGATCAGTCTGTTGGTGAGGGTGGTTTTCCCTCCGTTGGTAACGCTGCATGAGACACAGCAATAAAAAAACATCAAACATCGGATGATGCAACTAGAAAGTTATAGAGCTGTATAGTTTAATAATTGAAGAATTCATTTGCAAAAACAGATACAGATTAAAAAATATATATTTACTTTTAACAGTTACATTTTTAAGATACAGATAATTAGTAATGTCATTTTGACTTAGTAAAAGCCACCCAACTTGAATTGATTGATATTACATAAATCTAGTAATAGAAAAGAAATATGTTTTGAAACATTTTTACTAAATTTTCAAAAGTGAGTTATCTGTTTTTGCAAATGAACTCGACCTTTATGTACATGACCTGTAACATACATTTGGTAGTGCACATTATAAATTCAACAGTAAATGCCAAACCAATCATATCAGCATATTACCCACTGATTTAAAAGCAATAAATTATTTTTTATCCATACAAGATCATAATTTAGAAGCCACTTTTTTTTTTTAAAAACATCAAATATGTTATTGTAGTTGATTTTGCGCCTTCGGGTCAAAAAGGGTGCGCCGACCGAGCATACAGAGGATTTATTAATATCTGCTACATGTTTACAACACTTGGCTTCAGCTTCTTATTAATAACCAGTCAGCTTTCAGTCTTTAAATATGAAAATTGTCAACTGGTTTCTGAGTAGTTTAAACAGCATTGCAACAAAGAGGAAGCAGTAGTGTAGATGTCATGACCGCCTCCTCCACGTGTGCCGGCCTAGCAGCAGCTCGGTAAGCTAGCAGCTACATTCATTCACATCACTCACCCGCCGATGCCGATGATGTACTTCATGGTTCTGGATGGTCAGAGCTCGTAAACTGAGAATTCAAAGCGTCAAAACTTGATTCTGGATCGGAATGATCAGACGGGAAGAAAGCTTAAAAAGAGAAGGTTGCAACAGGAAACGTCAACTACTCGATTCCTCCATGGCACTTGGTGTAAGTGAGTAAGGGTGAGTGCAGCAGGGACGGAGGTGTCGCTCGGACGCGATGTTCCACCGAGAAAGAACCGTTTGCTCACTGCTACTGCTACACATACTACAGTCAGAGCCGTGATTGGCTATTTAAAGCCCTCAAGCCGCACAGAGAATCCACTACAACCAATCAGGAGCGAGAGTGACCGCAACTCCCTCCTCCTTCCTCCTTCTGCCCACTCTGCCTTCCTCTGTGCTGAACTCATGATGTAATTTAATTTTTTTTATGCAAAAATGGAAAAAAAGGACTTGTTGTACTGACTTGTGTTGCTCTTAACTCGGCTGTTATATAACTGTGTGATCGTTTATAGTTCCTTTAACAAGTGCAGCTCTTTTAGCTCATGAAACATAATTCGTTGTTATGCTATAAACGCCTTAACATTGTATAAAATGAGCTCCAGCCCAGTTCATTTTAACAGTCCAATGTAATTCACAACATCATTGCATAACACAGCCTTTAACATAGAATAACATACACAGTGGTCACTTCAAGTGTCATGAATCTCTGGGTTACAGTTCAATGACATCGTAATAACTTGTTGTTAGGTCTTGATGCAAAGCTTGAAATGAATTATGCTTCATTTCCAGTGGTGGACAAAGTACACAGCTTCATTACTGAAGTCAAAGTCTAGATCCACCTGGTCAAATATTACTCCAATACAAGTGAAAGTTGTTCTGTCAGATTATTACTTGAGTTAAAGTACTGGAGTACTTGTTTTTAAAAATATCTCAAAACGTTGTATTTTCACAAAGCATGAGTGCAGTCATGAATACATAGGAGTACATTCTGTTACATTATGTTTATAAACCATTGCTTGAAATCTCTCAACACTATACCATGGAATAAAAACAGAAACTAAGTTACTCCAAGCACAGACA
Organism: Notolabrus celidotus; assembly: GCF_009762535.1. NCBI lineage: Eukaryota > Metazoa > Chordata > Actinopteri > Labriformes > Labridae > Notolabrus > Notolabrus celidotus. The sequence goes on along the minus strand of NC_048274.1, from coordinate 32,824,250 downwards.
ACTTAGTTTGAAATGTTCATCTGGAATGAAACAAATGTTACGTAGCTCAACACGCTTTCTCAGGTTGGACAGTGAATTTTTGTTTGTTTGAGCAGAGTGGGAAACAGGGAGAACATTTCAAATGATATTTATCATTCTTAATTTCAAAAACCTCTAAAACAGGCTGAGATATGAATGTGGGTGCTCAGGTTGAGAATTATAGCCATCATTACCACCTCTACATGAACTGCCTGATCTGAGGGAAATCTGCTCTGTGTTTGCTCCACGTTCAGCCATGGAGACGCATGATATACAGGTACGACTAAACCACTGAGACAAACAGAACTACACAAACACATTTTGATCAGATTTCAGAAAAGAGAAGGAAATTCATAAGCTGACTTCAAAGCAAAAGTAGTGAGTAACTAGAGCGTTGATAGAAATGTAGAGGAGTAAAAAGTACAATAATTGTCTTCTGAATATAGTGGAGTAAAAGTAAAAAGTTCCCCCAAAAAATAGTACTCAAGTAAAGTACAGATACTCAAAAAATGTACTTTAGTGTAGTGAAAGAACAGCATTTTGTCTTTAACATTCAGCTGATGTTTTGATAATATTCTTTAGGTATCAGACACAATTTGGAGTGCAATATTAAAAGAGCATCTTAAGGATGTTTATCAATTTAAATAATGTTGCTTTTTTTGTAAAGTATTAATGAAAGAAGAACAGTTGTCTTTAACATTCAGAGGATGTTTGATAATATTATTTGGGAAAAAAAAGATTATTGAATGTTTTCTATAAAATGTTCCCATAATGTTACTTAATAACAAAGAAGAAAAACATTCTCAAAGCAACATGTAAAAAATGTTTTCAGGATGTTTGTGACACCTCAAATCACAACATTTTCTGTTTAAGAATATTCTGATGATATTTCATGAGAACAAAAACTGAATGTTTTATCTTTAATATTCAAAGGATGTTTTGATAACATTCATTGGGTCACAGATTATTGAATGTTTTTAGAATACGTTATCTGAGAACAAATTGTGAGCATAAAGACAACTTCCCGCTGAGAATGTTTCAAGAACATTAGGGCAAAATATTCTAGCACTGTTGTCTCCTAGCATTTTCTTAATGTTTTTAGAGAATGTTACTAGAGAACATTCTTTGAACACAAAGCAAACATCCCGCTGAAAATGTTACAGTAACATTCTCTGTGACATTAACAGAATGTTTTTAGAACAAAAACTGGCTAGCTGGGATAATTCGTTGTTATAACATAAACGCCTTAACATTGTATAAAATGAGCTCCAGCCCAGTTCAGTTTAACAGTCCAATGTAATACACAACATCATTGCATAACACAGCCTTTAACATAGAATAACATACAGTGGCCACTTTAACTGTCATGAATATCTGGGTTACAGTTCAATTACACTGTAATAACTTGTTGTTAGGTCTTGATGCAAAGCTTGAAATGAATTATGCTTCATTTCTACACACATTTCATGTTGTGATACAACCATTATCTGATTACTTCTTCCAACATTTCCCTGAATGTTTGGAAACATGTTTTTTCTTGAGTCTAGCATCATTTATGAATGACATTAGCTAATATCAACAATAGACAATACATCATAATTATGACTATGAGTTTTCATGGACTACCTCCCAATGCAATGCAGATGAAAATGTTCTTTAATGGCTTCTGCTTTATAGCAGATACGGTTCAAAATGCAAAATGTACCACAATTTTCTTATAAAATTGTGAATTGTGAAAGAATAATACACACAGTGTCTCATTAATTACCATATTACTGTAAATATTGCTTACATTAACACATTACTAATGAATGGTCGGAAAGGCATCGCTCTTTAAGGTTTGACTTACATAAATGCTTTAGCACAGATAACCTGCGCTTTGGGATCTTTGTTCAGTATAACAAGTATTTTTTGATTGTGTTGGTCTCACTTTTACTCAGGTTTTACCAAACACCAGTATTGATAACTGAACTTATGCCATTGCATATTAGACAAGAACAAGGCAGAGTAGGTTTTGGTGTGGTATCCAAACTGACAATAAATAAAATAACCACAAAGAAATAAAAACACTGTGAAAATAATAATGTAAGTGAAATATAAGTAATAATGTTACTCATCAGAGAGTTGTTACACCTTCATCAAGAATACATATTCTGCACTTCACATGGTGGTGGCATTACGCTTATCTAATCCAAGGGAAGGAGTGGGCCTCTTTTGACTGCTGGGACCTTAACAGACACATGTTAATTATAGGTCACCTTTGCATTGTGGGAATTGTGCAGATGACCTGTCAGATTATTGTGTTGTCCTCCCAGCATTGTTATTACTACAGTGTTATCAGACACCTCTCACTATACATAATAAACCATATAAGGCCACCAGCCCTGCCGTGCCCTTAGAAACAGCTCGTAGTAGTTTCTGAATCAGAGACAGAGACAAAACATAAGGAATAAATAGAGGACAGCATCTCTTTACACACACACACACACACACACACACACACACACACACACACACACACACACACACACACACACACACACACACACACACAAACACAAACACTTCTGTGGTGTTTGTCTCACCAGCCTGCAGCTAACCTCTGTTTTGTTTAGAAACTTCCCAACCAAATCCATGACACAGTTTCCTGAGGTTGCACCAAAATATTACTTGTGTTGGGGTTTACACCCTCTAGAACCTCAACTATGAAGAGGAAGTTGCCAAGTGTGGAATTCAGTTCAGCTTTAAAGATCTCTATTCATAGTTTTCTTCAGCTTTATTCTGCCAGTTTGGAGGCTGAGACTGAGATTTTCCAGATTTTCCTTAAATCTGCAACACAGAGTTGCACAGAAATTCATAAGCATGGGCAGAATCTGGTTTTACTTTTTCAGCTGGGTCAAGCTGACATGAACATAGATTTCCATTTTCCCCTTTCTCATTTGACCAGCATGTGATTATATAACAATGTTATAACCTCTGAATGTCACCATGAAAGGATGTTACAGGTGTAACATAATGTTATCATTTATTTAACACGTGGGCAAATTTTTATAACTTTGTTATACTTTTATTTTTTACAGTCTCCTATTGAATACTTCCTGATTTGAGTGAGATTAAGTTTGACAAGTTTTACTCTGTAAATTAAATATTTTAATGCAATAGTTCAGTTACAAGACTACTAACATACTGTAAATGTGTTAAATGGTGCTAACAGTGAAAAATATCTAAATGTAAATGGACAAATTAAATTCAGATCTACAGTCCACCTTTGTTTTGACAAAGTTCTTACGCACGTCCCTCGTGTTAACCTGTGATGGAATAAAAAAATCTGATCCTTTACTGAGGTAAAAGTAATAATAAAGTACTAGTTTAAAAGTAAAACACTACAGGTAAAAGTTAGGAATCAAAACAGGCTTTAATAAGGAAGTATCAGTATAAAGTATGATAAGCACTGGATTGTTTATTTTTTTTTATTAATTAAAATAAATTAATAAATGAACTTTTGGGCAAGAATATCTCTATTCTAGAAAGTTTACTTAATCACATTTCAGCCCCTTGTCTCAAACAAGCAGGGCTGAAAGGCTCTTCATCTATTAGTACTTAATATATTAACAATCAAGAGCTAAATCTGAGCTGGAGCAAGGGGCAAACCAGTGGTCATGTGAAGTACTATATAATTGTTAACCAAATCTCTCATGTATTCCCTTTGTCATCACTTTCCAGCACATCTGACACACTAATTTTACCCAACAGTTGGCTGAAAGGGGCCCAGATCTTTTCAAAGGTTTCACCTTTCGTTTCAGAATTAAAGTCACCTTCTCCATGGCCTAACATTACTCCATGCTGTTGATCCACCTCTGGATATTCCTCCACTTCACTTTGAGTTGACACAAAATCCCAAGAGTGTCTTTTATAACAGATCAGGATGAAAAAAATAAAAGTATTGCCTTCTTTTTGCATTCAAAAGGCAGAACTTTGTCTTTGACATGGGTTTGGAAATATATGCCAAGGTAATACATTTTAAACCAATAAAAACACTTAAAACAACAACATATTCAAAACAGACTTAATAGAGTTTCATTAAGAGGGTACCAGCTTATTGAATTAATAATAGTGCTACGTCCAGTTTGAGGTACCAGGTTGAGGTCAAGTGTCCTTACTGACTGAGTTATTTTACGGCAACTGGAGGAAATTATTTCTCATGTTTTGATATTTTACTTGATTATGTTTTTTGTTTTTTTTAAATAAATGTTAAATATCGTGATAAGATTAAATTAAAAAAGTATAAAAACTACATCTCAAGTATAGTGGAGTACAAGCAAAAGGTTATAAAATAAAAAGTAAAAGTACAATCATAACAAAGACAACACACATGGTTGATAACAATCCGGTGCTGTTTTACTGAGCTAATAATGAGACTATCATTAACATTATTTTGATTATTTCACACAAAGTGCTCTATGTGTTATAAAGTAAACCAAACCTGTATACAGTTATCTTTCTTTGCATAAGTTATTTCATAAATAGAGACAGTTTCCTTGAGTGCTCTTTTCTTTGCCATTGTCATACGGCTGTGTGAGGATGTGATATGGACAAATGTCCTGATCAGTGTGTCCATTCACATCATTAATGTCATACACGCTTCGTCATGGAAGTCTGCTGCCCTGAATGAGCTTCATTAGACGTCATCAGTTGTCTCACATTCCTAAGCGTTTATGATAAAGAGACAAGTGTACAGATAACTTTTGTCTCTTTGTACATGCATGCTAACATTTTCTCCCGGCTGTTTTCTCGGTCACCATGCCTGTTTAATTGTAGTCTAATGGGAGAATATTGTGTAACCATGTTTCCTGACATGAACCTGACAATGTGGTGAATCATCTGCACAACAAATATTGCACAGCCCCACATACGAACGTATCACATACCTGTGAGATTCTGTGGGCTCTGTGAACACACTCTGCTGACTGTACACAGTGTTCTGCTCTGATCCCCCCTCTCTTTGCCCTGCCATCACATTTCACCTCACACTTTCAAAGAGTCACATTTGTGTCAGCCTCCATTTTTCACGTTTAATCTGATTGTATTTCCATGAATGCCAGATTTTCTGCGTGACTGCTGTCTGTTCACAGTGAATTCAGGAAATCTATTCTCCAATCTGGCCATGTGATGCACTTTCTGGAAAGTGTGCAATAAAGACGCCAGAGCACTGAACTGGAAAGTGTTGAATGGAGTAAAATCTTGAATTTCTATTATGATTGTGCATTTGTAGTAAAACATGAAAAGTTACTTTGGTATGTTCTGCACACTTTGTCCTGCTCTTATTGTTCATCAAACAAAATCAAAGACTCCTGACTGCCATCTGCTGGCTGTGATTGAACCTATGTTTGAGACATTTCCTCTTTATATTGAAATTGAGGCAGGCTGCACTTCTTTCTATCATGAAATCTCTGACAAAAGTAGAAAAACAGAATAAATTATTCAAGATATTTATATTTTTGTCATCTCAGAACATATAAAACCCAAATGTCCAATTTCTTTTAGAGATTTCATTCTGCAAAATGAGATGCATCAGGACTTTTCAGCAGTGAACGAGGGAAGTTAGAGTTAAGAAAAAAATCAAGGAGGTTGACAATACAACATTTTTTACAACTAAATAAGAGTCAACTTTATTTTTTTTTCCTTCTATCTTACACTGTGCACTTTATATGATGGCTAGCATGCATCAAACAAAAACATAAATGTGAATATTGTATTGTGCTGAATTATGTGTTATAAAAATACAACATATTGCAGAGGGGGCAAATATGGGCGTGACAATTGTGCAGTGATTTATGTTTCTCAGATGATGCAGCCGTTATCTCTGAAACAGCTTCTGTACCGTCTCACCGTGTTGGTGTTCATTAGTGTCGAATGAAGCAGAAAATTGTTCCATGAGATATTGAAGCCAGACTGAGATTTAAGAGTTTCACAGTTAAAGAAAATTGGAAACGAGTGGCTTTGAGTCAACCTTCATTCACATTTTAATTCACTTCCCTTCTCGTCAGATAGGTGGCGCTGGTGTGCTTTTAAGCTGGCTTGCCAAACGCCGTAGACTCAGAAGAAGACGAACAAACAATTACAGAAGAAGAAAAACAACAGCAGTGAGTTTCTCATGTGAAACAAACTATGGAAACAATGGATCCTTCTCAGCAGCTACAAGTAGGCATACACATTAAAATAAGAACCTTTTATATTGTAACAATTCATTATTAACTGACATGTTGAATACCATCCTGTCAGCTATGTGGTGAGTTCACAGTGACTTAAAGTCTTCATCGAAGATGTCCTCTAGAGGAGTTCTTTATCTTTCCAACTCTCAGGTTGTCTGCTAACTAGCTTCAGCTTATCAGAAAATGTGTTTGTCGGAATTCACTCAGGGGATCCGATTAGAATGTTTTAAAACTTAAAATAAAGTCAGTATTCAGTTTCCACTATAAAAAAATCACAATAAACTACATAAAACCTAGCAAAGCAATGCTACTGCTATTGAATGCCATTTAGATGTTATTCGGCAGACTCAGGATCATGTATCAATCCAGAAGAGACTTTCCCTCCCTTCTCTGCAGAAGTGTGTTAATTGCTGCACTCCGAGCAGATACCATTGTCCATTTTGTTCTCCAGCTCTGTTCAAGCCCTCAAAGTACTCCAAGATCATTGAGCATTTGACACTGCATTTTAGGTCATCAGTTTCGCTGGAGGTAAGGGCTTTACTTTTTTCTTTTATTGTTATCTAATGACTGTGTCTTCAGTGTTACTCATCACCCATTTCATCCTTTCATTGAATGCCCCTTTCTATTTTCAGATAACACGATCCACAAATGCGGAGTGGAGTGCAGAACACAGACCCATTACCACTGTTTGTTCTGTACATCATGCTGATAAGGAGAATAGATTTCAAGAAACATCTAGCATCATGTAACAAGGTTAAGCAGCTGATCGCCCAAATATCAACTCAGAGAGTCCAAACTGAAGGACTGAGGGCTTCTTTGGTGTTCTCAGAGGGGGGTGAAATCCCTTCATTCAACATGGTAAGGCTGTGAGCATGCACTTATGTATTACGTTTTTTATCTTGGTTCTGTTTCTTCTGTCTCAGGTTGCTTCTTTTTTAACACAGAAGTTAGCTACACATTAAGGGGGTTGTCAGGCGGGTTATGTAAATCATTGGTTTTAATCAAGCTTGTTTCCTTTATTGTGGAAGGAAAATAACCTTTCCTGACTTTTCCATCTGAATTCTCCCAACCATCAACACAATATAACCCCCTTTTTTGTTGTAATTACTCGATGGGACCAAAAGTGAAAAGACAGATGGGGAGGCAAATGTTGGCTTTGGAACAAGGACTTTAACATGTCTGCCGCATGTTTAGTGGGTATATGTAATTAGTTCTCTTGATACTATTTGGATCTTAATCAAGTCTCCCTGAACGTGAGCCTGTACCTGATTTTGTTGTTAAAACATTTTTCTTGTCCTTACATTAGCGCACTGATGACTTCAAAGACACAAACTTCAACTTGGATACAGACAACCACAACGACCAAGGATCGAGCAGCAGCCACTCCGTGACCACCCCTGACCGTGAATATGAAACAGTGTGGTCCAGCTCTTCTACATGAAACCAAACTGTTCAGATAGACTTTGATAAACCTCAAGACTGTGATGAATTCTACTTCATGTATCTGGTGAAAAAATTCAAAAAGTTGTCCTCTGAGAAGAAAGCCAGTGTAAGGATGAAAATTGAGAGACTCCTCTTTGAAGCAGAGTTTGATTAGAAAAGAGGTCGCACACACATGAACCAAGATAGTTTTGTTGTTTGGTGATAATACTTAAAGTTTTGGGACAGTGTCTGCGCTATCCACCACAAATTCAGTGATGGAGAAAAAACTGTTTTGGAATAAGCTTTAATGAAGGTGAAGCATTGTTACGACTACCTCAGCTGAAATGCCACATCGCTTCTGGGGCCTCTTTGACAAAAAAATGCTACATGACATCGATTGCTCTTGTGTTAATTTACTGATATTTCAGCATGAGCATGCAAAAAGTAGGACTCTGCAAATGACTTGCAAAAAAAAGTGTGCGGTACGATGCAGCCAGCCTATCAGGTTAGAGTGTGAGCAGTGTTTACAAATAGCCTCTGTGAAATGCAGAAGTTTCTTTAAGTATGAACCAAAAAGTAACAGGATATGAAAGCTAGACAGGACCTGAGAAGCAATTTACTTGGGATTACATTTTTAAATCCAGAATGCTGCTAACAGCTGCTGTCCTGTCATCAGAGAAGAAGAAGAGATAACCGTGCAGGGTGATTTAGGGTTTTCTGTGATAGGAATCTAACTGTATGCAAACTGTTTGTTTTCTATGTTGATCTGTTTTTTTTAAATAAGAGTTTAAAGTTAACAAGTTTGTATTAAAGCAATTGGTTCAGATTAGAAATTGACAGTTTATATTTTTTGATGATATCTTTTAACCAAAGACAACTTGTGTGAGATTGTTGCAGCCTACCGCAGACAAATGCAGGAGAAAACATCTCCCATTTTGTTTTTTTATTTAAAAAATGAGCTGTTTGTATATTTGAACCACAATAAGGGTTATCTTTATTCAAATAAAGTTTTGACTGGCACAGTGACTGATCTACGAGTGTGCTGTTTGTCATCTATTTGTATCTCTTTCACAATCGTCTTGGTAGAATGAGGTTTATTTTCGTACAGTTGCAGTTACAGTGCAGTTGTTCAGTGTGTGGATGAGGACAGAAATCCTTGCAGGATTATAAAGAACTTTGTTACACAAAGTAAAATGGATTTCCATAGATGGATTGATGGATTAGGAAAAAACTGCTATTAAGTTAAAGTAACCAGAGATATGAGAGTCCTTCAGTAGACGTCCATGCTTAGTTGAAGAGACAGTGGCTGGTTTAAGAGGGTATAACACAAATGATGAGCTAGCATTGCTGTATCAAAGTAAAGTAAATACTTTGAAGATGATCTGTGTAATATCAGAAATGATTCCATCTTTACCTAATCCAGTGAGAACAATTTCTACATCTTTGAAGCATGCATTAAAACAATATATAACACATGTAGCTCGGGGAAAGAGGATTGAATGCATCATATATACCAGAAAACTTTATATAAACTGATGTTTATGCACCAAAATACCAACAACTAAAATTGATTTTTTCTTGTGATGGGACATCACCAGTAGAGGGCACTGTGGCAGTCCTAAAATATAATTCTATATTATTATATTGTAGTATTGTAATCATTTTACAATTTTCTATCTTAGTCAGTCTCAACATTTTTGTTGAGAAACAAGCCATATGTTTAAAGAAGTACAGTTTAGGACAAGTGAGGACAAAAGTATGTTGGGAACAAATATGTGTCGCTGTCTCCAAGAGGACACAGAAGAAGAGAGGAGGGTTGCTGTGATGGATTATTTCATTCTTCTTAACTTTCAGTCTTTTTGGAGTTTTTTTCTCAGACACTATGACATTAACTGAGGGATAAGTAGGCTTTTTTTTATAATCAAATGTGAAACACTTAAATTCTGCATAGTGTAATTGCATCGGGCTAATTTCCGTCTAGAGACCAGACACGTTCTTTGGTTTTGTTCCCAAATACTTAATTTTTTATTACAGCAGCACCAACTAAAACAAACTGACTCATGTTGTGCAGATATTTGTGAAGGAACATGTTGAAAGAAAAACATGTTTACACCCCTCCTAAACTCTGAAAGCAGATGTTTGTTGTGGAGATGGGTTCTGTGTTTTCGTCAGAACCTTCAGATCTTTTAATGGGACATCCTTCCTATGGTGCTGAAAACATGCTTAGACTACACATCCCCATACAGCAGCCATGGATCAACAGAGTGAGAACAGATACAGTATGTAAGAGATTTTCTGTCCTCCGCTGCAGTCAGTTCATTTAGACAGAGGTCAAAATACTGTGACTGTGAGTTTAGCAGGGAGATGAGCGGCCAGAAGGATGTAATTACTTTTGTAAACCACAGGTCAAAGCCAGGTAGTCCACTGTGAGGACAACCCACAACATCAGTGTGTGGTCGGGACAGTTTGCACAGAAACGTAAACAGTCACTCAGCACGTTATTCCTCAGAAAGTTTATATTAGGTTCATCTAAGAGCTTTGGTTTACAGTCCTTATGTGACTTCATTCTATGTTAGATTTGGGGAGCAGCATCTTAAAATTGAAAGTTGTTTGCTTAGATTCAGGGTCTGAACAACACAGAAAGCCCCAAGCGTTGATCAAACTGTCCACAAGAGTGTCTACGTAGTGCAGAAGGAACACACATCATTTACAACAGCTCATTCTACAGCACGACAGACATAAGTTCTGTATCTTAATTAATGAACAAACACACAGAATAGTTTATTTTAACATTTAATAAAAGATCTTAGTGTAAGACCAACAATGAATAAAAAACAATGTTTCTTTTTCTACAGATATGTCTATTCACATTTGTTGCAAAAAGGATGAAATTATATTTAAGAATGATCCCTGCTTTACTTTAGTAGAGAAACACAATTCTTGCCAACATCCCTACAGTCTACAGCAGCTTTAATGTTAAAGTTTAAAGTTCTCTGTTCTCTGACATCATTTGACTCTTCCACAATAATCAAACATTCCGAAATATACTATATATTTTTGCAAGCAGTTAAAAACATGTCAAGTAACATGTTTAGTATGTTTGTCAGCTGTCCTGATTGGACTATAAAAAACATTAAAAAGTAAAGGTGTTAACTGCTGTGAGACTGAAAGAGAAGGACAGGAGAATTTAAAAACCTGCAAGTATCAGGTCACCAGATGTTACAGAACCCGAAATCAAGTATGGACTAGAATTATATCTACTCACGTAAAGTCTGTTTATGTCTGAGGCCATTAAAGTTCAAATCATCTGATTACTTAAACAATTCTATTAACATCATCATAAAAAGTCACGAGTCAAAAAAGTGCTAAAAGTGTTAACAGTCCCAGCAGCCAACCGAGAATCAAACCAAAGGTCAGAACAGACAATCCTCTTCAATGTCTGCTCCTCTGCTGTGGTTTGAAGACATGGCAGGCAAGGATGGAGCACAGTTGGATGGTTGATTGATGAGTTTCTAGTCATCACAGCCCAGCAGCTCCATACGTAAAGTGATGCGTTCATGCCATTCCCAGGGCATGACTCTGACATAGCGAGCGTAAAATGGAGGCTCAAATAGATTCTTCTTATGGGTGTTGTTATCGATGTTTCCTTGGAAAAGCTGCAGATAGATGTAAGGGTTACAGTTAGGATGACACAATTAATAATGGAGCAAAACGTACAGTATAATGAGCTTGTTTAGATCTGTGCTGTGACAACTCTGTTTAATACAAAGCTGGCTCAAATGTCCACCCAACATCTTCCTTACCACTGCTATATTAAATGAACTGTGCCTCCTTCTAACAGCCTTTAAACCAGGATCCCTGCAGCCCTGCCCAGATATCAAGAACATCCAGACCACAGCCCAGCATCAGTATGTTATGAGTCTATTGACTCTTTGCTCTGTAAAAACATCAAAGCCTGCTTAACTGTTTTATGGGATCATTTATGTGAAACAGGCACAGATGTAAAAGGTTCTTATTTAAGTCAGAGAAAGAGGATGAGCTGCAGACAATGGATCTTCATAAAAACTGAAAGCTTGGAGCCAAAGTGCTGCTTGTATTTTGTATTACTCATTACTGTATGAGACACATTGTAAGACAGCGCTGTGTATATTTTATTTATTGATAATTCCAACACTGAACCCAAGGTCGAGCCTTGGCTTATTGTGAGCATAAAGCGAAGACTCCAGCTGATTGGATCCAGTTGTGAATGGAAGCTAAGAGTTGTATTTGCTTTGCAGGTGTCGGAGCGTTCCATGAGTTGAGTATTTTTGCTCATGTTCTGTGTTTATTTGTTTTACTGTTTAATGGACTCTACATATGTTTGAAGATATGTGAACAAAATCTAAATAAATGAATAGACAAACTCAAACTTCAGTGACCCACTGGACATTGTTTTTGCCCAACCTGAACATGCGTTAGAACTAGCTCCTCAGTATCCTGATTTATTTAAGATGAAATAAGTTTATTAAAAATTGGGTCCGAAAGATGGAAATTTGTAATGACTTACTTCAACAAACCTAATATTTGTCTCAATCAGTCAGTGAATTTTGAAACAAGTTTGGTCGACCCTTCACACATAAATGTACTTACTTTGAGCCTCAGCTCCACCTGGTGTTCAGTATCAGAATTATATACAGCATACTTACAGCCCTTTGACTTACAGAATTCAAATAACAACTAACACACGTTCTTTTTTAATATGCAGTGCCTGGAATCAATATTCAATCCCATTTCAATAATTAAGAGAGTTGTAATAATGGGATGATAAATGAATTCATCTGGGCTTTTCGCTGTTTGATTGACAAACAGAAGCAGACCAACAAGCAAAGAACTGTGATTAGAAAGTAGTAAGTTGAACCTAATCCTAAGAAGTTTTACAGCAATACAGTTATTAGTAAATTATCTGTAATATCAAAAATACTCCCACATTTAAAATAATAGACAACTTTGTATGTCAATTACACACAAAAATATTAATTGAAATGAAATTTTTATTTATAGCTGTGACACAAAAACAAATGTTAAAGTTCAGTGGGGTGACTACTTGTGCAAGACACTGCAATAACAGGAAAGAGAGAATGCATGACTTCTTGGGTTGTGTCTTACAAACTGAAGTTTCTTTTTGTATTACTTTTGAAAACTTTAAGTGATTTTACACAAAACCCCCCCCCAAAAAAACAGTATTATTAAAATGATTCATGCCTAACCTTATCATTTCCAGTGTCAGCCTCCTTTACTATACTCCAGGACTCTCCATCGTTACTGTAAGCAACTTTAAACACGGACACAAACTGCACCACGCCGAAGTCTTTGGCCCCCTGAGTGATGATGCCTGTGAGCCGCTTCGCCTTCTCCAGATCAATCTGATGAAGAAAAAAAAGAAACTGTCATTCTCTGAAACATCTCCGGGATTATGAAGGTTATTTTTTAACAACAATGAGTTTCTACAGCTGAAATCTCCCTGACCTGTAACCACTCTGATCGGTTGCTGTGCGCAGGAGACCAGGCGTTTGTCTTTCCCGTCTTATCCAGCCGGGCAAACTGAGGGTGCCACGTGAAGGTGTCGATTCCCCACGTGCGGTAGGAGCTGGAGGCTGTGAGCTGCCCGTCTGAGATGAGGCGAGACTTCATTCCCAGAGAGGCTGAGCAACCTGCCGTGTTCGAATAAACTGTGAATCCAAGGATAAGCAGAAAGATGGAGAAGGTAGGGGAAACCACCAGCGACAGACAGAGAGAGAGAGAGATGATTACACCCAAAGAAAAGATGAATTAACTTTACCTTTCTTCCCTTAACACGTTTACTCAGAGAGGAAGGGTCTGATTGATCTGATTTTCACACCCAAAAGAACCAAGAAGAAGCAACACAAGGAGGCAGAGAGAAAGAAAACTTCTGCAAAGAGGTTTACATGCACATTGTGTTCAGTGATCATGCTTCTCTGTAAATGTTGTTGTCTTTATGTTCAAACAAAACCAAGGACTGAAGGATGGAGGAGGAAAAAACTCAGCTGCAAACTTCAGTCTCTGCTTGTACTTGGAATTGCTGCTTTTATTGTTGCATGTTGAGGTCTACCCACAGAGAGTTTATGCTATACATTCTCTTTGTAACCACAGCTAGATGGAGGCCATATTATGTAGATGAACTGTTTTACTCTCTCATTATGCTCGTCAGACTCACCACAGAAAGACGGAAACAACACAGTAAAGCAAGAGACAGAGGGAACGTATACAAAAGGGAATATCCGAAATTTTACCCACTCAGGAAATTCACACTAATATTTTCAACCACAGAACACAAAGGAGAGTTCAGGGGGTATAACTTGATTTTACTTTAACTTATCGTGTGTCAAATGTTCCTTTGCATTAATATCAAACCTGTTTAAAGTAATAAAGTATGTTCTCTGTGTGTTTACCGTTGAGTTCACAGCCCACCAGCTCCATGCGGAGCGTGCAAGCCTTCCGACAAACCACAGGGATGATTCGGATGTACTGGGCCACGATGGGAGGATCAAAAAGGTTTGTCTTTGTGCTCTCATTGTCTATATTTCCCACAAAAACCTGGAACACAAAAATACAGGAAATCAACATCCACTGTTTGAGATAAATCTGGTACAGGAGCACAAAACATGATGAACATGTAAAAGGAGGGAAGTCCTCTCACCTTGTCTCTACGCTGTCCATCCAGTCTGTAAGTGGTGTAAGCTTGTCCATCAAAGCTGCTCGCCACCTTGAAGGCTTTGATGTACTCAGCAGTGCCCATACGGCTGGCACCCTGACTGATGAGTCCCGTCAGACGCATCTTCTTCTGCAAATTAATCTGTTGTTCAAAGAAAGAAGGTGTCGATCAGCCTCATGATCTCAAGTAGTGATGGGACATCCGGTTCTTTCAGTCGAACCCGGTCATTTGGCTCAACACAGAATTAAGTGTGCATTAAGCAGCTCTTTATTTAGTACCACTATTGAAATTACATCATGCATTATAATATCCACAATTCAATAACTGTATATTATGTTCATATAACCAGCATTTAATTTAATTTGCATGTGAAATCACCTCGATCCAGGGGTTTCTGTCGTGAGCAGCCGACGTCCAGGCGTTGACGATGCCTTGGTTATTGAGTCGAGCTAACTCTGGACCCCACCGCTGAAGACCCAGGATGCCGTAGTGCACTGAGGAGGATGAAATCTGGGACTCCACGATGGCTCCTCCCTCCATCCCCAGCAGAGAGATGCAACCTAGAACACATCATTAAAAAACATTCAGGGTCAAAGCATGTAGTTTTAATGACTTCTCTTTAGCAGTATTTAACTGTCACTAAAACAGTTTAATGTACATGAACTATAGAGAATATTTTTGTTTAGCATTCACAGGTAACAATAGTTAACGAGTGTAACAGTAGGGATGAAAAAATAACAATTTTGTGTGTCTATTTTCCATTTAAGAAAGTTGCCTTTACAGGACACGACACAGCTCTAACTTTAATAATATAGGGAAATATGAAATGTATTTTTTCTTTGTACCAACTTCAGGAACACATTATTAGATTAGACTCTAAACTGTGTGTGTGTGTGTGTGTGTGTGTGTGTGTGTGTGTGTGTGTGTGTGTGTGTGTGTGTGTGTGTGTGTGTGTGTGTGTGTGTGTGTGTGTGTGTGTGTGTGTGTGTGTGTGTGTGTCATGAACATACGTAGCTGGCACTGCTTTCCCACGTACGGAGAGAGACACTGGCAGGTGTAGTCTCCGTCAAGATCTCGACACATCCCTCCGTTCTTACAAGGCTGATCAACACAGTCATTCACATCTGAAAAACACAACAATAACTTGCTGCATTGTTTCTAAAAACTGACATTAACTTTAGCAGAGAGTAAGTGAAATATCCTGTGAAACACAAGACATTGAAAAACAACAGAAGATGCCTTTCTCCAGTTTAAATCCATGTGTCTTACAGTACAGTGTGTATTTATGTAAGCAAACTAACAAGAGATCAAACTACAAACTGTAACTGACAAACTAATTTCATGCTTGCTTCATTTATTCAAGTAATGTTTAATTTTCTCCACAGGGTGGCAGGCTTCCACAGCATGTCTTGATTTAACATGAGCAGTGTACTCTTCTCAATTAACTGGGCTGACCAAAATATTTTCATGGATTGAAACCAAACTAAATGATCAATTGCCTTAAAATCTACTGATTAAATAACATAGCTGACCTGACTTTTCTAGAAACTGCTGAGTCTTGAGTCTTTAAGAGTTAGCAGGTGACTGAAGGTAACTGACTATTAAAATCCATTTGTAACAATAGTCTCTGCATCTGGTCAAAAACAGTCTTTTTTTATGGGAATTGTTAGTTTGATCTGATATTTAATGTATTTCTATGAAGTTTCTCTAATCCTAACCTAAGATGTGAAACAGCTGTCATTTCTCCTAGATCAGGTCTGAGTGCAGCTTTAGCTCCTGTTTGTTGAGGCCTAACTTACTAACTTTAAATAAAAAGTGGACTTAAAATGGCTCATTAGAAAACAAATACAAGTTAGTGTTCCAACTACTTTTTTCTCCAATGCTTTCATGTGTCTTTCTTCTGGAGCACCCCTAGTTTGTGCGTACAATATAAACCCATCTGTCTCCATGTCTGTTATGATATGAACGATTAATGCAAGTTAATACATCACCTAATTAAGCTGCATTGCACTTAATTGACGGGCAGTGATACTAAATAAGAATCACCGCATATCTATAAATGTGTTAAATTTCCCCTCAGTCTTGTTCACCTGTCTCATGCACACTAATAAATACTTCCAGACTCCGGAAGTAAAGCAGATGACATGTTGACGTAATAACACATGGGTCTGTTTAATTCCTATTCCTGTAAGCACTAAGAGGATTGCTCACAACTCAGAAACAAATAACTGTATGTTTGTGACTAAACTGGCACAACACAGCTGATGATCCCTTCAGCAGACAGACTGTAAAATAGCTTTGCTGATATCCTCTGGGATTACTTTCCACTTGTTTGGAAACAGTGTTGACGTGACGTCTTCTTTTAATGCTGTACCTGCAGGTGAAATATAACGTCTGAAATACTTAAACTATTTAGCTTTCATATTGTCTTACTTCAAACTTATGTTTGTTCATTTACTGAACATAATATATGGGACATCTGTCTTCTCCTACTTCAAGCTCCTCCACACACGTCCAGTCTATGACGTCTGACCGACTCAAATATAGAAAATGTTAGGGAGTAGACGGCCAGGCTGTGCAAACACTGCATTTGGTGGTCAGGCTGTGGGCTTTGGGGTGAGCTGTTCATTCACAAAAAATGTCTCTTGACTCATGGCAGGAGTTAAAGTCCTGCTTTTAAACCATAATTATAAAATAAATCTTTCATCTTGAGTTATGCTTTTAACAGACAAACACAAGTTTATAGTGGACCTATTTTCTCACAATCCCAAACAAAGTGAGTGAGTCATTCCCTCAAGAGGATCTTAAAAAGGACGTTGACATTCACAGAGAAAAACCCTTCATTTCCTCTCTTCTGAACTGTAAACTTCAGCAACATTTCTGAGCCAACTAAGTCAATAAAATAAGAGGATATGATGGATTTTACTATTATCAAATTCTTCCCCTGATTAGCTGAATCTTAGGCACAAACAGAAGCAGTGTTGAACCTGAGGGGACGGCCTCTGCATACTAAAGAGACTTGGAGTGGGGTTTTGTTAATTAGCCAAACTGAATGACCGCAGGATCGTCTGAAAGAGAGCCTTTCATGAAACTGCTGAACTGACAACACGTCTCCTTCTGCTCTAATGCTATGACAGGATGGAAAAACCTCATGTGTTCACACGCCTGCTCAAAGTGGACTGGACTGTCTGTATAACGCTGCCTGTCGACTAGTTTGGAGAAGTCTGACATGACTTTCTCACTTTTTTACTTTTTCTTGTAAAAGATCAAATATTTTGGTTGTTTTTGTATGTGGCAGCTTTCCTGTACCATAAAATATCTGAACATCAAGACTCAGTAAGTCAATGTTCAAGTAGAACTGCAGTCATTTCAAGCTTCGTTAGATGTTTGATTGACAACATGGATGTTATGTGTGTCCCTTGAGTGATTGCTTCATGATTTCTAATTGGTTCATTAACTGGAGTTAACCTGACAGTCCCTTTTTTGTATTTTGCTGCTTATTTGTCATTATTGTTGTTGTAGTAAAAATATATTTTATCCTTACTGTTATTCCTGGACTCTTAATAATACAATAAAATATTTTAAAATATGTTAAAATAAAATCTGATACAATAAATTAAGTACATTTTGTAGCATTTGATGTCACGTTTACACATGTTGACCCCAGAGGAAGAGGTTGTTACTTTTATAGGGCTAATTGGAGTCCAAATTAATTAAACAAAAATAAAATTTGTAATTGCTTTTCTAAATTTTCTTCATGTGAGATGTAAAGAAATGAATTAATATAAAGGTGTATCTTATAGCTGCAAAAGGCAAGAGAAGCAGCTCAGACTCAAGAATCACATTCAGAAGTAACTCACTGATCTGACAGTGCACTCCCTCGAAGCCTGGCTGGCACTTGCAGATGTACTCGTTGAAAACATCTCCTCGCCTGGTCGGAGAGATGACCTCACAGGACCCATCGTTCTTACAGGGGTTAGGACCGCAGGGTCCTGAGGGAAAGAAAGAGGGCCAGGGATGAGTCTGTAAATATCATTCATGTTTATTTTTAATTAAAAAAGGTCTCTCTTTGCTGTACCTGTCTCTGTCAGGTTGCAGGTGTCTCCAGCGAAGCCATCTGCACAGATGCAGATGAAGGGATCATCTCCAACTCCTGACACACATGTTGCCCCATTATGGCAAACATTCACCTTACAGTAGTCACCTGAATAAACCAGATACAGAAAAAACAGGAAGTTGAAGGTATAAACTATTACCCAAAGACATCATGACAGTAGAAAAACAGCTACTACTAATACATTAACATTTGAGCTATTTTCTATTACAATGGTGAAGTATTCCTTCTGCGAAGACGATTGTCAGACACACTCTGACTGCCAGCAGCTACTTTAGACTGCAGTGCAGATGCAGCACATGCTGTTGTTTTGAATCCCTCACTGAATCTTGGGGGTGAAACTCTTGGCCTCATGATCTTGTTATGCTGTAGCTGTTGTCCTCTTAACCCTCAAGGTTTAAGTCAAACGTCAACAGATCAGGTCTTACTCAGTCTGTGGAGGGAGTCTAACGTCATTCTGGGAAAGGGGTGAACTCAAAGTGATAGCTAGAGGACTATTATGTAGATTCAGGCAGGAACTATGAAAGGCTAATCAGAACATCATTCCTGAGAATCAATAAAAAAGGTTCCTTCCAGCAACTTAGGAAAAGACTTGACAAAGTGAAGATGGACGAAAACATTTAAAGAGTATCACTGTGACAGAAACTTGAGATTGGGGCTTCAACTTTGAATTTCATTTGGATGAAACTGCTTTTTGCAATGAGTTACTTGATGTATAAAACATCTCAAATCTGGGAAAAGAATCAATCGTTTCTCAAAGATCTTGTAGGAGGTTATTCCAATCACTTCCCCCTGGTAAACTGCCTTGCCTCTGAATCTCCACACAAACTTTCTGCTAAACATTTGTAGCTGTCAAAAGAAACCTTGTGACATTACCAGGACTCTGAATGACTGAACACTGATCTCTGTGACAATAAAAAGAAACAATAGGTTGAGATACACTTGGGGAACATTCCTGACGCCTCTGCAGGCACACTGAGATTCAACATTTATCAGTTTACAGAATCTGCATTGGCAGACATTTGGCTGTGAGGCCCAGAGTGCTGACTCACAGGTCCTGACTGGATCAGGGAAATAATGGAGGAAACCTCCAGTGGGAGTGGCACAGTGCAGGTTTATGAGTCACACAGGACTCAAAATGACACAATCATAACTCATGTTCTTTGTGATTTTGAACATGCCTTTTGACTCATAAGAGGCCACAGCACGGTCTGCATTCAAACAGCCACGACACTATCTAAAGGCCTGACTGAGTGTTTGGACTGGACTTTCTCTTCAGGCATCTAAGAGAAATACTTTAAGACATTTGTTAAAACTGCAGACTTTCTCTTTTCAGAAATTGTAGCCTCACAGTAATGAGGCAAATAAATTAACTACTGGGTATGTTTGCATGCTAGTTCAGCAGATTCTGTCCCCATACTGAAACAGTTCCAAATGTAGAACATTCTGACAGTTGTTGTCAAACCTCTGGGAACTTGGCAGACTGGCTTTGCTGCTAGAGTCACATTTCAACACATGAGAAAAAATCTGGATGAAACCATTTTTAGAAGATAATTAACCGGAGGTGGCAGTTACTACAGCCAAAAATAAGGTTGTATTTAAGTTAAATATGGAATTGAATTGTTAAAAAAGAATAACATCGGTCTTTTCAGCTCTATTTCTAAGCAATAGAGTCTGCATGAATAGGATAAAGCCATGACGGGCAGCAAGTGTTTTCCAATTTAATCAGTACTGACAATATGAAGCACCAATTTATTCGTATGGAAAACTCAAGATATTAAAAAAATTCTGCACCCAACTAGTGACAACCAAGTGTGTCTCTGTGCAGGATTAAGAGCTTGCAGGATTAGCCAGGGTGCACAGATGCACGAGGCTCTTTCAGGACTGAGTAGTTACACAACATGACAGTGCAGCAGCTCAGGATTGGCTGAGGACACACAGCACACCTGAACTAATGACAGGTGGGTACATATGGGCAAAAAATAGGTCCCTTGACTGTACAAAAATATCATGGTGGTAAAGGACAACAGGTTCATACGGCAAAGGCAGTACAGTTCACTGTAAGTCTTCAAATGTGCGTATTTCATAGGCTCTCTGTAGCATATGAAGTTGAACTTAAGGTAGCTAGGTGAGTGGACAGCAGGCTCCAGACTGCTGTACATATGCTGTTGTTTTTTCTCTCCATCTGCACCACCTTAGTGTGACCGTAGAGGCTTCCATAGGAGCAATGATGCTTTATAAAACAAGCACAAATAACATGTGCAAGCATCCTTTGTCCTTTGTCTACTCCCTGTGGATGCATTAATATCACATTTCACAAAAGACATTTTACTGAGGGGGTTGCTTGCAGGAAAACAAAAGCACAAGCTACTGTCTCTGCAAGCAACATGTGTTTTGCAAGGCAGCATTTTACAATATAACCACTTTGAAAAATAGAACTTCTAATAACACAGTCTCACATGTAATAAGAGGGTTGTCTCACATTTAATAACCCATTCTGTGATGACAATAATAACCTTGGGATAAAAGACTACAAATTATACATTGACAGAACCCAAAATATTTAAGTCACTTCAGAGGAGATTTAGTGCTAGGAAATAAAAGCTGTCAAATGTGATAGTTATGTAAACACAGCTGTAATATCAAAGGCATCTGACATCAGAAAACTCTGAGGAAAGACACCCATTTACCATCTTGTTGCACTTCATAGATCATATTATTTTCACCATGAAGCTAAGAGGCACTGACACACAACAGGAAAACAACAACTGGATCTTCATGAGTCAGGAGAATTAGAATGGAAAATAAAACTAGGTGGCACAGTTCAGTGGCAAAGTCCTCTTCTGGGTTTCATGGAAAAAAAGTGAAGGAAGTCTGGTAATGTCTGTAAGAATAAAATGCACTGCCACAGATCATTTTAAGAAGCTTCTACAGTCTGTGGGTAAGATGTAGACAGACATAATCAGATTTGATACAGAAAGGCAGATAAAAAGGAACTTACCTCTGACTGAAAATAGGCAAAGCAGTAGAGTTAATGTAGCTAAACTCACTGGTGTTACATTTCCGAGACGTGACATCTTGGTTTGTCCTGACTTTGTTTGTTTCGCAGGTTTTGTGACCGGAGCGACTCAGTGCCGCCTTTAAGTGCCGTCGGATTCGTCGGTATTCAAACTGGAGTGTGAAGTAGAGCGACGTGATAAATACCGGAGCCACCGGGATTTTTCCATAATACCCGGGTTAACAACATGTGACGTTGTAGGGGTGGAGCCATGTCAGTAAACAGAAAGGGACAGTAACAGCAAGGACGTTTTGTAGAATTTTAATTCCTGATTACATGTTGTGACTTGACTAGTTTTGCTCTATGACAGTTTTAATATTTCTGGTTAGTTTTCTAACTTAAAGAAACATTTAGAAAATATGATATTTTCTGCTTTTAACTTCTTTTTTGGTAAAACAAACGTGTTATTACTTTGCTTCCTGTAACCAAGAAAGTAATTGTTTACAAGCAGCATGAATCGTCTTCTTTCTCTTCATCTAAAAGTAATTATTTTGAGTCATATATGACAATGGCAAACACCCTTATCAAAAATATTCCTTACCTTGATGTGCGAGTTAAGATTTGTGATATTAAATGTCCGATTTTATGATGAACATTTGAAGGCAACATCCCCAGATTGACAGGGTGGGTCAGGTTTTGAACAAACCCACGCACGGATTACTAATGGGCTATTTTGCGTGGCCGTTCCAGGTAAAGATGAAAATATCTAAGGCCCAGGTTGACACTTAAAGCCTTTAACAAGACATGTATTGGCTTGTTTATGGGGGGGGGGGGGGGGGGGGGGGGGGGTTCAGTCTTGGTGAGGAGCAGGATGAATATTCATCTCCTGACATCCAATCTGGAAGAGAACCGTCCAAATCTAAGAGATCTAGCCTAACAATGTGGTGCCTGAATCAATCCCCGTGGGAAAACTTCATCAACCCCCTGCCAAGTATTTAAGAATAAAGCAAGTAAAGTGCAGAGTCCAACCAACTCCATCTTGCAGGCCAGAAATTCCTTTGGTCAAGGGGACTGGCAGGAGTACTGGCCTACTAATGTCAAACAATATGCTACTCAGGGGCGGAGCCGGACTTTTGTGAATGGGTTGGCCAGACTGGGGCACAGACTTTTATAGGGGTGGCATGAAGACACTGTGCACACACACAAATGAGTACAATTTATTTACCCCTACTATCTTTGACTACTAAGGTGCAAGTGAACTCTGCAAGGTGCTATGTTGGAATAAAAGTTAGTACTGCTGCCTCACAGTGGACGGGTTGAGGGTTCCAATCCAATAATTTCCTGATGAAATGATTGTCAGCTCAAATCCCAGATAGGGGCTTTTATTGTGAGATGGCATTGACATCCTTCTCCACACTGTATTCTTACATGTGCATTTGAACTTCCACAAACAAATGGTGAAATGAAAACAAAAAGGCCAACACTCCCAAGCAAACCTGTGGTGCAGTGCACAAGTCTGCTGCCTTTCAGTCAAATGATTCTGAGTTCAAATCCAAAACATGGCGTACAAAGTGAGCTGAGAAAAAAACACTTTCCTCACACTGTAGTTTCAGCTTTTCCTCTGAATCAATATATCAAAATGGTGTAATGAAAAGACCCCAAATAGCAAATGCTTCCTGGTAGGTGGTATAAGAGTTCCTTCACTACCTTGAAACCCCCTCTTTCCCACTTACTGAAAGGTCTTGCCTGGGGTTCGAGTCACACCTGCAGGCCCATTCTTATCTTACAGTGTTCTCCATGCAGCTGTTTATTTGTTCTGCAAAAGAA